>NW_027185784.1:17391405-17394025 GCF_028583685.1 Petaurus breviceps papuanus
CCTTCCTTCCTTCCTTCCTTCCTTCCTTCCTTCCTTCCTTCCTTCCTCCCTTCCTTTCTTCTTTTTTTTTTGAACAACTATTCCTCTCTTTCTTGACCAGGTTGGAAGTGCTGGGAGCCACTTAAGGGCAGGATCCCACTATTTATGGGCATAGGAGCTTTGACCTACAGTGTTTCTGACCTGGGGCATTTCATACCTCTTTAAGCAATGTGGTGCTTCCCTCACTTCTGAGGACTTACTATTTTGATGCCAGATTTATTTAAGAATGCCTGATTGACTTCACTTACCACAGCTCAAAAGATCCACTAGTCTCAGTCTCTCCAGGAGCTGGGGTAATAGATCTGTACCACGGCATCAGGCAATAGCTTTTTTCTGTAAATGCAGTCATTCAGATAGTTCTAAATCCACCTAACTATATTCTATTCTACTTCTCTGCAGGTTACCCAAAAGCATAGCACAAGAAACTTTGTCAATTTTATGTTGAGATTTAGGCATAGTATATCTACTTCATCACCTAGTTTCCCTATGAGAAAGGAAATTAAGTTACCTTGTTCTTGATGAACCTGTGCTGGCTTTTGGAGATCATTGCTTTCTTTTCTAAATGCTCCCTAGGGATTTCTTTAATAATGCATACTGGAATTTTGACAGAAATCAAAATCAATTTCATCAGCTTAGAGTTTTTGGATTCTTCCTTCTTAGTTTTATTGAAAAATCAAGCCAATATCTGAACTTCTTCACTCCTTCGGTACCCTTCCCATTCTCTCTAGTCTTTTTTCAGCACCCTTGCTTTCATCTTTTATACTTAAAAAAAAAGAAGCTGAGGTGGTTGTTAATGTAATCTGTATCCCTTAAATATCTCAGCTGGACACTTAACTTCCCTAATCCTCAGTTTTCTCATTTGTAAAACGAAAGGGTTTTATTAGATCATCTCCAAAGTCCCATTCAGCATTAAATATGTGCTCATATGATCTTTAGACTGGGAAAAGCAGGGCCTTACAGGTTCCTTCTACCTCCAGATCTATGATTCTTTAACCTGTTGATCCTGCCATCTGCTGGTTCTTCACTAAACTGCTCTGACGGTTCTCTATTGCGCTGCTCTTGGCCGCCATCTTCCGATTCACAGATAACTTATGTTATGAGGTTATGGGGTCTAGTCTACACTTTAGCAAAGGGGTATTGGTTCTTTTAGCAACAGGAGCTCTTTTAGCTCCTACATACATGCCCAGAAAGACTGAAAAAGCTTAGGGTACATGTTTTTTTTTTCTTTTGGACTACTTTGCCTCTACCTCAGTTGCCATTCCTTGAATTCAGTTTACTATTTGATTTAGGGTGAATATATTCCTTACAGCCACTCTTATTCTCCTACTCCCTAGCCTGGCTCTATGTAAATCATCCCAATAACTCAGCAAAATGGAATTGGAGTGGATGAACTTTATTCTGCTTCTCTTTATTCTCCGAGAGTGATGTCCCTGTGTGGCAATATTGGTCTCTTTAGATATCTCTCCTTTTTCCTTCCCATTAGAATAATTTCTATTCTTTTCTTCAGAAACTTGATTCTTGAGGGCTTCCCTTCCTTGTGGGGATGACTTCTCCAGTAGAATTTTGGGCCAGTGGATTTTAACTCCCTTCTCTCTGAAACCTAAGAAGTATGTTTTCTCTACAAAGGTGTGTCCAACTATCCCCATATTTTCTCTTTCTATATTACAAATTTTAAGATGAATCAGTCACTGTCATTTCTTTGTCAGCAATTTATTTCTCCTTTTTATAAGAATCAAATACAAAATAATAATTCCCCTTTCCCTTCTGCCATTTGAAGAATTAAATTGACAATAAATCAAGTTAACAATATATCAGATGCACCTCTTCTACTTTTGTCAGACATACATGGAGGGGAGAGAGGGGGAGAGGGGGAGAGAGAGAGAGAGAGAGAGAGAGAGAGAGAGAGAGAGAGAAACTCCAATACTTCTATGAGGTCCAACCTAACAAAGTTTTTTCATTGCTCTAGAGAACTCTAAGAGAAATTACTAGAGCTAAGTCATTTGAGGGTAAGCCTGGATTTTTGGTTTACATTGGGATTTCTAGGTGTAGATCAGTCTCAGTACTGTACAGCTTTTGAACAAACATCTCAGATCTTCTCTAGATATAGAAGCTCCAAAATGTACTGGAGTCTTTGATTTTTCCCTAATTTGGTTATGGATCTCAGTAACTGGGTCTTAACAGGAGTGATCTCCAAGAATGGCTGTGAAGCCACCACTTTATAATAGTTTCCCATCCTAAATTTGGTTTGAACCTGGAGATAATCTTAATCATAGAACTTTTCTCTCTGAATCAAGAGCCCCTCATAATATCAGTGGCCATGATGATTGAAGGACTCTTTGTCCACCTCATTGATATTACTGGTGCTATTCTGGATATCAGGATTGGCTCTGAGGGAAAAGGGTACTGCTAGTCCTTTCCCTATAGAACATAGCAAATGGCTTGTGAATATCAGTAGGAGCACTGGAAGCTGTTTTTGAGGTGAAGCATTTAGGGCTTGAACATCTATGCTTTCTATTATGACTTCTTCTAAGTTATATCTATCTATCTATCTATCTATCTATCTATCTATCTATCTATCTAT
>NW_027185784.1:17394035-17440013 GCF_028583685.1 Petaurus breviceps papuanus
TATCTATCTATCTATCTATCTATCTATCTATCTATCTATCTATCTATCTATCTATCTATCTATCTATCTATCTAATGGTACCTGCAGGTCAACAGATTAAGTGGTGACTGCCCCCCACCTCTTTTCAAGGTAGTAAAATTTGGTGAAATCTCATCCTTTTAAGATTCCTAGGAAAATTTTCGTGATCACTTCTGAAATTGTATATAATATTTGTGCATGTAAATAGACATTTTCCTTTTTCTACATTCAATACTAATTTTCTTAGTTAAAATTGATTTTTATACAATTTCCCAGAAAAGAGAATTCTAGATTCTGAGTATTTGTAAGAAGTGATGGCTGGCTTTGCCTATGTTTCTAATTTTAGCTTGGTTCTATTTTTTGAAGAATCTAAATATATTAGACATAAGAATGGTTCAAAAGACTATTGGAATTTCTGTAATTATGGTGTGTTTCTATAACATTGTTTTTAGCTAACTTCTGTTTATATTAAAGCAGGACCACCCCCCAGTGGGACGACTCTCAATGGGATGCCATCATTCCTAATTCCATCCCCAAGGCGTTTGGCAAAACTGGAAGCAGAAGGTGTTTTAACAGAATTTCCCTTTGGGGTGCAGAATCATGAAAAGGTACCTGAAAACCAGAACCTAGCTCCTTCCCAGAGCCATCAGATGACTCAGGAGGGAGAGACCCATAGACTAAAAGTCCCTTCCAACAATCAGAATGCTTCACGACATTCCAGCCCAGATTTACTGACTGTTCCCCAGCCAGCCCAAGACAAGGAAGCTGATAACCATCCTAGGCCCACAGAGCTCCAAGACTTATCCCTAAGTCAGAAACACAATAATGAGGGAGGAGTTGAAAACTCAGATATCAATTCTAACAGGAATAGTCCTGATAAAAAGCCTTCAGCCCATACAACAGGCTCCTCTAAAAGC
Organism: Petaurus breviceps papuanus; assembly: GCF_028583685.1. NCBI lineage: Eukaryota > Metazoa > Chordata > Mammalia > Diprotodontia > Petauridae > Petaurus > Petaurus breviceps. The sequence continues at coordinate 17,394,971 of NW_027185784.1, forward strand.
CAGGTCATGCCAGTTCAGGATGAAGTAAAAAATGTTGGTCAGTCTGCCAATAGTGAGTCTCACCAAGAGATTTCACAATTCACAGACCCACCTCAATCTCGGAGCCCTCAGCAAGACCAGGATGAGGAATCAGGTGAGGCCAAAGTTCCATCCACTCATTCTGAGCCTCCACAGAAATCTGACCCGACTCCCTCCAGCTCTCAGACCACTCAGAATAAGGAAATCAAGAAAGATGAACTTCCTTCCAATTCTGAACTTCCAAAAGAGCCTGAACCAAATCTACCACCTAGTGCTCAAACTGTCCAAAATGAGGAGTTGGGTGAAGTAAAACTCCCTCATGCCAGCCCTTCCCAATCTGAGTCAACACAGCTACTTAGCTCAGCTCCCAGAGAGCCTTTCAAGGAAGAAACCCATGAAACAGAATTCATTCGAGTTGATACCCCTTACCCTGAAGATCTGCCAAGAAGTCAAAAACAGACTCAGGAAAAGGATACCCCAGTCTCATTGCTCCCTCCAAACAAGTGGGCTCCTACCAGGCTGCCACAGCCCCGACTGCTAGCTCCTCTCCAAAGTAGAAGGCCATCCCCCAGGTTGGAAGCTCCTAGCAAATCCCATTCACCCAATAGGGAATCTGGCTCAGGACAAATGGTAGACCAAAACATAACTCCTTCTCCCAGGCCCCAACCATCACAGGAAGGGGAAATGAAACTTCCTCCCATCAGTCCACTCAGTTCTAATCCTTCACAGAACATGTACTTAACTCCCCCTGAAAATTCCCTGAAAACTCAAGAAGAGAAAGACAGTGAGATAAAACTCCCCCTCATCAGTCCTCCCCATCCTGAACCACAATTGCACCACAGCCCCAATTTGACCGTAGATGAAGAGGCCCATCAAATTAAACTCCCTCACCTCCCTACTCCCTTCTCAGAACTCCAACAAGCCCAAGGTCCAGATCAACCTCAAGCCCACAGACAGAAAAAAGAAAAAAAAGCTCAACAAAGAGAGTTGACTTCCAATAGGCGGGTCACAGACAAGCTGCCAAATCAGGAGTCAGTTCAGCAGGCAAAAGCCAAAAGACCCTCCTCTCTCAAAAGAGAAACAGCAAAAGGGCCAGCACAGCTGAAAAGGACAAATTTGGGATCAGGAGCCCATAACAAGCAGAATCCTACATAACTGCCAGAACCCACCCGCCCCAGCCTAGCTGAAGGCTCCAAGCTGAATCAGGAGGGGGAAACCCCTCCATCAGAACTTCCTGAACCATCCCAAGCTGAACCATTTATAGGAAGTGACAACCAGCTACAAGAAGATAGAACTCAAAAAGGTCTTCCTTCCAGCAAAAAAGTCTCTGCTAAGCTCACCAAAAATGAGCTGATTCCAAAGGTGAGAGTGCCGAAAAGGGGGACCATCCCCAAAGAGAGAGAATCCTGAAAGCTTACCACCACTATGGCAGTGAGGTTCCAATTATCAACCATTGATGAGCTCAGAAGGGACAAGTCCATAAAAAGAGATTCCTCTGGAACAAAAATTTCTTTGTCAGAGTTAGCACAGAAGAACAGTGTAGTTACAATGGAACAACCAGTGAAAAAAGGGCAGGTTCATACATAGGGGAAATCTAAGACCAAAGAGACATTGGCAGAACCCCCAGAGAATGAGAGCTTGTCCGCAACTGAGCAGTCATCCAAAGAGGCATAAACTAAAAAAAAGGAGAAGTTCTACAGCATCATCTCATAAAGATAGTGCATCTTTTGCTGAGAAATGAACTAAGGAGAGAACTCCTTGGAAAAATGGGATAGCACAGGGTCTATAGATAGAAAGGTCTGCAGGTTCATTGGCGGATGAGATCGCTGCTCCTCACCCAAACCAGCCATCAGTCCAAGTAGAGAGGCCCCACAAAGGAAGGCTTCATTCCAGGGCCAGTCATAACACCAAGACCTAACCAAACCCTGTGGATACCAGGTAATTAAAGAAGAGGCAGCTCCCCTACCAGGGGTGCCACAGAGTGAAAAGATGTAGGCAGGGCCAGTGGAGGACTATAAACTCATTCCTTTCTGTAGGCATGAAACAGTGTAGTTGGAGGGACCCTAAAACTTCAAGCCTCCCTGGACATCAGGATACTACAATGATAGGTACTTCATCACCCTGGGCTTCAGTTATCTCATACATAAAATTGAAGGGTTGGATTCAGTGGCCTCTGTAAAGTCTCCTACCAGCTCTAAATTTGTGATTCTATCATAGTTTTCTTATGGCTAATTAGCTTGTAGTAAACAATTCCAGCAGATGAGCAGGGTCTGCCATGCTTCACAACAAAGACGGCTAATCTTGGGGTCACTGGAAGCAGACCACAAGCCAGAAGAACTTCTGCTAGCCCCCAGAAATACTTCCTTCTATTCATTAGAGAGAAAATGATTATGGAAATTCTCTTCTGAGTTGGATCACTAAGAGATCCACCTCAGGCAACAATGGTGAACCTTCTGTGATTCTGAAGTTGTCAGAGTCAGAAAAATCCTAAAGCTGAATGGTCCTTCCCCAAAAACTTTTATTTTTAAATGAAAGCAACTGGAATTAATCAGAAATGTGTAGACCAGAAGTTAAGGAAACATTTTACTTGGAGGTTTTTTCTTTTTGCTTATTGTTCCATGTTGTATGATCAAACACCTCATTATTAATGCCTCCTTTCTCTCTTTAGTTAGGAATCTGAGGTCAATTAGGCCGTGTCTACATGATGCCAAAAATATTGAAGTCAACACATACATCAGCCAATTTGATGGGGAAAAAACATCAATCACACCAGTTGTTAAATTTATTCAGCAAATATTTGTGGAATGCAGGATGCAGCAATATGCTAGGAGATATTTGGTATCATGAAGATAAGATCATTGGGTGGTTGAGTGAATTTTGCCCTTGGAAGCTGTTTGTGCTAGTATGCCAACATAGCCTTATAGTGGATTAGAAGGTGCTGAGTTCATAATATGTCACTTGTGAGAGAGTGATTCCAAAGGAGAATGTTTTCTTTTAAAAGTCCCGTCTCTAAGGTGAACTTGATTAGTCAATTGCTCAGTCAACAAGTGTTTGTTAAAATGCTTACTTTGTGCCAGACACTGTGCTAAGCAACAGGGATACAAACTGAAAAAAAACACTTCTTGACTGACTATAGCACATATGCATAAATAAAATCTTTATCTTGGTGATGCTATTGATAGGCCCTGTGCCATGCCCTAAAAGACTTTATAGAATTGCCCAACTTTATGTAGAAGAAAATGTTACTGACAATTTGCATGTAAATCAAATCATATTTTAAACATACTAGAAGATTTTAATATTAAAAACCATTTCCTGCTGTGAGTCATTTTGTGATGCAAATAAGTACTCTTTTTTTTAATCTCTTCCATCTTTGAAAAAAAGCAATCCTTTTTATACCCCCCTAATTGATTTGCCGTTTCGAATACCGTAGCAGCTATTCCAAACCTTTTCATCCTCCCTCAACAGGAGGACACCTCCCCCTTCCCCAGCACAACTCTCTCTTCTGATCTTGCTGAAAAAAATTGAGACCATTCACCTAGAGCTCCCCCTTCTCTCCTCCTCACATCACATCACTCAGATGTCTTCTCCCACTAGCTCCCCCACCTCTGTCTCATGTGAAGACCTGGCCCTTCTCCTTGCCCAGGCAGACCCCTCTATGTGCACTCTTGATCCCGTTCCATTCTCTCTCTAGAAAACTGTTCCCTCTGATCATCACCACACTCTAATCTTCACTTTCTGCCTGTCACTGTCTGATTCACTCCTGCCTACAAACACCCATGTTTCTCTCTCATTTGGTCCGTCCATTCCCAATAGCTTTCATCCCATATCTCTCCTCACGTCACTTCTCACTCTTAGTCAGTCAACACCAATGGCTCCCTATTACCTCTAGGGCCAAATATGAAATCTTTTGTTTGAATTTTCAGGTCCTTCACAACCTGGCCCTTGCCTTCCTTTTCAGTCTTCTTACAGTTATCCCCTCAAGTCACTCTACAATCCAGTGACATTGATTTCATTGCTATTCTTCCCACATGCCCCCCATTTCCTATCTCTGGGCCATCTCCCCCTGCATGAAGCACTCTCCTTCCTCAGCTCCACTTACTGGCTTCCCTGGCTTCCTTCAAGAATCAGTTCAAATGCCAGTTTCTGCAGGAGATCTTTCCTGGTCCTGACTACTGCTAATTCCTTCCCTTCTGAAATAACGTTTCATGTATGTATGTGTGTGCATATATGTATATATATTATATATATGTATGTCTGTATGCCTGTGTATATACACACATGTATATATGTTTGCATATGTATACATATACATGTATGTATACATGTATATATTTTATATGTGTATGTCTGTGCGTATACACACATGCATATATGTTTGCATACGTGTACATGTGTGTGCATATATGTATATATTTCATATGTGTATGTCTGTATGCCTGTGTGTATACACACATGCATATATGTTTGCATATGTATACATATGCACGCATGTGCGTGTGTATACACTCATGTGTAAGTACACATACACACGCGCGTGTGTGTGTGTGTATATATATATATATATCTAGTTAAGTACATCTCTCCCAACAGAATGAGCTCTTTGAGCACAGGGCCCATGTTTTTGCCTTTCTTTGTATTTCCAATGCTAGTTAAGTGCTTGTTGTTAACTGACTGATTCTATCAAAGGCATAGAATTACGAGACTGATATTTTTAAACTAATATATCAGGACTTACATATCTAAAGAACACATCCTTTTCAGAACAAGAAGCTACATTCTTGCTGGAACCTTTTGAACCATTTCTAAAAAGCGTTTCTGGAACTATCATTTTGGAATTTCTTTCAGAACCAAGTTTATGAACTACACAAGAAAACCAATATAATTGCTTTATAGTCATGCCTTGTTTTTGATTAAAAACCAAACTAAACCTGGCCATCTGCTTCATTCATCAGACTTGGCTTTAAATGACTTTGAGGTGTTTTCCCAAATTAAATCTTTTTGCTACCAATCCCTTTCAAAACTCCAGTCTTACTTTAATCCCTTCATAGCCATTTTGCTCCTGTGATGCTGAAAGGTACTGGAAGGCAACTAAATGGATCTGCTACAAATTTGTTGTTTCATCTTAATCATACCCTCACTTCTGCCCATCAATCCATCTATTCTTACCTGATTGACTCTCCTAATCCCCTTAATGTCTCTATCCCAAAACTTCTGTTCTTAGACCACCTACACCTTTCCTTTCCCCTTCACTCAGCATGGGACCTTAACTGAGACATTTTTTTTAATTTAAATTTCATTTTTAAAATTATCTAGCATTTTCTTTTCTCCCTCCCACCTCTCTTAGCCCTGGAAAGAAAAAAAGATTAAAAAACCAAAACCCTTGTAACAAGCATAATCAAGTAAAATGAATTCCTGTACTGGCCATGTCTGTTGTTCATTCTTCATTTCTGAAGAGGATCATTGACCTCATAGGGTGTGATGTCTTGGCATGTGCACGAATTGGCTTTAAGTGGGGCAGAGTTGCACAAAGTCATCAGTGTCATTCTCTCTTCCTGAGTCATCAAAGTCCAGTGGCAAGACAAAAGTCAAGACAGCCAACAATGGCCCAGGATGCAGTGGATGATTTTGGCATCTATGTTGTCTGACCAAGCTCTAGGAACTCCACAGCACCTACTTCAGCTATCTTCATGACCATTGGAACAACTTGTTCTGTTCCCATTCCACCAGGAAAAGTCTTCACATGCTTGAGGTAAACATCACCCTAACTGGCCGAAGGGTTTGAGGTCTCTCAGTTACCTTTTTTAACCTGCCTGCTGAGATTGTTTATCCGGGTGTGACTGTGGCTCATGCTACAGCTTCTTGGAGCCACTGGTGAGAGTTTGGTGAAGGTGGATGAGCTCAGCAAGCCCTCACACCAGAGCTTCCAGTCCTCCTGAACACACCATGCACCACACTGGTCATGTTTAAAATATTCATTTCTTTCTGTGTCTTTCAGGAGATGGGTAGCATTCTTCATCCTGGACCCTCTGGAGTCATGATTGATCATGACATCAATAAGAGTTCTTCATTCTTTCAAAATTGTTCACTTTTACAGTGTTGATGTATGTTGTTCTCCCAGTTCTGCCAACTTTACTCTTTATTGATCTATAGAAATCTTCTCAGGTTTCTCTGAAACTATCTCATTTTTCAATTCTTACAAGAGTTTGTCTATTACATTCATTCACCAACAGATGGCACCCCTCAGTTTCCACTTCTTTACCTCCACAAAAATAACCGTAAATGTTTTTTGTACTTATAAGACTTTTTGCTTTCTTAAAGGTATTGCTAGGTCAAAGGATATGTGTAGTTTAGTTATATTTGGGGCATGGTATCAAAGTATTTTCCAGTATGATTGTACCAATTCACAGCTCCATCAGCAGTGCCTCAGTGTTCGTGTTTTCCTACAGTCCCTCCATTTTCTCATTTTCATTTTTTTATCAGTTTTACCAATGTTTTGGGTGTGAGATGGAATCTTATAGTTGTTTATTTTGCATTTTTCTAATTATTACTGATTTGGGACTTTTTTCTTATGGTTTTAGTTTAATTTTTTCCTCCTTGAGAACTGCTTATTTGTATCCTTTGACAATTTATCATTTGGGAAATTAGTCAGTCAATAAATATTTGAAAAGTGGCTACTATATGACAGGTGGGGAAGCTATATAGAGCTCTGGGCCTGAAGTTAGAAAGACCAGAGTTCAAATCTGGCCTCAGACCCTTCCTAGCTATGGGGCCCCAGGAAAGTCACTTAGCCCTGTTTGCCTCAGCTTCCTCATCTGTAAAATGATCTGGAGAAGGAAATGGCAAAGTACTCCAGCATCTTTGCCAAGAATGCCCCAAAAGTGGTCATGAAGAGTTGGACAGGACTGGAAACAAATAAACAACAACAAGAAATGTTCCATACACCGTGTGAAACACTGGGAATACAAATAAAGACAAAAGACAATCTCTTCTCTCAAGGAGCTCACAGTCTAACGGGAGACAATGTGTAAACAACTATGTTCAAACAAATTATATACAGGATCATTTGGAGATAATGGAGGGAAGGACCCAGGAATAAGGGGAAATAAGAAAAGGGCTGCTTGTGGAATTTGGAATTTGAGCTGGGACTTGAAGGAAGAAGCAAGAAAAGCTTGGAGGTGAAGAAGAAGGAGAGAATTCCATGCATGGAGGATAGCCAGTGGAAAATGAGCAGAGAGTGAATTCTGGGAGATGAAGTATTTTGTTTAAGAAACAGCAAGGGAGCCGTGGTCACTAGATCTCAAAGTAGATGGGGAGGAATAAAGTGCAAGAAGACTGGAAGTGTGGAGTAAGGGGGAGGGAATGGGGGTGCACAGAGTGCTAAAGGCTCTGAATGCCAAGCAGGTTTTATATTTGATCCTGGAGGTGATAGGGAGATGCTAGAGTTTATTGAATGGGGTTGAGGATAGGGGTTAACATAGTCAGATCTACACTTTAGGAAGATCACTTTGACAGCTGAGTGAAGGATGGAATATAATTGGGAAATTCTTGTGGCAGGGGGACCAAATAGAAGGCTATATTGCAATACTCTAGGCATAAAGTGATGAGTCCCTGCACTAAGTTGATGATAGTGTCAGAGGAGAGAAGGGGATATACATTAAGGATGTTAAAATGGTCCAAATTGGCAAGGCTTGGAAACATCGGAGATGGGATGGGGAGGTGAGAATAAGTGTAAGTCTGGGGGGCTGGGAGGATGATGATACCCTCGACAGTAATAGGGAAATTAGGAAGAAGGGCAGATTTATGGGGCAGGGAGGAAAAATAATGAGTTCAGTTTTGGATATGTTGGGTTTAAGATGTATGTAAGATACCCGGTTTAAGATATCCAATAGGGAGTTGAAGATTTGGGACTGAAAGTCAAGTCCAGAGGCTAGGGCTAGATAAGTAGAAGAGAGAATCATCAGCATGGAGGTGATAATTAGGTCTATGGGAGCTGAAAAGATCACCAAGTGAAATCATATAGAAAAGAGAAGAGGGTCCAGCACAGGGCCTGGAAAACACCCACCATTATTAGGCACAACCGACCAAAGAACCAGCAGAGGAAGCTGAGGAGTGGCCAGATCAGTATGAGGAGAACCAGGATAAAGCAGCTGCAAGGAAACCCAGAGGAGGAGAATGACCAATAGTGACAAAAGACAGAGAGGTCAAGAAGCATATGTATTGAGGAAAGGCCATTAGATTTGGCAATTAAGAAATCATTGGAAAGTCTGGAGAGAGTAATTTTGGTTGGACAATGAGTTTGGAATCCGGCCTACAAAGAGTTAAGAGGGTAACAGGAAAGGAAGTGGAGATGGCCTTCTGAAGGACCTGGAACAACAAGCAGCAGGTTCTTATTCTTACAAATTTCAGTCAGTTCCTTATATAACTTGTAAATGATACCTTTATTAGAGAAACTTATTGCAAAGATTTCCACACCGCCCCCCCACCCCCATTTACTGTTTTTTGTGATGATTTGCCTGGCAATATCTTAGCCTACTTATCACTATCTATGTTCTAAATGTCTCTCTACTTTTCTCCCTTGGTGAACTCATCAGCTCCCATATAGTCACTCTATCTCTCCCCTAATTTCCAGTCTCACATCATCAACTGCCTACTGCATAGCACCACCACATTTTCAGCCAGTCACTGAGGTTCATGACCTTGGAGCTTACCCTTGATTCTTGGCTGTCACTCCATCCCCCATATCCAATCAGTTGCCACATTTGTCATTGCTATGGCCACACCCATCTCTCAAATTCCTCCCTTCCTATCTACTCATACTATAACTACACCAGTGCTGGCCCTGATCACTGTTGATCATGTACTCAAGGGTTCAGCCAAATTGGCCTATTTAACATTGTCCCCATGTGCTATTCCATCTTCTTTCTAGAATGTACTTCCTTCCTACCTCTACCTCTTTCATTCTCTTTCAATCCCTTTCAATCCTTTTCAAAGTTTAGTTCAAGCATCACCTCCTGTCTCCTCTAATTGTGAGAGCTCACCTCATCCCTTTAAAAAATTGCCCCTTGTTCTACATTTACTTTGCTGTGTACATTTTGCTTCCTCTTGCTGGAATATAAGCTCCTTGAGAGCAGGATTTGTTTTTCATCTTGTCATTGTATCCCCATGCCTGGGGCACAGGTGCTTAATAAATGTTGTATTGAATTGAGTTTCCTTCTAACCATACTTCATAAACTCTGATTTTTGTGTACCAGGTTTTATTAAAGTTGGGAATCAATCAATAAACATTTATTAAGTACCTACTATGTGCCAGGCCTGTGCTAAGCACTGGGAATACAAAAGAGAGTCCCGGACCTCGAGGAGCTTACATCTAAGGAGAGAGATATTGTTTTTCAGTCATTTCAATTGTGTCCCACCCTTTATGACGCTATTTGGAGTTTTCTTGGCAAGGTTACTAGAGCACTCTGCAATTTCCTTCCCCATCTCATTTTATAGATGAGGAAACTGAGACAGACAGGATTAAACAACTTTGCCTCAGGTCACATAGCTAATAAGTGTCTGAGGTTGGATTTGAACTCAGGTCTTCCTGACTCCAGGCCCAGTGCTCTATCCACTGAGCTACCTAGCTGCTTGGGGGATATAACATGCAAACAAATATATGAAAAACAAACTCTATAGATAAAAAGGAAATAATTACTAAAGGGAAGGCATGAGAATTCAGAAGGGTTTTGGAGGAAGAGAAATAGGCATTATGTAGTGCCTGCTATGTGTCAGACACTGTGCTAAGGGCTTTACAAATTTTATCTTATTTGATTCTCACTACAATCCTGTGAGGCAGATGGTATTGTCACACCCGTTTTATAGTTGAGGAAATTGAGGCAAACAGGTTAAGTGACTTGCCCAGGGTCACACAGTTAGTGTCTGAGGCTGGATTCCAAGCCCAGTACTCTATCCACTGTGCTGCCTAGGGTTGGGGAAGGCTTCTTGTAAAGGATGAGATTTCAGTTGGGATTTAAAGGAAGTCAGGAAAGTCAATAGGCAGAACTGAGGAGGGAGAGCATTCCAGACATTCTCTCTGGACTGCCAGAGAAAATGCCAAGCAGAAGGAGAGGGAGAGAGAGAGAGAGAGAGAGAGAGAGAGAGAGAGAGAGAGAGAAAACAGAGAGACAGACAGACAGACAGAGACAGAGAGAGAAACAGAGACAGAGACAGAAAGAGAGGAAGAGAGAAGAAACACAGAGAGAGAAATGGCATATCTTGTTCCTAGAACTGCCTAGAGGCCACAGTCCCTGGATCATAGAATACATGTGTATTAGTCATAAGGTAACATTCCAGGGGCATATCCCTAGGATGATTACACACCCTATCCAAAGGGCTTTAGTACAGTGGTGATAATTTGTAAAATGGGGGCAATCATAGCACCTGCCTCTCAGGATTGTTGTAAGGATAAAATGAGCAATTTGCAAACTTTAAAGAGTGGCATACATCTTAGTTGTCATTATTATTATCTAGAGTTACGAGGGAGGACTGGTACTGCAGATAAATCATTTACATGATCTCCTTGTCTTTGGTTTCTATGGTGAAGAGTCTAGCTCTGTTCTTTAAATAGGAACCGTCTACTTGTCATTTATACATATATAAGGCAAAAGTAAGAAGAAGCAAAGATTTTCTTCCAGGTTTTCACAAGGTACATGCTGGGATGCCAAGGATGTTTTAAGATTGATGCTTTCCTTTTCCCCCCTAGTTTGGAATCTGACTTCAGTTGAGATGACTAACTTCAAATCCATTCTTACCTTTATTTAAATATACAGGATATGGTCAAAAGGCAATAACTGAGGAACAGATATTTTTTCTTTAAAAAAATCAATTTGGGGAGGGCTAGGTGGCACAGTGAATAGAACACTGGCCCTGGAGTCAGGAGGACCTGAGTTAAAATCCGGCCTCAGACACTTAACACGTACTAGTCATGTGACCTTGGGCAAGTCACTTAACCCCAATTGCCCTGCCTTCCCTCTTCCAAAAAAAAAAAATCCATTTTGTCAGACACAGACTCTATTTTCGGACCAGACATTACTTACCCATAGGACCAAGATGGCATCATAGAAAGAGCATTGACTTTGGAAGCAGAGGACTGGAGTACAGGTCCTCCCTCTGATTCCTACTATTTCTGTGACCTTGGGCAAGAATCTCAACCTCTAAGAGTCTCATTTATAAAGAAGTTGGACTAGGAGGCCTTTTAGATGTCTTCTAGCTTTAAATCTATAGCCCTTTGATTTAGAGTCAGAAGTGAAGCTATTATCTGGTTCACTCTTCCTCCACAGTGCCAATTTTACAGTTGAGGAAATTGAGAACCAGAGAGAGGAAGTGATTTCCCCAAGGTCACAAAGGTAGTAGGTAATCAGGAGCCCTTTCTACTTCCTTCTAGTTTTATCTGTTATTTCGAAGATCTTTTTATAATGTGAGGTTTAGCCAATGGCTGATGAATGGTGAGTTGGTGTGAGAGTTGGGTAACCTTATCAAGTGACCATCCAGGACCCTGCTATTTTACTCCATAGTTTAGGAATTAAAAATATGGTGGTAGATCTTGGTGAATACCTATAGCTGTATTACCATATGGCAACCCTTGGGAAACTTTAATGTCCCAAGGATATGGGGCCAAACACTATAGTAACCTAAGGAACCCACAGCTACAAGAGATGGGTCTCTTTCCACGACAACTGACCCTCTTAGATACTCCTGGAAAAACTTAGTCTTAGGTGTTGGCAGAAATGATTCTATGAGCATCCACTGTATTCCCAGATATGGATAAAAGTTTCTTTATGTGATTTCTCTCTATACTTAAAATTGTTATTATTTATTTACTTTAAACATGCTTTTTAAATTGTGAGTTCCGAATTCTTTTCCTCCCTCTCACCCCTTTCCCACTCACTAAGAAGACAAGAAATATAATATCAATTATACATGTGGAATTATGCAAAACTCATTTCCATATTAGCCATATTTCAAAAAGAAAGGCAAGAAAAATAAAGTGAGAAAATTATATTTCACTTTGCACTCAGAGTTCATCACTTCTCTCTCTGGAGGTGGGTAGCGTTTTTTCATCATGAGTCTGTCTTGTGTCATTGTATTGATCAGAGTAGACATGTCTTTCACAGTTGATCGTTATAACATTGCTGTTACTGTTCACAATGATCTCCTAGTTCTTCTCACTTCACTTTGCATCAGTTCATATGGGTCTTGCCATGTTTTTCTGAAGCCACTCCCTTGTCATTTCCCACAGTACAGTAGTATTCCATCACATTAATGTGCCTCAACTTGTTCAACCATTCCCCAAGTGATGGGCATCCCCTCAGTTTCCAATTCTTTGCCACCACAAAAAGAGCTGCTACAAATATTTTTGTACATATAGGTCCTTTTCTTTTATTCTTTGATTTCTTTTGGATATAGACCTAATAGTGGCATTGCTGGGTCAAAAGGTATGAACAGTTTTATAACCCTTTGGATCTAGTTCCAAATTGTTCTCCAGAATAGTTGAACCAGTTCACAACTGCACTGAAAGGGCATTAGTATACCTATTTAGGAATGGAAATTTTTTGTTGTGTAGTAATGGGATAGGGGCAGATTGTAGAATACCTTCATTTTCAGGGTAAGAAGCTGGGACCTTAAATGTTGAAAGAGCAGAAAAATATTTCACTGTGACCTTTTGTTGGCTCTTCCACTTCAAAACTGTATTTGAAATATTATTTTAAATTTGTTTGGAGGGGAATGTTGAGAGAGTGCAGCTTAGTTGCCTCTAATCCACCATCTTGGCTCTGCCTCAATATATTGGGATTTTAAAATTTGAATCACATAATGGAATTCATATTTTTCACTAATACAAGATATTCTGTATTCATATGGCATGATCAAATGCTCCAACCTTATCAGAAAATCAGTAAGAGTTATATCTGACTGATTGATCAATTATCTGCACAGTACCTTTTTGTGGGATTCTGTATACTTTTACTTGTTTCTATTTTCAGTGAATACTTTTGAAGGTATAATTTTTTAAGCACTTGGTGCTTTATTTTCACTAAAATGCTGATGGGAAATAATACCAAATACTTTTCTTAATTTGACTTAAAGGTCAGATTATAACAACATATAAAGATAGTAGTCACAGCCTTTCTCCCTATTACTCATGGCAGTAACATGGAGGAGAGTAAGTTGCTCAAGATTCAGTCCTGATAAGATTGAATTTTTATTAATTCATTTCAACCAACATTTATTTACTCTCCCCTTGTTGCTTTCTCCAGACTTACCAGTAATCTTTGAATTGCTGAATCCAATGGCCTTTTCCCAGCCCTCATTCCATTTAACCTCTCCAACTATTAATGCTGTCATTCTTCTCCAGGATGCCTCTTTTCTTTGACTTCAATGATACTGCTTTATCCTGGTTCTCCCCCTTCCTACCTAAACATTCTTAGCCTCTTTTGCTGGATCAGCCTCTTCCTCCCATCCACTAAGTGTGGATCTACCTCAGAAGTCTGTCCTGGACTCTCTTCTTTCATTAACTCCTTGGTGGTCTTATCAGTTTCCATAGATTCAATTCATATTTCTAAGCAGTTGACTTCCAGATCTATATATCTAGCCATAGCCTGGCTTTTATCCCTGTCGTTTAGCACAATGCATTAAACATTGGAGGCAGTTATGAATGTTTACTAAGTGAAGATTCCTACTGTGTGCTGCAAGACTCTGTGCTGTGTGTCAGGGATATAAAGAGAGACATGATGGAGACCCTGCTCCCACAAATCCCAAGATGTCACATGTACACAGAGAGCTTCAACACAAGGGGAAATACGATAAGTATGAAGAAGGGGGTCCAAGAGAAGATCTGTGGGAAATTTAAGAATGGAGAGAAATGAGAGGGCGAGGTAGGACAAGACAGGAAATGACATTTGAATTGGCATTTGCAGAGCGACTTTAAAAGACAAGGATGGCAGTGCGTAGTTTACTGCATTCATGAGACACACTGTAGACAAACGAACGGAGATAATAATGGGCAGGTCAAGATTGAGACCACAGAACAATTCTATTTGTTTGTACCTTAAGCTGCAAAAATGGAATTTATCTGAGATGAGGCTGTGATTGAAGCATAGGTTGGAGCCATACTAGGAAAGGCCTGAAATGCTAGAATCAGGAATTTCTCCCTTGTTTAGGAGGCAGTGGGGAACTACCAAAGATTTTTGACATGGTTAGAGTGGTATATTAGGAATATTGTTTGGGAAACAGTGGGAAGGTTGGATTAGAGGGGACATAGACTGGAGACAGGAAGACCAGTTAGGATCGATCCATACTTTGTTGCAAATCAACCTCAGAGGCTGCATTGAGTGCACAATCATCTGCAAACAGAAAGTCATGCACTAACTCTCCCTCTACTCTAGGCTTGGCTTTTTGAGTTAAATAATTTACCATCAGTGTGGTAGTTGACCTTGATGGCATTTTCATCCTCATGGAAGGCATCTGACAACATTGCAGAAAACATCATACTAAAAAAGCATGAGAGCACACAGCCCTATTTCACTCCATTGGTGACTGGGAAATCACAAGAATATTGTCCATTATCCGGAACCCAGGCAAGCATGCCATCATAAAACTGATGCACAGTACTGATGAACTTCTCCAGGCAACCAAATTTTGCCATGATTTTTCATAAGCCCTCATGACTAACAGTGGTCAAAGGTCTTCATTAGATAAATGAACATTTATGTGTAGACCTTTGACCTGCTCCTGGCATTTCTCTTGGAGTTGTCAAGGAGCAAATACTAGATCAACCATTCCTTGGTCCTTTCGGAAGCCACACTGGAGTGTAACTGTCAGAGGACAGCCTATTTCCCTTGATGTCTCTGAGTAAATGCAGTGTTGTATACCAAATCTCCAAAAACGGCTCACTCCTTTTCTGCTCTGCTGTTGCCAGTGTGTGTTGACTCAGCTTTCCCTCCAAGTTAGCAATGAACTGTTTATACTTGGAGAAGCAGTCTAACCTGTTGACGTTAAGTCTTCTGATAGTTTTATTGTGTTGGGGCTGCTGCTTTTGTTGAATGAGAATATCTAGTTTGAAGAGGATAAGTCTACAATTGGTCCAGCACTCTGACCACACATTGCCTTCGTCACTCTCACATCTTCTCTGTTTCTTCTCCTTACAATGACATAGTCTATTAAATACCAATATTTGCTGTGACGGTTCATCCACAAAGTTTTATTGGACTTAGAAAAACAGAAGACTAGTGTTGGTGATGAGGACATAAAACTCACAGTCTTTAGTAGTAAGTGACTGTTGCTATTATTATTTTTGACTCCATTTCTCCAAAACACTCTCTGCTATGTCTTGTAGTCTGTGCCTACTTTGGCTGAGTGACTTAAAGTCACTCAGAATTGTAAGCATGTCCTCTGTAATGTTAATCAGTTTTAAGATCTTCCCTGCCCATTAATAGGCTTCAGGTGGAGCCCATTAAGGGAAGCTTGCTTATAGGAAGGTTTTCACACGTTTTGTTAATTTCTAATTAGGCACTGTATCAAGAAGGTTGTGATGTTTTCTGGCTCTGAGAAGCATTTATATACTCTGAGTTGGTATTTTGCTTTGGGGGCTCACTTTTGAGAGGGATCTTGTGATTCCCTGGTCAAGATTCTGAGTGGTCATATGTTCAGAGCTCCCCCACTACTCAGATGTAAAGTCTCTCTCAATCTGGGGATGTATGTAAAGTGTATAGTTGATTCAGATAGTCAGAGCCCTGTCTGTTGGGCTTTATTTCTCTGCTTGTATTTTCTCTGAAGTTCAGGGTGCTAACTTTTCTCCTAAACTAGTGAACGTAAGTTAAAAAGACTGTTGACCCCTTAAACAGCTCTCTTTCCTAATAAAGCATATCTAAGAACCTGTGCTAGCAGCCATCCTGGGTATGCCAGTGTGGTTTCCACTACATCCTCTTTCAGTGCATTGATGATGAGAGTCTCCAGGTCTTCATAAATTTTTTCTTTGTCCTCATCAGGGTTTGTCATGGTGGGAGTTTATGCACTGATGATGGTGGCATGGCACTTTCTTTCAAATGCAATCACCTTGTCATGAGTCTCAGTTGTGTTACCAGTGAATTAAAGATGAGGGTATGTGATAAGCTATCTTTAAAATCTATACATGTAGTAGTAATTTGCTCTTTCTGAACTAAGCATCTTAATGAATGATAGATTCAAAGAATATTAATCTAACATGTCAGGTATCATTTTATAACTGAGACAACAACTGAGACAGCAAGCACCCTAGCACCTCCAGTGTGGCTGCCAACACAGGTTCTTTGATCTGCTTTTCTAAAGGAAAGCAACTCAAAATGGGTTAACAATTTTGCTTTAATCAAATATATGTCATTTACCTAGTTTAGGGGGGAAAGGTCAACACCCCAAACTTCAGAAAATACAAACAAGTTACAAGCAGAAGTTACAAGAAGACAGAGAAGCAGATCAAGCAGACAGGCTTCCAACTGTCTGACCATTACATCCATACCTAGTCACAGTTACCAGAGAGGGAAGCACCAACTTCTGGGTTTTCAAAGCTCAATGGCTGCCCAGAGTCTCGTCTGGTCAAATCACACAACTGTTCTCAAAGTAAGCCCCAAAACAAAATCTCACATCAGGGTATATATAGCTTTCTCCTGGCTCAGAGAATGTCACAACCTTCTTGACTCACTGCCCAATCACAGAGCACTGAGGTGTGGGCATTCCTGAAAACCAAGCCTCCCACCACAGGCTCCAGGCACACTTAAGCCTATCAAAGGGCCTAGAGGCAGGGAAGATCTTAAATTCCCAAAAACTTACACTGAATTGTTTCTTCCTTATTATTTATCACAGTCCTGAAGAACCAATTCATTGCTGCTTAATATCATTGGTATCCTATTCCAGATGACAGACACCATTTATAGAGAGCTTTAGCTCCAGAATTCACTTTTTCCTAACACACCAAAAAGAACAATTCATATTTTTTAGAATGTTTTAAAGTTTGCAAGGGGATCACAACAGCTCTGTGAGGTACACAGGCAAGCATTAGCATCATCTTTAATCCACTGGTAACACAGCTAAGACTGTGAGAGGATAAATGGTTCACATATGAACATACAACCAGTGAATGTATGAGGTGATATTCAGACCCAGGCCTCCTGACTGCGAAGTCCATGGCCCCATCCACTGGGCCATAAAGGCCTTTCAGAAGACCTTGACTTCCAAGGTTTGATCTAAGCAAGTCCAAACTGTTTGTTAAATAATATTAGAAGCACCTACTTTAAATTGTCTATGTAAATGCAGCCATTAATGCATAAATGAAAGCTGTCTTTTTTTTTTAATTAAAAGGATATGCCTTTTTTAAAGTGGTTATTTCTTGAGCAAATTCTCAGTTTTCTAAATTCATAATTGAATCCATGTATCACCATCTCAAACTAATTTAAATCAGATGAAAAATTGGAGGAGAAAAAATTAAGGATCTTGGTCTTCATTGTTCAAACCAGGTAACAAATAAGAGGGTCTTCTCCCAAATTATAGAATCTTTGGCAACTTGTATAGAGGGAAGATGATTACCAAAAACTGTATGAGTCCAGGAAAGAGGTTGATGAGAACATGGGAATCAATGAAATACTTGTAATTTAGAGACCATGGTGAAAAATATAAGTATTAAGTTGACATTAAAAACATTTACATTCTACACTTCTGAGTTAGTAGATTTTTAAAAAATTAAACTGACTGGATTATATACTATATTGCTTGGCATGGGATTCATAGGGATTCTCTTGTTAACTTACTGAAACAAAGTGACTTCAATATAACTGCCAGATTCAAGGATCTTCTGATTCAAATAGCAGGGAAAAAGAGATAGGAAAGAAAAAGAGAAGAGTTAAGCCAACATTGAAAAGGGACATTGCTGGAAGAAATCCCTTGAAGCAGAATTTAAAAAAACAAGCAGCCTTTTTCTGAATGAGTGTTTGTCGATTAATGGGGAGTGGGTAGAGGTAGTGGCCCAGATGTTCAAAAATACTTTAAAGATGAGAAACTTTCCAACCTTTCAATATCCAGGTTCTAATCTTGTTGCCTGCCCTTCTTGGTTCCCCTATCTCAACCCCTTTCCTATTTTGTTTGTTTCTCTTTGAAATTTAGCTGCCTTTTAAAACCCAAAGTATTGAATAGTTAATTGATGCAAAAATGATCAATTCTGTTATGTAATTGGAATGTTCTGTTTTGTATATTCCAAGCCACTTAAATCTAACAAATGAATAACTCTAATGGGAGAAATTTCTGTACATAGCTCTGTGTATATATTATGCACACTTACACATATCATCCCTGTTTCCTGTCATGGAATGCATCTATTATGAGATTTAATTTTCAGAATATGACATTCAAAGATGTAGAATTTTTCTTTGAAAAATAGTTTTCAAATTGTCATTTTGCCACATCGTGTGATTACAATTTTCCAGATTATATTGTTTATATACATATATACACATATATTAACATGTATACGTTTATCATATACACATTTGTGAATGGATACCTAAAATTCATATCATTGTAGTAGATCAATGTGACTGCTGTGTGAACTGGTTATTTTTCTGGTTCCAGTCATTTTAAACTCAGAATTACAGATGAAAAGCATTTATGATAGCTGCTCCTGTCCATGCAGAACCATTGCCTACAATACTTTTTTTTGTGGTAGCACTCAGTGATTGAGTGTTTAGTGGTAACACTCTTTGATAAATTGCATTTTTCTTTCTCATTCTCTAAAAGAGAGCAAGTTCTCTAACCTTTCTGTTTTTAAAAAAATGTAATGATTAGTTCTGGAAGAGATTTGAATATTTTTATATTTTATTCTCATATAGTTAAGCTTTTTTTTCATAGTTACCCACATATATCTTTTTGGAATTTATATTTTATTCTGCATTTAACACCAAAAGGGTGGGGAGGGAGGAAGAGTTTTCACATACGGAGTAAAAAAGAAAAAGATGATTAAAACCAAACCTGCGAGTCTCTATTATATATAGCTTCCTTTACAAAGGAAATAATAAATTCAACATGTTACTTTCAAAACTATCCTGCTTGTCTGTTTCCTTCTGCATGTCCTTTGATTCTTCTCTGTACATTTTTTAAAGGGTTAAGTAACTTGCCCAAGGTTACACAGCCAGTTATTTTGTGTGGGTTTTAAGTATCTGAGGCCAGAACTGATCCCAGGTCCTCCCAACTCCGGGGTTGGTGGTCTTACTCACTGTGCCACCTGGCCGCCCTATGTATGTTTTCTTTTAAACACTTCAATGATACTCTTTTCTTCTTGGGGTGATGGGGTCTGTGGGTAGCATTATTACTAGTCTGCCTCTCTCCTCAAATTCCCCTTCGATTGAATAAAAGAGAAACAATTTTTTTGGAACAGATTCATAATCGCACAAAACCAATCTACACACTTGCCATGTCTGAAAACATACATCTTATTCTGGGTGCCGAGTCCATCTCTCAGGAGCTAGATAGCTTGCTACATCATTGGTCTTCACACATTATGGTAGGTCATTGCATTGATTGGAGTTCTTAACTCTTATGAAACTGTTTCCTTTACATTGTTGTAGTTATTGTATAAACTAGTCATGCTCTGCTCACTTTACTCTGTATCAGTCTGTGTAAGGTTTCTTTGAAACTGTCCCAGCCCAGGCCTCACTCATTGTTTGTGTTTTGATGGCTTCGAGTGAGTGTAAATAGCAACGGATTCTATTCTGGCCAGAAACTCTGAGGGTCTTCCCTTCCCAGAGTGATTCTTTTATGAAGGCAAACTGGACCATCTTTTGCCTCAATTCTTACCTGGTTTTTAATTACTGAATAGGCGTTGCCTCAGACAAACTGAGGTTAAGCCCTTAGCTTAAAAATACCAGGGTCTCCCACTGCATCCAGGGCCATCGCCACTCATTTTGACCTAAGTCTTGTCACTGAACTCCAAAGACTTTGGAGGAGACAGTGAGTGAGGCTGATGACTTTGCACAACCATGCCTCACTTAAATCCAAGTCACTTGCAAGCCAAGACATCACCCTCCTGATGTCATTGGTCCTCTCTGAGAGCAAAGGATGAACAACAATAACAATCTCAGAAATCATGGCACAATAATATTCCATTAAATTCATAGACCATTTATTTGTTCAACCATTCCTCCACTGACTGGAGTCCCCTTTTGTTTCTAGTTCTTTGCCACACAAAATAAAAAAGAGCTGCTATTAACATTTTTGTGCCTAGATGTCATTTTCCTCTTCTTTGATCTCTTTGGGTTATAAACCTAGTAGTTTTCCATGTATATCTCAGTCTTAGTATCTGATCCTCCCTGCACAGCATTTCTGTGTGTTGCATGTTTTATGCTATGCATACATTACTTTGATAATTCAAGGTTTGGGGGTTTTTTGCCTTTTTTTTTGGAGGGCAATTGGGGGTAAGTGACTTGCCCAAGGTCATATGGCTATTTTTGTTGTTTTTGTTAAGTGCCTGAGGCAGTATTTGAACTCAGGTCCTCCTGACTCCAGGGCTGGTGTTCTATTCACTGCACTACCTAGCGTTCCCTGATAATTCAAGTTTTCAAAGGAAAAAAGACTAATAAAAGCAAAGGGTCAAGTCAACAGGCAGACACTATGCTAAGTGCTGGGAATACAAAGAAAGACAAAAACAGTGCCTGTCCTCAGAGAACTCCCATTTCTTTTTTGTTTTGTTTTGTTTTTGCATTTTAGAGGGCAATTGGGGTTAAGCGACTTGCCCAAGGTCACACAGCTAGTTTTTGTGTTGTATCTGAGGTCAGATTTGAACTCAGGTCCTCCTGACTCTAGGACTGGTGCTCTATTCACTGCGCCACCTAGCCACCCAGAGCTCCCATTTCTTGCAGAAGGTAGGATTCTAGCTGAGATTTGAGGGAAGGAGGTTGAAACAAAGAGGGAGAGAAATCCAGGCATGGGAGATAGCCGAGAAAATGCACAGTCAGGAAATGGATTGTCTTGTGTGAAGAAGAGTAAGGAGTCCATTTTTGTTAGATCATAGAGTACATGGAGGGGAGGAAAAGTAGGAAAGGGCAGCTTAAAAAAAATCACTCTTATGTGACTGAAAAATGATTCTTTGACCACCTGGGTACACCACCACCTATAAAGGAAAACATGCCAAATTTACCTTGTTCCAGAGTGGTCCATTAAAACATCAGGCATAGATAGGGTCCAGGTTTGATCTTTTTGTATTTCTCCAAGACTATTTTTAAATGATGAAAAATACCATATTGAAAAATAATTGGGAAGTCTGACATTTTTGATCAGCTTAATGGCTCAATTATATTGCCTTTGTAATTGATACAATCAACTGTACAGAAAGTGATTATTTAGAAACCTATATGATCAGAATCTCCTTTTAGATGTAACTTCATTTATATCTACAAATATGTCTATACATAGTGTGTGAATATAGAAATTCTGAGATTTTTCATTTCTTCTGTCCTACATGCAACGAGATACTTCTTATATTTGGGGGACAAAAAAAGTAGAGAAAAAAGAAATATGGAATGTTTTATCTTTTGTTTGTTGTATAATCTAGGTTCTGTGTTTGTTCTGTTAAAATGTGTAATAAAAATATCACAGGAAAGAAAAAGACAAGATCTTTTTTCTTGTTATTCTGACACATTTGGCTTTGAAACAACCTAAGCTTAAATGTTTCAGCAATTTAGAATTCAATTGAATTGTGGTTTTCAGCACCCTGGAAACTTCATTAATATAGTCTTGCATTTGGCAATGATATTAATCCATGAAACAACTTTAAAATCTACTATGCATCATTAAATTCATTTAATGCTTCATAATAGGTGTTTAAATAAGTTTAAGTACCCCGTATTTTCTGGGGAACTTGGTTCTTCTTATGAACTGCAAAGCAATTTATTTTTAAAATGTTGCCTGAAGGTTGATTTTAATTCAGACACTTTTACTGGAATTATATCAGGAAGCTCTGTCGCAGACTATTATAACACTATTAGTTCAGTTTTTTTGAAAATTGGATCCTTTGTCCATTGAGATACTGAGATTTTGGAAAATATTTTAAGAATTGTATGGAACACATACCAAAGGAGGTTTTTGAGCCAATATGGTCAGAATTTCAGTAACATTCTCAAAGCTGCTAATGGGCCAAACATAATTTTGACTGAAAATCTTTTAATCACTGGAGAACTATTAAAAGTTAAGTCATTGTCTGAACTACCTCAATGTCCTTACCATGTCATGTCACCATAGCAGGTAGTAGAACGCAGTATACCAACATTTGAGCATACAAGGATAGGTTTGTGTGGTTGTTCCATACAAGACACACTGAACTCCCCCGGAAACTCTCAGTGGCATATGCGGCTCAATGCTGAAGGGTGATCCTTGGTCCCCCTCTTTGGGATTGTTGAAAGCAGCCTTTTGTGTTGTGCAGAGAGAAGTGATCAGACTATATCCTGGAATATTGGCCACTAAAAGAGCCCCCCACTTAGTAGACTTTAAAGGAAGTGAATCTTCCATCTGACTCTCCCATCTTCTCTTCAGAATGAATAGTGAGTAAGATTCCCTTTCTGTGTTTTCCCGTGAGGGTTGGTGAGAAGAATGGGGGCCCTTTCTCAGCCTAGCAGAAATGGCACCTGAGAGCATGTAGCAGTGGGCATGTATGCTAGCTATTTATGTGATCCTGTTCCTGGGCACTGGGCCTTTCCCTGAGCATAAGCAGCAGAACGGCAAACCTATGATGGACATTTCCAGCCTTGAAGGTAGCCATAGGATCAAAGAGTTGGAAGGGACCCCAGAGGTCATCTGCTCATTCCACAGACAAGGTTACTGAAGCCTGGGAGAGACTAATACTTCCCCAAGGTCTTACACATAGTAAACGTGAAAGTTAGGATTTGAATTCATGTCTTCCCACTCCAGGGTAATGTTTTCTTCCACTGTACCACAATGGAGCTCTGAGGCACTTTATTGACACTGGCTACATTTTGGGAAGAGCCCCTGGAATTGCTATAGTTTTTGAAGATGACCTCCAGCATGCTAGGCTTGGCTTGCTAGAAGACATGGGCCTGGAGGAAACAGTATAAAGAGTGTAGAACTAAGGTGAAAGTTGATTCATTGCTGATTGAAAAGGCCCACAAAGTGCTATTGCTGCCTGTTTAAGCATCTTTGTCAGTAGGCACATCTGATTCTTTGTCTTAAACAATTATTTTGTCTAGAGGAAATAGCTGTCCCATACCTGATTTGTTGCTGCACCCTAAAAGGGTCTACTAGGTCTTTCCATCTGACTTGAAGGTACAAGTTCCTATGTGAGTTGTCTCTCCCTGTTAGAACGTTAGCTCTTTGATTTTCTTGTCTTGATGTCTTGATTTTCTATTTCTATTCTTCAGTATTTACCATCCTACTTTGTACATAGCAGACACTTAAATTAAGGCTTTTTGCTTAATTTATTTCTTCATCTATATTGTACACGAAGTGCCATTCTAGTTGCTTTAGGAGGGATCCTCAACATGAGCCAAACCTAGGCTTTAAGTGGTTCCCTCTGGGGCTTGTGAGTAAGGGGTTAAAGCACTGATACCTGGGGTGGGAGTGGGGGGGGGGTGTCAGATTTGACAGGTACTTCCCCTCCACTGGAAGAGGGGGAGGGCAAGCATCTTAGCCTCCCTGGGCCAAGCAGCAGCCACACATTTATTGCATCATCATGATTGTTTACATTATAATGGAAATGGTAGATGAGAGAAAACTAGTGAAAGAAACATTGAAACGAAATGACATTATACGTAGGTTTTGTCTAGAATAGGATCTATTAAGTAAAAATGATTTCCTTTCTTGTATTCTCATAATAATCCTAGAAGTTTTGATGTGCTCCTATATTTGTCTTCATGAATATTCATAACATAGAAGACCTACCCATCTGATTCAAACAGTTTTAAGGTATTTAAATTGCCCCCAGCAGTTTGATAATAATGACAATTTAAATTCTGGATACTCTAGGTCTCTGGGGTCCCCAACCTTTGAGAGGAAATTAGCATATCATTCAATTCATTTATTTAACAATAACTTTATTGTCATTCCTTTGTATTTTAGATATTGTTCTTAATATTGTACATGCATTGCTTTCATTTTCAATTTTCCAAAGGAAGTATTTTTCCAAAAGAAAAATGATTTTTTTTTCAATTAGATCAAGGGGGTTACTGCTTTAGCTAATATTTTGGAATATTTTAGTTCAATTCAATATATGTATGTTTAGTGAGTGCCTCTGGTTTAGCCAGAACAATATTTTACTTTGAAGATCTATTTTTAACTTTATCCTTTCCCTACCAGATACTAAAAAGGAGATGCTTGACAGGAGATCACCAAAAAATGAAGAATATTTCTGGCACCTTTCTTCAAATGCTCTTTTCAATGACTTTGTGGACTCCACGGATAGAAATTATGTTATTAGCTTATCAGCCAAACTTTCAACAGAAGAAATACCATCGGTAAGAGTAGGAAAGATGGGGTAAAGGTGAAATTGAACATTGTAATATGTTATCTTAAAAAAGAGATTTAATGCTCTGAAAAAGGAACAGATTTCCCTAAAGACTCCTCTTGTCCATGCCAGCTGGGGACACATTCCTTCCCTTTTGCTGTCGGTACCCACTTAGATTTATAAGATGTCAGAGAGCAAAAGGACCCAAGATGCAAACCAAGGTTAGCTACTTCTAATCCAGGATTTATTCTCCTGTGCCAAATCAGATCCCTCAATAGCACAAGGTCTAAGAAAAGGGTGCACAATCTTAAATCTTATTAGACTTGATGTATTTATATATGTGAAACATTATAGCAATATATAATGTATTATACGTGGTGCTATGCATGTACACCATATGTTACATATGACATATGATTGTTGTGATATGATATATGTGTGTATATCATTATATGCATGATATATTAAAACTTTGGATCTTCAGGGCAAATTAACACGTCCCTTATTATCCTAGATCAGGTAATTTGACAATAGATCCAGAATGGATTCATTAAGAAGTTTTTTTAAAAGGCTATAATAAAATTAATGCTTTCAAAATTAGTGTTCTGAGAAAAGTTATTTTTTATTTAGTAATAATTTTCTATACTCTCCCAGTGCAGTGGATAGTTTTGCCATGAAACAGAAAAAAGCATTGACCTAGGTGTTAGGAGACAAGATGAGTCCTAGCTCTGCAATCAGATAGCTCTGTGACCTTAATTTAATTTGAACTTCAGTGTCCTCATCTCTAAAATAAGGATAATAATTGTATGACTTTACAGGGTAGTTATGAGAACCAAATGAAATAATGTATGTAAAGCAGTTTGTAAAACATTATTGAATAGAGTCACAGAATCTCAGAGTTGGAAGGGACCCTAGAGACCATTTAGTTCAAGTCATCTAACAACAAGAATCTATTCTATAAAACCTCTGGGAGGCGACTGTCAGCCACGTCTGGAATACATCCAGTGAGAGGGAAAACTCCCCATCTCCCAAGTCAATCCATTCCACTGTTGGGTAGCTCTGAGAGTTATGAATTTTTTTCCCTTTCTATCGAGCCTAAATTTATCTCTTTGCAATTTCCACCCCTGGTTCTACCCTCTGGCACAAAAGAATAATTCTAATCCCTCTTCATCGTTTGAGCTGCTCAAATACATGATACCTATCATATCTGCCTTAAATCTTCTTTTCTCTAGGCTAAACATAACCCATTTTCATGTAGCATGATATTGAGAACATTCACCATCCTCCCTGCCTTCCTCTAGAGGCCCACCTATTGATCATTATCCTTCCTAAAATGGAGTACCGCAAACTGAACCTAACACACTTAAGTGTGGTCTAATCAGGGCAAGGTAGAGTGGGACTGTCATGTGTGCCCCTGGTCCTGGACACTGGGCCTCTCTTAATGTTAGTTCTTTGTTACCATATCAAAGTTTTCCACTTTGTGTTTCATGATGTTCTCTATCTCTTGTTCAGTCATAAATTCTTCTCTTTTCCATAGATCTGAGAGGCAAACTATTCCTTGCCCTACTAACTTGGTTCTGGCATCATGCTTTATGGCTAAATCATGTATCCATTTTGACATTACCTTGCTATACAGTCTGAGACATTGGTTTATACTTAGTTTCTCCCATACTGTTGCCCAGTTTTCCCAGTGGTTTTTGTCAAATAGCTAGTTCTCATCCCAGAAGCTGGAATCTTTGGGTTTATCAAACAGTAGATTACTATAGTCATTTACCACTCTGTCTTGTGTACCTAATCTATTCCACTGATCCACCACTCTATTTCTTAGCCACTAAGCACAATATATAAATATATTACATATATTAATTATATATATATGTACACACATACACACACACACACACATATATAAACCTTAATCACTGAATGGGTACTGCCTCAATCAAACTGAGACCTGTTAAAGACCTTAGCTTGAAAGGTCAAGGTTCTACACTGTATCCTTGGCCATCTCCAGTTGTCTTAGTCCACATCTGGCCATTGGATTCTGATGGGGGCTCTAGAGGAGAAGGTGAGGCTGGTGACTTTGCACAGCTCTCCCTCACTTAAATCCAATTCACTTGCATGTCATGGCATCACTTCCCTGAGGTCACGGTCCTCTTCAAGAACAAAGGACAAACAGCATCTACAGCAAGCTACAGTTACTGTATCACACTGTTGACCCACATTGAATTTTCAGTTAACTAAAATTCTCCATATTTTTTCAGATGAATGTCTGTTTCCCCATTTTATACACATAATGTTGATTTTTTGGAATCTAAGTCTGAGGATTTACTTTTGGGTTCAAATAATGTAAGCCATTACAATGATACTAATCTATGAATTTGAAAAAGAAAAGAAAATTACCTGAGTCTGACCTATTTCTTGTGTTCATAAATTAGTTAACCAATATGACTTAGTATTAAATGCCAGCCTTGACTGAGAGTTAAAGTTATAGGGTGGTGTGTTCACTTTCCCTCTTCAAATGCATTTTTTTGTAATTATTGTAGAATGCTCCTCCACTAATATTCTACTCTAATGCCTCATTGTGGGATAGAGGTGACAGTCCCAGGCTAGACTAGAGAATCTAGTTCTAGCAGGTAGGCCCTACCAGCCAGGCTGAAAAACCTTTGGTCCTGGGCCAAGCAACAGACTGAATGAATGTCTATTATTCAAGGGGAAACCTCACAGTGTTTAGAAAGTCTCCATGATCAGAAAGCTGACAGTGAAGTAATGAAAAAAATTGGGCCACATTCATGAAGGCAATCTGTTAAAGATAAAGAGGATTTGTTTACCTGATTGGTGAAATAAAATAACCTCTCCAATGAAATCATGGATCTTTGGAAGTATTGTATTATAGAATACCAGGGGCTTGTAAAAGACTGAATTTGACCAGTGGATGAATGCAGGTCAGTAATTGCAGGTGTCACAAGAGCCTGTGATCGCAACTCCTACAAACTGTTTAGTCTTAGCTATAAGCCCCCTCCTCTTTCTCTGTGTTCACTGGTTCTGAGTCATAGCCCTCCACACTCATATTTGAGGCTTTGCCAGCTTGTGTAGAACCTATCAGAATTTGTGTTTTTCACTGGTATATTTGAAGATTTCTCAGTCTCACCCTTTCTAGGATGAAACATTAGATTTTTAGTGCAGCATTATCTGTCACTAAAACCTTCAAACTCTTCTGTGATGTATAAAGCATTGGCATCTGGTTACTTTCTGGGGGGAAAATGGAGCCCTGATCCTGCTCCCCTCCTGTCCCTGTCACATAGGTGAAATCATATTCATATGCTCCCCACCCCCAGATCAGATAGTTTCTACGGTACTCAACAACTCTGCAATTCTGTGACAACAGCATTCCAGACCCCCTCAATGCTAGAGTCATGGAGAACACTGATTCGAGTACTCTAAGACAGAAGCTTCAAACTCAAGGCTTAGTTGTGGACTGAAAAAGTCAAGAAACTTCAAGCAAATTAGGATAAAATTGGGAAATAAATGTTTAAGAAATTTAAACATACAATATAACCTAGATAAGGCTAATTTGTGATTTTATAAGTCAATAGGTCTCAGCAGGGATCTGTTTCTATTTGATTTTGACACTACTACCTCAAAGACAATTGAGGTGATCACTATATTTTTTTATGACTTAAATGGATTTCCCCACCTTTGCCCCCCTTCAGTTAAAAAAAATACACAGAGAGGTAATGAGGCCAGTAAATATGTATAGCTCCTGGATGTCTTCTCCAGTGTAGAATTCCCAGGGTCCCCTATTCTGGGAAGATGATGTAACATTTCCTTTTCTGTTAAATAACAGATTTTTACTGAGGAATAAGTGTTTCCTTAAATAAGACTTATCTGAAGTTTAACAGCAGCTCTGATACCGTTATCAAGGCAGTGGCGCTAGAACAGGGGCCCAGAAATAAGGGACAGAGTTGGCCCTGGGTTCTTATCAGCCCCTTGGTCTACACACTATCCCCAACTTTTGGGGATCCCCCAAGTTCCTTCACTTTGGATCCTTGGTTGGGCTCCTGCAGGCTGAACTAATCACCTTCCATGCAAGGGACATCTCTGATTTGGTCCTAAAAAGTAATCCATAACCTGGACAGTTACAATTTCTATGACAGCTCATTTATTAAAGCAACCCTGGCACAAGTCAAACACACATTTGTTGCCCTATGGGTTTCTACACTGGTCACATTTTGCATGTCTTGATTCCCAAGAAGTATCAAAGTGTTTGTTTGGGTCCCTCATTTTCTTTTTCAGCTCATTCTTCAGGAGAGAGGATGAACTGCCATCCTCCTCCTCCTTTTCCAAGGCTTACTTCCTCTCTGTACTGTAGCCCATGTTCACATTCTTGTTCAATTCCTTTGGCCTTTTTGGACCAATGCCTGACAAATCCAGTGGAGGAAAGACCGAGTCTTCCCTTGAACTTTTCTCTTTCCTTTGGACTGTTCATATTCTCCAGATACCAGGGCTTTAGCTCTCTCCTGACATTAGCAGTCCCTTCCAAGGGCTTCACTTTAGCTAGTCCTTTCCAAAGCTGTTGATGTAGAAGTGTGATGCCACAGTTTGAAGAAGTTCACCCAGATTTAGGTCAGAGGGCAGGGGTGCTACTTCAGAGTCTCTAGGGATTCCTCTGCTATGTCTTTGTTTTTCTTTGTTAAACTTACAGATTCAGTGGTGTCATAAAACTTCAGATATTCATGGGGTTTCATCACATTTCATAGTTTGTCTCTAAAGAGAAAGATTTTGATCTATCCCAGATCTCAGAGGTGGTGGGCAGATGGTGCAACGGAACAACAGAGTTAACATCCTTTGTCAAGCACTGCCCAAGAGCAGCTTTTAAAAAAGACTGGAGAGAAAATACGGAAGTTCCCACGATGTGCTGAACGACGGCTTTCCTGACATACTGGTTGCACATATTTTTGGCACAGATTGTGGGTTCTAACAAGTCATTGATGCTACTTCGATTGAAAACCAGTGTTTTAAATGGTGCCAAAAGACAGAAATAATCAGCACTTGACTATTTTTGTGACAGTTTGATTGCTTGAAAGTTTTCCTTCCAACAGTGACAGAAATTGATTTAAATAAATAATAAAACTTTGGTAACTGTTTTTAGAGGCAAACTTTGTGCTAAAGAACAAAATAAGTTAATCAGTTCATCTGCCTCTTCACATTCTGTTCTCTTTTCCTGGGATACCTTTTTCAAAAAAAAAAAAAAAGAAAGGGTATGATTCCTTTTCAAATGATCAAATGGTTGTTTTTCAAATCATTTCCCTCTCTTCCTTCAGGGTTGCTCCAAATTCACCTCCAGGATACCTTTTCAGAATGGATTTACATCTGATGAAACTTCATCTTTTGTTCTTTGAATTTCCATTATTAATTAATACCTAAGTTTTCCCTGATTCCACCTCTCCTTCCCTTTCCAATTCCTCTCAACTAAAAAGAATTTTTCCCTCCTCAAATGTTCTTTTAGCATTGTCTGGATCTAGCAAATGCCCATATTACATCCTACTTTGTATCATACTTCTGAGTGACTATACCTATTCTCTTACTGGATTGTACATTTTGGGAGGAGAGAGACTTTGTTCCTTTTCATCTTTCCTATCCCCAATTCTTTGTAAATATCACACACTTGTAAATGTTTTTTTGAATTGAGACAACTTTTCCCCCTGGGATTTATGAGAATCAAATGATTTATATTTATAACTATATCCCATAGGCTTACTGACCATTTATTCAAAAATACTTATTAAATAAATGCTACATGCAGACTATTTCACTGAAGGAAATTTAAAGGAAGTTCTCAAAGAGCTTACATATTATAAGGGAACTGACATGAACTAATAACAATAAATTATAAATGGGAATAGAACATAAGTCCATTAGAGAAGGGTATGAGATGCAAATTCCCAGGAGGAAAAGATAAGTCCTTAATAAGGAGATTAGGGAAGGATTCACAAAGAAAGTAGCTTGGAGGAGGATTTGGGAGGATGGGTAGAATTTCAACATGAGAAAATGCGGCTTAGGTCACTGTGAACATAGGAAACTTTCTTATTTTGATCTGCGTGCTTTAATCTATTATATATTCCTTGGCACATCTTGGCACAAAGATGCCCCATACATCTTTGTAAATCCTTCATAAGTATTATTGGCTTGAGGACTTTTTTTATTGCTTTCTTTTTCCTTCCCATTCTTTTCTCTCCCCTTATTCTTGTTCCTCTGCTTCTGATCTGCTTCTCCTTCCATTCATTTACCTCATGTCTATAAGATGTTCTTGTAGGGGCACTGGAAAGGACTCCATGCCTGTCCAGCAGTGGTTCCATTATGTGCCAAAGCTCTTTGAATGAAGCAACTCACCCCCAAGGTCGGAGTCATTCATTATCCAGTGCAGGACGGATGGGGTTTGTTAGCAGAGGCGGGAGGGCATCATGGCTCTCTTGGGCCTGTTAGAAGGGACACCATCTAGTCCAACTTGTGCTTGAACAAGGATCTGCTTTACAGTATCCCCAGCACATGTGCATTCCACTCTTATTGGAAAGCTTCCAGGGAGTCAGGGTAGCCCAGTGGATGGGGTGCCAGGCCTGGAGTTAGGGAGACTCCTGGATCTGACAATTACTACCTGTGTGGCTGAGGGCAAGTAATTGAACTTCTCTGTGCCTCTGTCTTTTCATTTGTAAATTAAAGGGGTCAGACTGGGGGCGGCCAGGTAGCACAGGGAGCAAGAGCACCGGCTCCAGCGTCAGGATGACCTGGGGATCGAATCCTGGACTCAGACACTTAGCACCCATCCAGAAACACCTGGCCGTGTAACCTTGAGCAAGTTACTTAACCGTGATTGCTTTAAAAAAAAATAAAATAAAGGGGTCAGACTTCATGGCCTCCCAGATGTCTTGAACTGATGATAACTGTGTCAGATCAAATGATACCGTGTCAATAAATTGTTCTCTAAACCGCAATGGCCTACACAAATGTCAGCTACTATTACTCTTATTGCTCTATACGCTGTGCCATCATCTTTTTAATTCCTTGATGTCTGCTTTTTTTTTAAATTAAATGAATTTTTCTCATTTAACAAAAATTATTTCCTCTCCCTTTAATCTCACCTTCCCCAGTTGAAAAAAAAAAAAACGAAACAAAGGAAACACCTGTAACAAATAACAAATAACAATTAAGCAAAATAAAGTCCCCCACTGGCCATGTTAAAAACATACTGTTTCTGGCTGTACCCGGGGCCCATCACCTCTGTCAGATGGGTAGCATGTTTCATCATGGTTCTGTGATTGGTCATGTGTTGTTTGGAGTTCTGAAGTCTTTCAAAGTTGGTTTGTCTTTATGCTGTTATCTAAATTGTTCACCTGGCTCTGCATGCTTAACTCTGCATCAGATCACCCCAGGTTTCTCAGAAACCAATCCTCTTCATCAGTTCTTACAGTACAATAATATGTCATTACATTCATGTGCCATAGTTTCTTTAGCTATTCCCCAAAGATGGACATTCCTTAAGTTTTCAGTTCTTTGATACCACAAAGAGAACTGCTATAAATATTCTTGTACATGTGGATCTTTTTCTTCTTTTCTTTGACCTCTTTGGAAGATAGACCTAGGAGAGTTATTACTGGGTCAAAGAGTATGCATGTGCTCTTTTTTATATGAATATAACTGGTGATCATATTTCTTGCCTAGGAAGTTATTTCTATGCAGAAACGGCGTGAGGCAGCTCGTCATGCCCTAATGGGAAAAGTTCCCCCAGATTGTACCATTCTTTTTCAAAGGTAATGTATAATTTTGTTTCAAGTAAGTTTTCAATCCATGCATTTTTATCATCCTTTCAAATTTCCAGTGTTTATGTATACCGTTTCTGTCCTAAATTACCGATAAAAATGAGAAATTTCCCTAGAGAACATTATATTGTCAAATTGGGCCAATTTTAATACAACCATATTCTTTTTAAAATTTCTCATTATTCTGTACTTAATATAATAAATATGCTTTTATTAAAAATAATAAAAATAGATGTAGTAAGTTACAATTAAATAATAATTTAGTGTCTTGACTTCTGTAAAGGCAGCAAAATGTGGTGGGTAGTATATAGCCCTTGGAGTCAAGAATGTCTGGGTTCAAATCCTTGCTGAGATATATTCCAGCTCTATGACCCTGGATGCATCATTTAACTTCTCTGTGTTTCAGTCTCCTTTGTAAAAACAGGGAGGGGCAGCTAGCTGGCACAGTAGGTAGAGCACCAGCCCTAGAGTCAAGAAGACCTGAATTCAAATGCAGCTTCAGATAGTTAATAGCTGTATGACCCAGGACAAGTCACTTAACCCCAATTGCCTCCAAAACAAACAACAAAAAACCCAGGGTATTGTACTTGATAACCAGTTTTAAACTTATTAGCCTATGACCTCTGGGTATTTTGAAGCACAATACTAAGAGAAACACCTGTTAGTATCTGAATATCCGTATCCCACATTCCCAATGTTTGTCCATGAAGGTTAGTTTAACGAGTTCCATTATTCCTTTTTTCAGGTAATAGAGGAAAACTGACTTCCCATGTATATCCTTTATTCTCTGTTCAATCTGGTTTTCCAGATTTCCAGTTTTACTTGCTTATACACTGCAGAAACATAATATTACTTCTTGGAAAGGCAGCTATGCAGGTGATACAGCTGTAAGTTGGGGACAGGCACTCCTCCTTGGCTTGCAGTCTCTGGTGAGCTATGCTACAAGGCTGGACTTGTCTGCTTAGTGTCCCCTGACAGGCTTCTGGCCATCTCTTTGTGTAGACAAGACCAAGGATGGTGTAGCAGCAAGCACCCCAGTGTCCCCAGGGTGGCTGCCAACACAGGTTCTTGGATCTGCTTTGATAAAGGAAAGCAACTCAAAATGGGTTAACAAGCTTACTTTAATCAGTCAAACATATATCGTTTACCTAGTTCAGGGAGAAAAGGTCAGCACCCCGAACTTCAGAGTATACAGACAGGATTATCAAGACAGAGAAAGAGATCAAGTAGACAGGTTTCCAAACTGTCCAACCATTACATCCATACCAAATCAACTTCTGGGTTTTTCAAACCCGGGGGGCTCTCAACAACGGCTTCCCAGAGTCTCATCTGATCAAATCATGGAACACTTCTCAAAGTGAGCCCCAAAACAAAGCTACACATCAGGGCTTATATAGCCTTCTCCTGGCTCAGAGAATGTAACAACCTTCTGGACCCACTGGCCAATCAAAAAGTATCTACTGAAAAACAAGCCTCCCACCCCAGGCTCCAGGTGCACTTTAGCCTAGGGGCAGGGAAGATCTTAAAAATTTACATTCCCATTACAGGTGGCAGAATGCTTCTTTTTTCATTTCTCCTTAGATTTCTTGATCATTTTATTTGGTGGGGTTTTTTTTTTCATCCTTGCTGAAGTAGTTATGAGAAAACTAGGTTGTTTTCCTTCTGCTTACTGTGTCAACTTGAGGAGAATTGTAGTTTACTTACAATGCTGCCCCATCTGTAACAAGAATTAGGGGGAGGGATATAATGGAGTAAATGTGTGGTTGGGAAAAGCAGATGAGTTGATCATGCAATTAGAATAAAGAATATTAGATGCACAGCTCAAGTACTCTTCAGGTAATAATTATGACTGACTTATCTATTAGGCAGCTAGGTGGTACAATGTTTAAGAGCACTGAACTCGGAGTAAGGAAAGAGCCGAGTTCAAATCCTGCCTCAGATACTAGCTGTGTGACCTAGTCTCAGTCTCCTCATCTGTAAAATGGGAATAATACTAGCACCTGCCTCCCAGAGATGTTGTGATAATCTTTGTAAAATGCCTAATACAAAACAGGTACAATATAAAGGCTAGCTGTTATCATTATTCCCTTCTTGGCAGTATGTCCACAGCTTGGGTAGCTACCACTAAATGAAGGGTGTGGTCTCTGCTTCTGACTGTATGGGGCAAATTGGCTCGCTTCAGGGATTAATAACCAAGAGGGCAATTGTTAGGCATTGCTTCATCCTGCTCTAATCCTTTTTATTTTTAGGAGAAATATTTGCTCTCCCTCTTCTGGTATCCAGATACATCAGGCTTCATGTCTGCTCTGCATAATTTTAACCTGTTCTGCCCTGCTCTGACTCTTGACATCAAAATGCTGCTAAATTCCCATGCCCACTGTTTCAGCTTATTGAAAGGAAAGTATTCATTTGACTGGAGTTCATTTTCTACCTACCCTTTCCCTTTAGAGTGGTATGGGCTTTCTGATACTCATGGCTTTTAGAACCAGTTCTAAAATGCTTTTTCAGCCTTGTGTGCTTATTCTCCATCTAATGGAAAAAAACAGAAAAGGAAGAAAAAAAAATTCCAATGTGATTCCCTGAGTTAGTATCAAACCCCTTGGTAATCTCCTTGAATCAAGAAAAGGTTTCCTTGGCAACCATGATTCTATTCAAGTCTCTCACCTATACAGAATCACAGAATGCTACCTCTTCTCTCTGTATCAATGCAGATAGGGTGGTTTGTTTTTTTTTGTCTGATGAATTGTGCGGCTTCTATAATTTTTTTTTAAACTTAGCTTTCGGCTAGAGGCTTCATAACAAGGCCAAACTCTTTTTCTTCATGAACATTTTAAAATCCATTTAACACAACAGAACTATTTAAAGAGAGAGATGCAGTTATTTCCTCATGTGGTATCCATGATTAATAAGAATAGATTGTAGTAAGGGGACATTTGAAAATGTACAAGCAAGGGAAGAAATATTAATTTTCCTTGCAATTTGAAATAAGCGGAAAAGTAGATGATATAATTATAGGATTAGAGCTATATCCACAATACCCATGGATCTAAGATTGGCCCTTAACTTCAGACCTTGAAGGAGGAAATGTTTTGCCTACAATGTATGTTCTCTTCCCCTGTGCAAATTTACCCAATCCCTAGCTCCTTTCAAGGCTCAGCTCAAGTGTTACCTCATCTAGGAGGCCTTCTCTCCGTATATGTAGAGGTATAGGCATAGATATAGGTATGTACATGACACATACATGTGCATGCATGCATATGCATATATTTGTATCTATATGTGCATTATATATTTATTTATTTTGTGTGTGTGCTTATCTGTGTTCATTTTGTTTCCCCAAATAGAATATAAGCTCCTTGAGGCAAGGACAATTTCATTTTTGTCTTTTCAGCCCCAGCACCTAGCATAGTCAGACGCATACTAGGCATTAATAAATTCTCGTTGAATGGTTAAAGGCCTGCATGGTGCAATAGATTGTGTATAGTAGGGACTCAGGACACAGCGACATACTCCTTATTTTGCCACAAATTTGCTGCATGACCTACATTAACTTTACCACTCTGGGCTTCAGTTTCCTCCATAAAATAGGGAAATAACATCAGATGATCACTCAGGTCCCTTCCAGCCTAAATTTTCTGTAACATTCTAATGTAAAGGAGTACCCCTTCATATTGGGACAGTTTTGCTAACTGAAAGGGACAAAAGACGAAGATAAATGTGAGACTTAAATATTTGGAAGAAAAGAAATCCACCAAAAAAGCAGTCCACAGAGACAAGGCACTTCCTCAGTGCAGAGATGACCACAGTGTATTGTTTCCCATCATCTAATCTGCATTCAACTAGCCAGAGAACTTTGCAACTGAAAGTTGGGGAACAGTGAACCCCAGAAAAGTTCTGAGATTATTAGACAAAGGCACATTGCCTAGCAGGAATAAGGACTTGGTTAATCTCCATGAGTTAAAGGAGAGGTCTGTGACTAAAAGGATCTTGCTTTGAACCAGGAAGGTTGGTCTAAGAAAAGGTCTCAGTGCTGATGGAAGGAAGACTATCTTAATCTGTGTTGTCACCTGTTTTCTGGAAAAGCCAGTTGATAGAAGAGAGGCTATACCTCTCTCTCTCTCTCTCTCTCTGTCTCTCTCTCTCTCTCTCTCTCTCTCTCTCTCTTTCTCTCTCTCTCTCTTTCTCCTTCTTCCCCTTCCCCCTCGCCTCTGTCTTTGTCTTTCTGTCTCTCTGAAACTGTGTGCATTAGTGAGAAAGTGTGTCCTAAGTTTATGGATAATTTATTTTCGCTTTGTCTCTTTTTAGTCAATGTTTTAAGAGTTAATGAAAGAAGGTTTTTGTTATATAGGACTGTTCTCTTGGAGTGGAGAGAGGGAAGGATTCAGGAGGAAATTTAGGTGATAAAAATCAAAAGACCAATTAAAAATCTGGTTGTTTTTTGTTTGTTTGTTTGTTTTTGGGAAAAAAAAGAAACCCAAACCAGGTAGTAGAATGAGCTGTGGCTGATTTATGGGAAGCCATAAATAAATAAAAGCCATAAATAAAGCTGGGACTCAGGAATGAGAGTATAAAGTAATAGAAGAATAGCTGGCCCCCAGGATCATCCACAGAAACTTGAGAGAGTTAGTTGTACCTGTTGCTGCCCCTCTGAAGGACCTCCAGTGTGCCAGCATGGCATCCAGTTCAGTGAGTAAATTAAACCAGAGGGAACAGAGGGTAGAGGGAAGAGGGGTGGGGAGGAACCTGCTACATTAATATTCTACTGAGAATAGAATCTTAAAAAATGTTTTGAAACACGACTATATCAAACTAACTTTAAGCTCATAGAAGTTTATCTTAACTTTCAATTCCCTTTCTTTTTGACTTGAATCTTATCTTTTATGTGCCCATAATTTAGTCAAGCAACAGTACACTGAATTGTTGTATGCATTCACATGGCTACAAAACAGATTGGATAAAACTGGTCCCATTACATAATCATGCTTCACGAGCTTATTTGGAGGAATAAATCAGATAATATGCCTTAACTCTGGCACTGTTGCCCAAAAGATCATTGAATAATTACCAGAGACCAGACATGTTCACGATATCAGTAAAGGATTTTTTTCAGAGCTTAATGTACCTCCTGTTTTGGCACATTGTCGAGATTGTGTGTTCAGTATAGAGTGGTAGAGGTAAGTGCTAACCACCACTCTCAGAGGTACCCAAAATAAATAGGAAGATTCAATGTGAGAGTCTTACCAGCAAACATAGTGATAAGAACACTGGACTTGGAATCAAAAGACCAAATATAGACATCTGCATGACCACAGACAATTCAGCTAACCTTGCTATAAACCTTTTTGTGATCTATTAAATAGGAATAATAATACTCCTACTATCTTCTCAAAGTTGTTGAGGAGGAAACATTTTTTACGAGCCTTAAAATACCGTGTTCTAATGACTGTTTTTTATGATGAACAATTGAAGGAACTGGGTCTGTTTTGTCTGACAGAGAGAAGGAAAGAAGGAAAGAGAGGGTGAAAGGAAGAATGAGGGAGAAAGAAAGGAAAGAGAAAAATAAGGAAGGAAGGAGAGGGTGAAAGGAAGAAAAAGGGAGAAAGAAAGGAAAGAGAAAAATAAGGAAGGAAGGAAAGGAGGAAGAGAAAGAAAAGAATGAATGAAAAAGCATTTCATAAGTGCCAAACCCCATACCAAGTGCTGGGAATACAGATAGAAAAATAAGGCAATGCTTGTTCTCAAGGTACTCATACTCTTAACTGAGGGATATAATAATTAAACTCTTTTTTTCTGCATTACTGCAAAGAGTAGACATAAGAAGCTATAAAGAGGCAGATTTCAATTCACTATAAGGAAGGATTTTCTATTCATTAGAACTAATTATGGAAAGGCCCACATAGCAAGGTGATATAGTGGATAGGGGGCTGGGGCTGACGTCAGGAAGACTCCTCTTCCTGAGTTCAAATCTGACCTCAGATACTTAATAGCTATGTGACTCTGGGCAAATCGCTTAACCCTGTTTGCCTCAGATTCCTCATCTGTAAAAATTGAGCTTCAGTAGGAAGTGGCAAATCACTCCAGTATCTTTGCCAAGAAAACCCAAATGGGGTCATGAAGAGTTGGACATGCCTAAAAAATGACTGAACAACCATGGAAAGGCCATTTAATGAAGTAGGTGAGGACCTTATTTCTACAGAAGACAAATGACCACCTGTCAGGGAAATTTTAGAAGGAGTTTCTGCATGGACAAGAACATAGGCTCATACCACCGTGGTTTTAGAGTCTAAAGGCACTTAGAGTTCATCTAGTCCAATGAAAGCATGGTGGCTCAACGTGTGAAAGTAACCCAAGGTCATACAACTGCTAATTCAAAGAACCAGGATTTCAATCCAGGTCATCTAATTCCAAAACCAGTACTCTTTTAACTCTACCATACCAATAATCTCTAATGTCTTTTTCAATTCTAAGGTTCCAAGATGGTAAATTTTGGTAGTAGCACTGGGACAAGTACTTAAAATCCATGACTCCCAAAGGAGGGAAAGGAGAAGAGAGGAACATTAGAAGATCCTTACCTCCCCCAGTGAACATGTCAGACCTGTGCCTTCCATAACCCCCTTGACCACAGTCTAAAAGTACCACTGGCTGCTAACTGGTACAATGTGTAAGCCTTAAGTCATATATGAGTATGGCATATGGCTGATGATATTTCACTTTAGTTCATCTGATAAGAGACTAGTCATGAATCTGTACCTCACTATTGGTTAAATATCATCCCTAAATGATTTACTCTGCCCAGCTGTATATACTAACAAGCAACGTTTTGTTGTAGTATTTATATAGAAGTCTAAAATCAAAGAAAGGAAATGTTGTGAAAGCCCAAGCATGGTGTGACCTGCTGATGCTGACAGTAGAGCTGTAGGCATGATTCTAAATGGCCCTTGCACCCCTTTTTTCCTACTTTTTAGTTGGCTTACTCACCCTACCTTGCACTCATGTCGATAGGTCTAGGGGAGGGGAGAGTTTCTGAGAAAGTGGTTGGCTATGGCCACCATATTGCTACTACTTTCTCTGAGTCCTAGGGGTAACCCTGGTGTGTGTGTGTGTGTGTGTGTGTGTGTGTGTGTGTGTGTGTGTTTGGAAACACATTCCTACTTGCTACCACTGTAGTTATTGAACTCTCATAAGTGTGTTTTATAATTACATAAATCAGGCACAATTATAACATTGACTCTTAAACATGAAATATTTATTAAATGGGAAGGTAACAGCAAGAATATTCATAATATATAGTCAATAGAAGACAAAATCGGGAATAACCAAAATATAACCATGCGACCATAAACCTGGAAGGCACTCTTCTATCCATGCACAAATTGTCTTTGGGAGAGAGTAGGCATGCACAGAAATCTAGCCATAAGGAACATGAGTAGGGCTACCCATGTGCCTAGGGCAACTCATAACTTTGGTCTACAAGTCCTTTTTTTAGGAAACAGTCTCTACTACTCATATCCTGTTCCACTTCTGAGCTTTTTCACTCTCCTGAGGGGCTGCTGAAATAGTACTAAACTGAAAGCACTTTCCTTAAGTCTGAAATCTGCCAACTGAATCCAATCTTTTCTTTATGGGCTATAAGGGGGTTTCCCCTTTTCAAGATGCCACTAAAGGTTAATGTGGACAAAACCCTGAGGGATTCCCCCCTCTCAAGCTGTAGTCTTGTCAAGCAATGCAGCCTCTCCCTAGCCTGATCTGATTTCTCCAATCATTTCTTAACAAAACAGTGCATCAGTACTGCTGGCAGTAAAGCAGATGCAAAGCCTTTTCTTCCTTAGTCTGCTTTTTCCTCTGGAGTTACAGAGGGCAAAGCAAGCAACCCTCTGAGAGCTTTTCCCTCCTTCACGTTGTAGAAGGTGCCAGTGGCCAGAAAGCTTCACACGGGAGAAAGATTCTACTTTCTTCCAATCAGTTTCTAGCCAGTACAGAGACTCCCCCCCGCCCCCAGCCCCCAACAGATGGAAGTACGTGCTAGACTTTATTCGGCTCCATCAGTGGGCTCTGCCCAAAGCAGTTCTTATCTGCTGATTCTCCTTCATTCTGCTTCTTTCAAACACCATGGGGTAGTGGCGAGGGGGAGTCTTTGCCATCGGTTTCTCTCTTCAGGCAACTGCTGTATCTTCTCCCCTTCTCATCTCCTACAGCTTCTAATGCCTCACATCAGGCCTCCTCATGAGTGCTGATCTTTCTCTAACTCATATTGGGAAAAAAAAACCCACAGTTCAATCAGGCATAACACAAACATATAATATATAATTTTCTCATTATCCCCAAATAGTTTTATGATTTAGTTTCTCAGCTATATCCTTCACTTGAAAGAACTGATGGCCAACAGCACACTGCAGCCACCCCCCTATACCCCTATCGCCCTCTACTGTTTAGTAGTTATGTCTCTGAGCTGCTTTCAAACAGGTTCTCTTGGTACATCTATCTGAGAGCCAGTTTTCTCTCAGGTCCTCAGAATGGTCTCAAGTGAGTCTTTGTAACATGCATGTCCTTTTCCTGACCCCTTTCAGCAACTGAAATGTCCATAAATGAAAGGGGGCAATACTTTACATGGGAATAATATGAGCTGACAGAAATGAGAAAGCCATAAGAGAATAGGGAAGCCTTAGACAGATTACTACAGGCAGTAGATGAAGTTCCTGGAGATAAAAGACCTGATGAAAGATTATGGAATATTACAGAAGGAAGCCTGGCATTCTCGGCAAACTTGGGGGAGTTCTAATTGGGAGAAAGGAGTGGATGATGGTGTATCATGCAAAGAAAATAAAAATCAATGCTAGATGAAAGGTTAGTATAGTCTGAGGAGAAATTTAATTTTCATGTTCTGCTACCACTAACTAATCAAAGGAATCCTCAAAGACTGTCAGTCAGATTGGCATCTGCTGATCTCACTGCTGGTGTTATGATATATAAAGAAAGTGTTTCTTTTGGACTAGCAAGCAAGAGTCCTTAAGATAAGTGAGTGGTTCTCATCCTTTGAATTTAAAGATGAAAGTTTAGGCTTTAAATTGAATCTAATATTTATAACTAGGATGGAAGATGGATCTGAAATATTTATATTTTTCTTTTCCTATACTATTTTGACCAAAGGAAGTCTGGGGAAACTTGAAGGGTAAAAATGGTGGAGTCGCCATTCTTGAGGTGAAAACAAGGCCAAGACTTTAACTGATATATAAGCTGCCCTCATTAGGTGCTCAAAGAACACAATGGATGGAGGAAGGATGAAGAAAGCAATTTACCTTAGATTTGAAGCATAGGAATGCATGGATGGATGAATGAATAAAAGAATGCAGTGAATGAAAATGCATTCATCAATTACTATGAAGATAGGAATGGAAAAGTAAGACTGTCCTGTTGTCTGGGGTTGGTTGTTTGTGGCTCAATGGTTTCAGTCACATTGGACTCTTCATGACCCTATTCGGGGTTTTCTTGGAAAAGATACTGGACTGGTTATCCATATCTGTCTCCGGCTCATTTTATGGATGAGGAGACTGGGGCAAACAGGGTGAAGTGACTTGCCCAGGGTCACACAGCTAGTCAGTGTCAGAGTCCAGTGCTCTATCCATGTGCCACTTAGCTGCTCGGCTCTTTGGGGTGTTCAAACTCTACTAGCAGAAGAAAACACATATAGAAGACTTTAGTTATTCAGTCAGATAGGAAGGACCTCTAGGCCTTAGGCTGCACTAGCAAAGTGGATAGCAATGCATCTTCTTTAATGTTATTTCCATTGATAAAAGTCTAGTTTTAATGTTTAAAATCTATTTCTTGTATTATTGCTGGGCATTAGATAGTTAATGCAGAGAACAGCCAACTAAGAATCTACAGAACTGGTTTCTAGCTCTGAAATTATTTCCCTGTGTTGTGTGAGCAGATCTTTAAGATGAATTTGATCAAAGAGATTTGAGGGCATATCTCAGAACCTCTGATACGAAATAATTGCTTAATAGAGTTTGTCCCTGGATTGTATATAGAAAATAGTTATGCAGAAGAGAGTTGAATGTAATAAGAATTCAGAGATGGTTTGAAGAACTGAGAAGAGAATCATCTAAAATAAAGAATTTTTTTAATTAAGAACTACTTATCTAACATCTTCCAAGACTACTAATTTAGAAATTAATCTTAATTTGAGAAAATTGCATAGTCACAGGCCTTTGGAAATATCTACATTGAATATTATTTCTGCACCATTAGATTTTAAGCCAGTTGGGTCATCTCTTTTCCTATTCATTTAGGAGTTAGACCAATGGAAATTTTGCATGTTGCCTTGGCATTCAAGGCCTTCTGCAACCTGGTTCGTTCCTACCTTTCCAGTCTCATTTCATATTATTTCTCTTCATGAGCTCTGTCTCAACCAAACTAAATTACAAACTACTCCCTAGAATGGGAGTATTCCATATTCTTTTTTTTTTTTTTTGCCTTTTGGAGGGGGAAGACAGGGCAATTAGGGGTTAAGTGACTTGCCCAAGGTCACATGGTTAGTAAGTGTTAAGTGTCTGAGGCAGGATTTGAACTCAGGTCCTCCTGACTCCAGGGCTGGTGCTCTATTCATTATGACACTGTAGCAGCAAGCACCCCAGCATTCCCAGGGTCGCTGCCACCACAGGTTCTTGGATCAAATCAACATCTGGGTTTCAACATCTGGGTTTTTCAAAGCCAAGGCGGGGCTCTCAACAACGGCTTCCCAGAATCCAGATCAAATCACAGAACACTTCTCAAAGTGAGTCCCAAAACAAAGCTACACATCAGGGATTATATAGCCTTCTCCTGGCTCAGAGAATGTAACAACCTTATTGACTCAATGGTCAATCAAGAAGTATGTACTGAAAAACAAGCCTCCCACCCCAGGTTCCAGGTGCACTTTAGCCTGGGGGCAGGGAAGATCTTTAAAATTTACATTCCCATTACAGCCACCTAGCTGTCCCAGACACTCTATATTCTGACTCTTTCCATTCAAATAAGCCATTTTTGTGCCTAGAATGCTGCCACTTCCTTACTACCTCTCAGAAACCTTGTATTGTTTTGAAACATCAACTCAGGTGCCACCTCCTGTGTTTTAAAGCCCCACCTGATTCCGCCATCCATAAGCATTCTAACCTTCTTCAGTTTCCCTAGCTCTATCCTACTTACCCCATTCTGGCTCTGCAATTCATATGCCCTCTACCTCCTTCAGTTTCCTCATTTGTAAAATGGGGATGATAACTACCTCCCAGAGGCTGCCGTAAGGATAAAATGAGATATTTGTTAAAGTATCTCACAAACCTTAACAGAAATGCTAGTTCATCTTACTGTTTTCCATTTTTCTGTTGTACGTCCTCTTCTCCAACAGGGGGTGCTTTATTTTAGTTTTTGTATTTCCATTGTCTCGCATGGGACCTCAGATTGAGTGGGCGTTTAATAACTGTTGGATTGTGTTTAGTGAATATTCAAAGAACTACTGTAGAGTGCACACTAATTTCAGAGAAAATAGTATGAAAGTGATAGTTCAATGGGTGAGAAAGATTTTCTTAGTGTTACTTGTTTAATCTACTAATTATTGTATGTGTAAATATGCTAGTCCAAGATGAACCCTAAAGGACCTTTTCACAAGTGAGCCTATTGCACTATACCTCAAAGATTTTCTATGTTTTGCATGTACTTTCTTTTATGATTGCCTTGAATCTTTTCTTATCCTTTTAATAATTCATAGAATTAACATGAATTAAAAGTTTTAATAAATTAGAATTTTCCTCATTTTTTCTGGTTCTTTCAGGGGTCCAGTACCAACCCCATTATCAGCCATTGCTCATCTCGACCGAATCTCACCTACAAGGCTGTGGGCTAAAAATACATTTGATGAGGAGATCAACCTTACTCCCCCACCATGCTTTTCTGAAGGAGTCAGGTAAGCAGAAATATTTTCTTGAAGGAAGTAAGACACCTTCTGCATGCTATTAATAATGATTATACCTTTGACTAGTTGGCAGATGTAGTATGATTAAATCACCTGAGACGCGGCCTAGCATAGTAAGAAGAGAACTTTATTTTGAGTCAAAAGATCTGAATACTTTCAGTGCTTATATTTTCCTTTGCCTACTCTTTTATTTATTTTATTTGCATGTGTGTATGTACACTAAAGAGAGCCAGGGAAATCTATGTCTTAACAAATGCACTAAATAACAAGCAGGATAAACTAGATGGAAATCCTAAGTAAGAGAGTATATTTGACTCCCGAATTATTACTGAGACTTGGTGGGATATGGGACTCATGACTAATTTGGCTATGGAA
This sequence comes from Petaurus breviceps papuanus, assembly GCF_028583685.1. Lineage (NCBI taxonomy): Eukaryota > Metazoa > Chordata > Mammalia > Diprotodontia > Petauridae > Petaurus > Petaurus breviceps. Next base: position 17,439,636 of record NW_027185784.1, read on the forward strand.
GGTATGTTTTATTTGCAGGGACAGAATAAAAGGGAGAGAGGAAAATTACATTATATGTTAAGAATATATGCTCATAAAAGGAAACCTAGTAATCTGAGAAGAGAAAGCTATTGGGGAACTTTTAGGTTAGAGGTGAGTGAACGTAGAACAAGTAGACTCCCTGTGCAAAAAGAGAGATTAAGAGTTAAGGCAACAAATCTGATAGGGAAATAGGATATTGCAGTGATGCAAACTTAACTATCCAGACATTTGTTGGTGTGTTCTCTCTGTCAAAAGCAGGACAGCTAATATATTTATGACTTATTTGTGATGATTTCATCCTTTGCAAGACGGAGGAAGTGAAAAGGGGAGCTACTACCCTGGCCTGGATTCAGCTAA
>NW_027185784.1:17440023-17441661 GCF_028583685.1 Petaurus breviceps papuanus
CTCACTCTCACATTAGATTTTCAAGGTTTCAGAGGACAGAGGGGTAGGACCCAATGGTTTATTATTTTGCAGGGAAGTCATTCTAAGAACAGTAAGAAGCTCTCAAGAATGAAATTTAGAAGGCATAAGCATAAATTGAGATGAGGAAGGGAAAAAAAAAGAACCTGCCTAAAAGGACCAATATGGATATACAAGAAAGTAATTGACAAAATCAGGTTTCTAAAAGACATGAATAAATGCCGTGACTAGGTCTGTATCCCAAAGAAAAATTTTTTTAAAGGAAAAAGACCTATATGTACAAAACTACAGCAATTCTTTTTGTGGTTGCAAAGAATTAGAAATTGAGGGGATGTCCATCAAGTGAGGAATGCTAAACAATTTGTAGTGTATAATTGTGATGGAATACTATTGTGCTATCAGAAATGATTAGAAAGATACTTGCAGAAAAACCTGGGCAAAGTGAAGTGAGCAGAACCAGGAGAACATGGTACACAGTAATGATCAACTATGAATGACTTACTATTCCTAGCAATACAATGATCCAAGACAATTCTAAAGGACTTGTGATGAGAAATGCTACCCACCTTTAGAGAAAGAACTGATGGAATTTGAATGCAGATCAAAACACACTTTTTAAAAACTTTCTTTATCTTTCTTGGTTTTTTATTTTTTTTTGGTCTGTTTTTTCTTTCATAACATGGTTAATATGGAAATATGTTTTATATGACTGCACATATATAGCATGTATCAAACTGCTTGCCCTCTTAAGGAGGAGGGAGGAGAATAAGGGAGAGAGAAAATTTGGAACTCAACATTTTTAAAAGCAAATGTCAAAAATTATTTTTACATGTAATTGTAAAAAACAAAATATTTTTTAAATTAAATTTTTAAAAAAGAATGAATATAGAAAGACTTGCTTGAATTGGATGTTGAGTGAGGTGAACAGAACCAGGAAAAATTATACACAGTAACAGCATGTAATGTAATGCCAAGGAAAGGCAACTTCCCAAGGTTCAAAATACCACCATAGGTGCTCTCCATTTTATTCAGTGACAAACCAAGAACAGAGAAGATCAAAACATGACATCATTCAAAATACAGCATTTACTAAGTGTGATTAAATAATCTCCAAGTACTACCCCACCCCAGGACCTTCCATTCATTCAATCAATTACAAAGTCCCTGTTCTAAATACTACTCCACCCCTAGGCTATACCTTCATTTAGTCCACCACAAAGCCCCTCTTCTCAAATGGAGATTAGTTTCCAAACATAAGTAAAGTACATTCATTTGCTCAACCATAGAACACAGAAAGGTCAAAAGTTCCCCACCCCTGGATCACAATTGAATCTACCCCAGAGTTACATCAAGTTTAAGCACAGCACTTAATACCCAAATGGAGGTCTTTTCTTCATCTTGACAGGAGGCAAGTTCTCAGCAATCTTAGTTCCTGGGGAGACAAGGCTTAGCAAGGCCACAAGATACATTGCCAGTCCCTTCATTAATTCATCCTCTGTCTGTAGGACAGTCCTAGAACCCCTGAAAACATTAGCAAAGCCCTCTCCCAGGATTTCTGTAAACATACAACAAGAAAATCCTTCTTCAGGGCTTCTGAACCAACAGAAAGGTTCCCAGACC
>NW_027185784.1:17441671-17531442 GCF_028583685.1 Petaurus breviceps papuanus
CAACAGGACTGTCTTTCACCAGTGGACAAATCTGGCAAAACAACATCAAAACAGACAGACAAAGTACCAGCAAAACAGCCATGTCTCCTCAGTCCTTGGCAGCTCAGGGGGCAGGTCTCAAAAGTCCAGAGCAATCCAAAGTGGCCCCCAGCAATTCTAACAGTCTCTCTCTCTGCCTCCACGAGGTGCTGCTTCCAAAAAGTTCTTCTGCCTCTCTCTTGTCTCTCCAAATCTACGTCACCAGCTCCTCCCAGTTCAGGACTCTCTTTTTACATCAATAAGTCCATCCCACAGGTGGGATTAACAAGTTCTGGGTTTTAACACAATCAATTTGAAAACCTAGCATACAGGGGAATCTTTAAATGCCATTACTATCACACATCAACATTGTGTGATAACCAATATTGATAGACTACACTCTTCTCAGCAAGGTAATGAACTAAGACAATCCCAAAAGACTCATGATAGAAAATGGTATCCACATCCAGAGATATGGGCTATGGAGTCTAAATGCAGATTGAAGTGTACTATTTTCTCTTTCTCTTTTTCTTTTGTTTTTTTCTTTCTCTTGGTTTTGCCCTTTGGTTCTAATTCTTTACAACATGACTAATGTGGAAATATGTTTAAAAATAAGTAAATGATTTAAAAAAAAATAAGAATGGATAGAAGATGGAAGCAAAAGCAAGTATTGGAGAATGGATATACCACGAGTATCTCTGTCTCATAAGAATTGTGTGAGGAGTGCTAAAGCCTAGAATAAGCTGGTAATGGACAAGGACAACAAAAAGAGGTTCTCTTTGTGTTGGGGGCAAGATAAAAAAAAAGGTTAGGACCAATACTTGATATAGATAGGATGATAATGGAAGACTATGAGAAAGATGAACTAGCATGGAATTTGGGGTCAGAGGACCTTGGTTTGAATTCTGGCTCTACCATTTACTACCAAGGTGACCATTGACAAGTCATTGGTCCTCAGTTCTTTATAAAGTGAAAAGGCTGGACCAGATGATTTCTTCAGTTTTCTCCAATTCTAAATCTACTTTTCTATGATCCCAGTGACATCTTACTTTACTTGAATTTTATATTCTAAGAAGACTCATTTTTGGACTGGGAAGGATTAAATAAAACTGGTTAACAGTTTTAGAAACCCCAAGATCAGGGAGAAGATGGTCAGGCAACATCAGCCTGCCCTTAATGAGTTCAAGTCATAGAATCACAGATTCATCATAGGATATGGTGAAAAGAATGCTGGATCTGGCATCAGAGGACCTAGTTTTAAGTCTTGGCTTCTTAGGTAAAGGAATTGACCCTCTCTGAGCCTAAGTTAACTGATCCAGAAAATTGAGTGGGTTGAACTAGACTTTCTACTCTAGACATAAATCTGGAAGGAACTTTAAAGATTACTTGACTCCAATGCCCTCATTTTATGGGTGAAAAAATTGAGGTCCATAGTGATTTAAGGGCTTTGCTCAAGCTCATAAAAAGCAGAGCCAAGCCAGGATTCAAATCCATTTTCTCTGACTCTAAAGCTGGCACTCTTGAATGCATGAAGCTGAATCTCATCAGGCCTAGATAAACTACCCCATAGAGGCAGCCGTGGTCACTGAGCCACCGTTGAATGATCCTGGTAAACGGGAAAGTTGCCAAAGGACTGGACAAAGGCAAGTGTCCCAACCTTCCAAAAAGCATAGAGGAGAAAGGTCATAAACTATAGACCAGTGAGTCCGATGTCCTTTTCTGACAAATTTGTAGAACATATCATTAAGGGGAAAGCTCATGAGCTCCTAGGAAGAGAAGCCATGATTACTAAAAGCCAGCATAGCTTGCTCAAAAGAAAAAAAATCACGCCAGGCTAACTCCATTTCCTCCTTTTAGTAGTGTAACTAGACTGGCAGATAAAGAAATGTAGACATAGTCTGTTTAGTCTATCAGAGCATATAACAAGGTATCATGCTATACTTGTGGATAACTTAGAAAGAGATGGGAGTAAGTACACATAGAAAACACCATTATGTAAATTTGGGACTGATTGTGAATGACCAGAAAATGAATGGTACATTGGAAATGGCAGTGGATTTGGAATCAAAAGACCTGGTTTAAATGGCACTTTTGTGACTACAAGCTGTATGACCTTGGGCAAGTCATCTGATCTCCAAAAGCCTTTGTTTCATTGTCTATAAAATGAGGGGGTTGGACTAGTTGGCAAGTAGTGTTTCCTCTAGCTTTATACTTATGATATGATGGCCTAAAAGGTAGTCATTAGTGGGTTAATGTCAGCTTGGTAAAAAAGGAGGGCATTTCTAAGATTTGAACGTAAGTTCAACATTTTTATTAGTGAATTGGATCAAATTTGCATGTAATATGAAATTGGAAGGATAACTAACGCTTGGAGTCCAAATGCAAAAAGATCCTAAAAGGAAGGAAGGCAACAAGCATTTATTAAGCATTTACTTTATGCCGGCCTGGTCTAAGCACTTTACAAATATTATCTCATTTTATCCTCATCACAACCCTGGGAGGTAGGTGTTATTATTATCCCCATTTTATAGTTGAGTAAATTGAAACATTTAAGTGACTTGCCCAAGTCACACAGTTAGCAAGTATATGGGGCTCAGTTTGAGCTCATATCTTCCTGACTTGAAGTCCATTGCTCTCAAGTCGGAATTAAATAAGACTGAATTTACTAGGAATAAATGTGAAGTTCTCTACTTGAGCTCTAAAACTTGACTAGAGAACAGTTCGTTTTTAAAAGAGATTGTTTTTTAAATTTTTAAATGATTTTTATTTCATTAAATTTTTCCTAATTACATATAAAAAATTTTAGCAATCATTTGGAAAAATTGAGTTCCAAATTCTTTCCCTCCCTCTTCCGTACCTCCCTCCCCTTTGAGCAGCCAGGCGATTTTATTTTAATATACATGTGAGTTCATGTAAAGTATATTTCCATATTAGCCATGTTGCAAAAGAAAACATTTTTCCATCTCATCTAATTTATTTATGATATCACCCTTTGTGTCAAAATTATTTATCCATTTTGAAATTATCTTGGTATATGGAGAATTGTTCCTTAAATGTTTGGTAGAATTCACTTGTGAATTGATTTGGTTTGGGGAATTTTTTTCTTAGGGAGTTCAGTGATGGATTGTTCAATTTCTTTTTCTAATATAGAGTTACTTAAGTATTCTGTTTTCTCTTCTGTTTATCTTGGCAGCTTATATTTTTGTAAGTAATCACCCATTTCACTTAGATTGTCAGTTTTACTGGCATATAATTGGGTAGAATAACTCCAAATAATTGCTTTAATTTCATCATCGTTGATAGTGCACTCACCCTTTTCATTTTTGATATTGGTAATTTGGTTTTCTTCTTTCTTTTTAAAATTAAATTAACCAATGGTTTACCTATTTTATTTTTCATAAAAGCAGCTCTTAGCTTTATTTTTAATTCAATTTTTAAACTTTCAATTTTATTAATCTCTCCTTTGATATTCAAGTTTTCTATTTTGGTATTTAATTGATGGTTCATATTGGGGTTTTTAGTTGACAAGCTTTTTTCAAACTCAATATGAATCAACAATGTGGCTTACCAAACCAATAAATAAGTGTTATCCTATGCTATATTAAGAGAAACATCCATAAAGAGAAAAATAATATTTCTCCAGGTCCGCCATACTCTGTGTTCAATTCTGGGAACCACATTTTAGGAACTACAAAGACATAGACCAACTATGAAGCAGGTCAAAAAAACAATGGCCAACATGATGAGAAAAACTTCAGCTATTTAAACAGAAGAGGAAAAGATTTAGAAGGAACACTGTTGCTGTCTTTCAAGTATTTGAAAGGCCATTATGGAGAAGAGAGATTAAACTTACTCTGCTTGGTCCTAAGGTGCAGGACCAGGAATAATAGGTAAAGGTTGAAGAGAGGGAGATTTAATTTTGATTTAAGAAAAAAAAAATACTTCCCAACAATTGGAACTACCTAAAAATGGAACCAGATGCCTCAGTAGGTATTGCATTCCTCCACATTGGAATTCTTCATGCAGGGTTTGGACAACTATTTATTGAAAATGTCATAAAATTAATTCTTGTTTTGGTTAATGTTGAATTAGATAGTCTCTGAGGTAGCACCCTCCACTTAGAATAGATTCTAGGATTGAAGGGTTAGGGCTCTGCCAACTTAGTCTGTGACTTTAGTCAATTCATCTCTGGTCCTTTTTTCTGTTTTTTGTAAAATGAGTTGTTTGAAGGACCCTTCCAGCTCTTAACATTCTATGTAGGAAAATTTCACTACCTGTGGGGTATGTGTGTATATACACATACATATTATATATGTGTATATGTGTACATGTGTGCATATTATATTTATATGAAATAGGTGTGTGTATATATACATATTATATGCATGTGCATATATATTTAGGTATACAAATATGTATTATTTAATGATACATTACTGCCTTAGTTTTAGGTTTAAAAAAGAAAAGACATTTAAGAAATAAAAATCAGGAACAAATCGTATGCAAAAGAGGGAAGGAAAGCATGCTTTTTGAAATCTTGGTTATAAGGTACAAGTTTTCAGTTTTGACAAAGAAAATTGAGTCCTAGAAATCCATTTATCCCACTAAAATGACAGGCCAAAGAAGTAGCGAACAAGGCAGTGGTTGCCGATCCTGCACTGCCCCCTGGAGGTTAGATCCCTGACCTGCAATTTCTCTGATGCAGGCATGTCAGGAGGTATCAATTTTTAATTGTTCGAAGACACCAAAACATGGAAACTGAAATATTCACTTCGTGTTAATAAACTAAAGATATAACCTAAAAGATAAAAAAATAGGAATCATTGCTACTGCTCAAAATTAATTTTGCTGAATATATTGTTTAAAAAATGCTGAAGCTAAGGGATGTTTTATATGTAAAATGTATATGCCTCTGAATAGAGGGCACTTTATTTCACATCTTGTTGTTGTGACTCTTTAATTTTTCCTTTCACATATCTGATGATGAAAAATAACTATCTGTTCCCTTTAAATTCTAAAAACTGCACATTTACTAGACAAGGTAGAACCTGCCACAGTAATTAGTTAATTAGCATGCTGTAACAATGTTGAAACTGTAGGCCCCTGTGGATTTGTTAGTGATCTGTATTTGTACTGCTGTGGAGTAAACTGATGGGAATAGAGGGAGAGAGTAAGAATACATAATAGGTTTCATTGGGAGCATCCATCCTCTGTCCCAACTGGCAAAGAAGTGAGGCCTTTAACTCCCAGTAACTATGGAGCTATGATGAGCTGTAATGGTCTGACCCTGCACGTGTGGCAATAAATGTGCCTTTCCACTCCACCGCATTTTTGTGTTTGACTTTTACAGCATTTTCATTTAATGTTGTCAGCAATATAGTGAGAAAATAACTATAGGAAGGGAAAAAATAGCTTGTTAACGTGATCCATTTTCTTTGCTTCGAACCATGGCCCATCCTCTTACAAAAATGAAGGACCAAGACAGTGGAAATGTTCTTCTCACTTGCCTATTGTTCTGCCTTTAGTACACTGAATTTATAAAACATCCCTTTAGAGATGTGACCATGAAATCTGTGAATTTTTACGTGTGGTTGAATAAGAAAGTTCATCTTTAATGAACAATTTCATGCTTCAAAACATATGGAATGAAAGGCTGAAATATGATTGACCTCATCCCTGGGGGAGAGATGGTCATTGAGTAGGCAAGAGTGAGTGTTGCCTGTGTGGGTGGGGTTGGGGTTTAAACCCAGAAGAGTGTTCATAGTCTATCTAGGGCAGCGCTTTATAACCAATTGGCATCCTGCTGTGCTGGGTGGTGACATCTCTCATCTAAACCATTTGGCCTACACAGTGGAGACTCCAGCAGCTGGGTGCCATAGATTACTTGGAAGGCAGTCTCTAGATGTTCCTCTAGCCTCCCAGCAAGTTTTCCTGCTTTGGGAAATGGGTTGTTAGTCCCACACAGTCTATTCAGTTGGTCCCCCATTGATTTCAAGTATTCGTGCTGATGAGTATTGACTTGGAAATCTGTAACCATTTCCTTAAGGAGAAGCACACGTGCAATCCTCGTAGGGTCAACTTACAAATGACTCACATTCCTTTCCCAGTCCTATGGGGAAAATGGATTTTTGTCCTAAAAATCTGAACCCCAGGGAGTGAATGACCTCTTATACAAATATACAGTTGGTTGCCTTCTCTTGTGCAGATGTAGAAGTCTACAAAGTTAACAAGTTACTAAGGCCTATGTGTATCTACTCTGCTCCCCAGATAAAAAACCCAGTTTCCTTTTGTCTTCCCATACATCATGGGATCGGGGGGCATACCTTCAAGGGGAGATGTGTTCCTGGAATTCCAAGTTGGAACTAGAAATTAATTTTCCTTTAGAAACAATCTTGTATGTCTGTACTCATTATAACATAGGGTTCATGAACTTCTATTTTAAAAATATTTTGATAACCATATTACATTAAAACTTATTTCCTATGTGATCCTCTATTTTTATGCATTTAAAATCATTATTCTGAGAAGGGTTCCATACACCTTACCATATTGAAAAAAGGGGCCCAATAATACATAAAAAAGATTTTAAAAACTAAGCAACAGAACCCAACCCTCTGACTTAGGACATTTGTCTCCCTGGGGAAATATATTACAAATTTACCATCATTCATTAAAACTCTATTCCATCCCCACAGTCGGTACCTCCTCTCTGCCTTGGGAAGCTGCTAATGAAGCTTCATCAGTTGTTGGAAAAGTTATCTACGGCCATAGCTGCTTCTTCTGGTGGATGGAGGAAGTTATTGTGAGATTGCCCCAACCAAGTTTTCAAGACCTTTTTTTCTGAACTCATCTTTCCTCTTTAAAGGAAAATACCCCAACCCTTACTCCTAGTAGGGTTTTTAGGATTGGGGTACATTTCTTTCCATCCCCTTCCAGTTCTGCTCCTGGACCAGTTGTGTCACTGGGTCATGTAAACTGCATCAAAGCTTCAATAAGCCTCAAGGGGGCATTTAGGAACCCTTGAGGACATCAGACTTGACCAACTTTGCCCTCTATTCCTGCTGCCACAATAAGAGTTTCTCTCCTCCTCACACAATAGACATATATAATCAATTTGCTAACCTAAAGGACAGACTATCTGGTAATGTGAAAGCAACATGGAAGAAAGGTCAGGGAAAGGAGACCAATGAAAAAAATTAAGCACAAAGAAAAGGAGAGAGGGAATATCAAATAGAAGATATAAGTGGTAATGAAAAGGAGGGAGAGTGAGGGGGAAGAGGAGGAAGGGGAGTGGGGAGTGAGATGGACCCGACCAGGAAAAGATGGAGAAAAGACAGAAGAAACTTGGGAATCCCTCTGATGATTTGGGGCACCAGGTTCGCCAATTTATTCACACAGACCCACTCAACCAGTCTGATTCTGTCATGGCCTCAGTTCTTTTTAAATGCCACTTTTTCACTTTATTCTTCTAATATTGGTTTCCCAGGAATGTTACTTCCATTTGTACATTATTGCTATAAAACTACCTACCCTTTTACAATATTGTTTCACCTAAAATCATGTTTCCATGGATCCACTTACTGACACTGAATATCAGAATTGCTCTACTGAATATATGCTAACCTAACACCTGCTATATTTTGCTAGATAGATAATGCTGTAACTCTAGATTTAAGTGATGTAGGGCATAGGGTTGAATAGTTATTGACTCCAGCAGTTGGGCAGCTATGAATAGAGCTCTGGGCCTGAAGTCAGGAAGTCCTGAGTTCAAATTTGCCCTCCGATACTTACGACCCTGAGTAAGTCACTTCACCTTATTTGCCTCAGTTTTCTCATCTGTAAAATGAACTAGAGAAGGAAATGTCAAACCACTCCAGTATCTTTGTCAAGAAAACCTCAAATGGGGTCATGAAGAGTTGGACATTGAACAACACCACACTGAGTATTTCCCAACCCTCAGTGATCTGCAAGACCAGGAAAGCTCTAATGATACCTGGTCTGGACACATACCACAAAAAATATCTTCATTTTAAAAACAATAGTTGGTGTTTACATTAGGATGGAATCAATGGAATCGATTGAGTCACCTCCATTTCACTTAGCATGATAATGTGGGATGGGGTAATTTGATTGAATGACTCAAATCAATTGCCACCAAAAATAGAATTTTGTACAAGGTCCAGTCACCTGGACCTTATACATGAACAAGTCTCCTCAGCCAATATAAATTTCTTTTCTGTGCAATATCACTATTTTATCCAGTGGCTTTCTGTGTCTTCTAAATTTTATCACATTTTATCTAAAGCCTTTGCTTGGTTGGTTGGTTGATTCAATAGAAGCATATAGGCCCTATTCACACTTAGTTCACCTGATAAAAATATTAGGATTGAAGGGGTTGTAGTAATTTGATTGACTGTTGACCTCTTTCCCAATCCCCATATTTATGTAGTGCTATAAGGTTTACAAAACACTTCATAAACATTTTGTCTTCATGACAAGTCTGGGACTGAGGATAGCTAGGGTATGCAGTTGATAGTGAGCCAGGCCTGGAGTCAGGAAGATTTGAGTTCAAACTCAGCCTAGGACAATTCCCAGCTGTGCAACCCTGGGTAAGTCACTTAACCTCTGTTTGCTTCAGTTTCCTCATCTGTAAAATGGGGATATTATTACCTACTTCCCAGAGTTGTTACAAAGATCAAATGAGATAATAATTTTAAAGCATTTAGCACAATGCCTGACACATAGTCGTGCTCCATAAATGTTGACAACTATTGTTATTGTTGTTGACAAGAAAACTGAGATTTAGAGAGGTGATTCACGGGTTGTCAAGTCTCTCCTGATTCTGAGTCTGGCATTCTTTCCACAATGCCAGGCTGACCCTTCATTCTCTGTGCTCCAGAAAAAGTTTCCAGATTGATCATTCAAATTGGCTGTGAACAGGGCTCACTTCTCATGAAACTAGTTTTATAAAGTGCTTAGCATCTATTTATGATTTAACAACTCAACTGAAGTACAAAGACTTAAAGTCGGCCTCAAGGCTGAGCTCGTCTTCCACATCATAAATCTTTAAGTAGAAGAGATTTTGGAAGGTGTCTGAGTCAACCTCTCCCCACGCATGCTACCACATCATTTTACAGATGAGAGAGTAGTCCCAGAGAAGTTAAAGATAACTAGCCCACACTCAATTATTGAATACTAAGTGACAAAGACAGGATTGGAACCTGGGTCCTAGGCCTCTCGATCCAATATTTTTTACTGCATCAACCTCTCAAGGTGAAAGACTGACCATCTGGGAGGAAATGGTTATCATGTGTTGGTCTTATTGTGAAATGAAATGCTTTGCTTCCCTTAGTAAATGTATGTTATCTCCTACATAAGGCTCTCATAGCTTCCCATTGTTCCATTTGGTATTAAACCCCAGAGCTTCCCCAGAAGGCCCCTGGGCTGCCATATTTCCTTCTCCAGACCACTCTCCACCATTCTTTAGGTTAAACACTCTCACTTCAAAGCTCTTTCCCACAGTCATATAGGTCAACAAATTACCTCAATCCCCTGAAATCTCACCTCCTCCATGAAATTAAATGAGAGTGGATAAATCTGAAACCGAGGGCAATGAAACATGCTTATTTGTAGGGTGTGGGTTAGACCCTCTAACTTGTCTCTATCCTTATTGGCATCTTCTGAGACAATCTTGTTCCTTTGATGGCAGAGAACGGTGTAATATAATTTATTCTACATAGTATCCTGCAAAAGTATCATGCAAAAAGATGTTGTTGTTGTTTTTCTTTAAAATAATGGCCACTAAACAGCCTTGTATTACCTAGGTACCTGGAGTCAACTGGGATGCTTTCTACAGCAAAGGCATCACTCTGTTTGAGCTAAGCAATTTTAGGTGCTAAGAACACAGATATGTATGTATTCATTTTTCTCTTTCCAGTAACAAATAAACATTGTTGTTCCTGCTGTTTTGTTTTTTTTTTTATCATTTCTAGTGTGTCTGACTCTTCATGACCGCATGGGTGGGGGGGGGTCCTTCTTGGCATAGACACTGGAATGATTTGCCGTTTCCTTCTCCAGCTCATTTTACAGAGTAGGAAACTGAGGCAAACAGGGTTAAGTGACTAGCCTAGAGGTCATGAGGCTAGTAAGTGTCTGAGGCCACATTTGACCTCAGGGTCTTCTTGACTGCAGGCCCTACACTCTATCTACTGCGCCACCTGCCTGCCCACAAATAAACATCCATCCATTCATTATTCAGTAAGCATGTACACCCTCCTAACCTTTGCCTCTTAGAATCCTTTGCTTCCTTAAAGGCATTACTTAGATCCTCTACACAAGGCTTTTCTAATTGCTCTAGTTCTGAGCTCAGCCCCTTGTGTTTACTTTGAATTTATTTTGCTTTTGCTTAGATGTGATCTTACATAGTGCCTCTATACTGAGAAGCAACATGACATAATGGTTAGAGACCTGACCTTGAAACCAGGGAGACCTGAGTTCAAGTACTGTCTCTGACACCTATTGGCCTTATGACCCTGGTGAGTCTCTTAACCTATCAGTCCTCTAGGCAATTGTCTCTGACCATAAATTTGCAGAGAAAGTACTGACCTGCCTTGGTAGAAGAAATGTCTTCACCTGGAAGTTCCTTACACCAATGAAATCTCAAGTCTAATCCCTATCCTTATATATGAAAATGTTGCTTTCCCTCAGTAGAATGTAAACTCTTTGGCCATCTCAGTGCTGACTCTGTATATCCAAGGTGTTTAATAAATGCTTGTTGAATGAATAAATTAACTCAATATAAGAGCATTAATTTTTCTCTTTTTTTTTCAGTTACAGAGACTCATTTATCATGTCTAAAGCTCCTACATTCGGTCATTTTCCTAGAGAGCCATCTTTTGTAACTATGGACTCCCAAAGTCCTATAAAATCAGATCTATCAAAAGTTTATCTTATAGCAGAAACAACAAAAGGTATGAATTACATCTCACATGATAGTTTTCCTTTGAACTTTTAAAATCCAAACATATGTTTCAAATGAAACATATGAAATAGGAAAGTATGTTTCAAAAGTTAAAAAGATAAGAAACCAGGGGCCAAATGCTACTGGTAATTATTAAGTCAATAAGTTAATAAATATTTATTAAGCACTTGCTATGTCCCGGGCACTGTGCTCAGTGATGGAATAAATAATCAGGGAATAGATACTTATTTTGGAGGTATTATTTGCTAGAGCTACATTTGGCAAACACCAAGCAGAACAATCTTCCTAAGGCTTTTTTCTTTGCTTAGATGTGTCTCTCCATGGCTCTCCATTGTCTAGGAAATGAAAACCAAACATTTTAGCCCGGCAATCGAGGCCTTCCATCACCTAGTTACAGCCCACCTTTGCAGCCTTCTCCTTTACTTTCTCTTATATACACTACCCTCTAGTCCATCTGGGTATGTCACCACTGGCTTCTTTCCGTGCTTCTAATGAGTTCTTGTATTGTCTCTGCTTGCTGACATCCTACCCATCATTTCACACCTTTCTCAAGTATCATCTCCTCCTTGAAGACCTCCCTGATCCCACTAGTCAATAGTGGCCTGTCCTCCATCTGATGTCATGGTCCTTTGTGCTCTGGTAATTATATTTATATAGTGCCTTAAAGCATTTACATACATTTTTATTTGATGTCTTTATCATATTCAGATCTGTATTATATATAATACATATAATATGTATGTATCTTTTCACTCATACTAGATTTTAAGCTCCTTGAGAAAAGGGGCTATGTTATTTGTCTTTTTATTTTCCCCATCTATTTGATAAAAGACTGAATAAGTAAATGCTTCCACATGAGTTCTCTTTCTGTTATTCATCTTGTCATGGAAGTAATCTTGAGTCCTTGAAGCCTGTGCCCTTAGAATGAAAGTACTAACAGTTTCAACCATTCTGGAAAAGCTTAGAATACAGACCTTGTAACAAACAGACTGTGTTTGTTACCAACCTAGCTCAGTATGAGAAGCCTGACACCAGTAAGTTGGTCACTAGGCAATGAATTATTTGACCATAATAACCCATGAAACAAAGAAATATACATGATTCCCTTCAATCTTGAGGATCCCTTCCTTCTTTCCACATGGGTAGTGAAGGTGGCAGAATGATGAAAAAGGAGGAAGAATGTACTAAGAATCACGCAGGTTTTAGACCATCTTGAGACATTAACCAAAGGACAATGACTGAGTTGATAGACTGCTGTCAAGTCTTAACCATGTTGATATTGGAATTCTTACCTAAAGAACATAAAGACAAAAATGGAATAAATGGTCCTTGTAGGAAGGAACTTTTTTGTCTTTGTATGCCTGAAATCTAGCACTCTGCCTTGAACATAGTAGATACAAAAAAAGTGCTTGTTGAATTGAATATAATTGAACCAAGTTAAGGCTAAATGGAAAGTTGGATCACAAGTTCTCCTTGTAGTGGCAAATAAAGGACTTGCTTGAGTTGGTTTCATCATGTACCCAGAGGCAACAAGAAGCATCCTATCATGGGACAAATTGGGTCATTTTATCTTGCAGGGCATAAGTGAAAAGACTCCCATGAAGATGATTACAGCTTATGTGCCAGCATCCATCTGTTTTGGAGGAACCAGACATAGCTAAATCCTATAAATTTACAAAATTTTCCTAACCAATTCAACATACACGTTGATCATTAGAAACTTTAATACAAAGATGGATGTAGGAAGGATGACAAAATACATACATAATTTAGAATTAAGAAATGGAAGAGGCCAAAGATTTATAGACCAGCGGTGTCGAAACAGTACTTGGGTCAGATTGCTGCTGGTAATGCTCCCAATGTTGCCCAAATCAGATTAAAATGTAATTGGGAAATGTTTAACAAAATAAATAAAAATACAATAAAACATAGATAGTTAATGTGCTTTTCTAAATGACTCTGTGGCATGCAGGGTTCTTCATGTCCAGTTGAGTGGTTCCATTTCTACTTGAGTTTGATACCATTGTTGTAGACTGTTTGAAAACCTTAAGCATTCCTATGAAGAATGCTTTCTTGGAGAAGATAGTAGAAGGCCATTGAGCACTGAAGAACATTAGAAAATATTAAACTGACTGTATCATTTTGGAGGAGGACATCTAGATCTGTGATCTAGTTGACTTACTGTTGTAAGACCAAAGTCCTTGGCAACCCTTTCCAGGCTGTGAAAGTAGCAATTACAGTTGGTGTTTGGACAGCTCTTTAAGATTCACAAAGCACATTATCTTGTTTGATGTCACAACCACTCTGGGTGCTAGGTACTGCAAGTATTATTATCCCTGTTTTATAGATGTGGAAATTGATGTTCAGAGAGGCTGTGTTACTCATGATCATGCAGATAATAGGTATTAGAGGCAATATTCAATTCAACAAATATTCATTAAACTTCTACTATGTTCAAGGAATGATGCTAAGTGTTGGGGATGGAAAACCCCAAAGGAAACAGTCACTGGTAGGTAGAACATGTACAAAAATATCCATAATACAAATTATTTTAGGACACACAGAGAGAGTGCACACTAGCTACTAAAGGGACAAGGAAGGACTCTACACAGAAAGTGCCTGAGAGGAGTCTTGGAGGAAGGTAAAGACTCAGAGAGGCAGAGATAAGGAGGAAGTACAATCTAGGCACAAAGATGTAAGACTGTGGAGAGGCAGCTGCTGAATATAGGAACAGTATTGCCCACAGTCTTCAATTCTCTAAGCCAAACACCAATTCCTTCAACCCAGCTTCCTAGGATATGATCTCAAGGCTGCCCAACAATATTAGTTACCTCATTTGGACATGTTCTCTATATCTTGTCAGTGTCTTTCTAAAAATGTAATTCTCACTGGAAAAACATGATATTCTAATTGTCTGGCCAGTACAGTAAGACTACCACTTAATCTGATCTGAACATTGACTCTCTTAATACAGACTGAAATTGAATTAACTTTTTCAGCTGCCATGTTATCCTAAGATTGATATTGAATTTGTAGTTCAATAAAAAGCCCACATAGACTGTTTCATCTCCTTTTGGTGAACTTTATTATTTGAAGGAAAGTACAGGACTTTACCTTTGCCCTCATTAAATTTAATTTTATTAGATTTGGCCCACTGTTTTTAACATTTTAAAATCTTTTGGGATGCTGACGTCTCATTCAAAAATTCTTCCCTATTTTATGTCACCTGAAAAACTGACGAGCAATGCCATCTTTGCTTACATCCATGTCATTGATAAAAAAATGTTGACAAGCACAGGACCAAAGACAGATCCATTGGGGAATTCATTCTTACTGTCTAAGTTGTCATTAATTCATCAGTTGCTAGTCTCTTTGGATCTTCTTATTCGACCCGTGCTGAATCCACTGTACTACATCTTACTTAAGTCTCCATGTAACTCCCTCCTCACCATTTTGTTTGTAAGAATAGTATGAGATATTTTGTCAGAGATGTTCCTGAAATACCATTATATTGTGCACACAAAATTCTTTTGATTTACTATTTATACCTGCTCTGTGTAAGTAATCTCGTTACTTAGTCAAGAAAGGGAGGGGAAAGATAGGGTTGGTTTGGCTCTTCTTGCTGCCCACTTACATTTCTTTATTACAACATCCTTCAATTTCCCCAGGAATTTAAGGATTTTTAGTTTCCTTCTTAGGAAAAAAAGGTAGGGTGGTAGTGGTGGCATTCTATGATTCTTTCTTGATTCCTACCTTTTCTACCTACCTATTCTTTTCTTCCCCATAATTTTTAAAAGACCTCTTTCTGCCACTTTTCTTAGTATTCTAGGATGTTGTCCATCTCAGCCTGGCAGCTTTCACTCATTACCAGTACAGACCTGGTAACAAATTGTCACCATCTTTTCAAATAGATCTGGTTTCAGCTCCCCCTTAACCATTTTTGTCCTAGTTTTCCCCAATCCAAAGATCATTTTGCTTAGAAGGTAAATGTAAGATAAAAACGAATAGTTCTGCTTTCTTGTAGTCATCCATTGTCGCCATTCACCCTGGTCAATGTTTCTATCCCCTCCTTGATCTGCATCTCACCTGCAACATCTTACTAGCTTTTTTTTTAAGAGCCCTTTTCCTAGTGTATTGAGCATTGATCACCAAACTCCCTCATTCTGGTTGTTAGCACCCCTGACACTAACCTGATAGGATTGTATCACTCTTATATTCAAGTTTGATTACTTTCCTTTGTTCCTATTGTTTTAAAATTTTGAGTTGTCCAATGATCTCCAATTAAGTCTAAATAATTTCCCCCTTTTCCCTTTAAATTTCCATTAAATTCTTTTCCATTAAATTTCTTTTGGATCCTTCAGAATTGTATTCTAGAGAGATTTTCACTCCAGCCACTTGTTTACATCTTCATTCTGATTTTCTCTTCTAAAATCCCTTACCTTAAATTTGGGTGACAGTCATGACAACACTACCCTCGTCCCCAACATCTTCAGCTCCTTCCTCAGGACGGTGCAGTCCATAGCAATGCTTTCTGGATATCCTTTGGTGGGATCATTTGCCTGCACATGAATTACAAGAAAAGTATAGGTAGTGGTATTTGGGACATGCATCCCAGGCAGACAGCCGAAATCTTTTTTATTTCTGTCAAGTTTACAAAGAGCTTTTTGTCAGCTTTAGCAATCACCAATCGCTCCCTGTTTCATCTTTCTGTAACTTTTACTGGTAAGACCCTGATGGTACTCATGAATCATCCATATCAACAGCCCTCAAAGGCCAAGAAGCCACATCTTGCCCTCTCAGGAGGAGCCTTGTGCCTATTACTATAACTTAGCTTTGACTACTCAGTAAGTGGCCCTTCCTCTGCTTCTTTTTATTATGGTCTCCTGCCCTTTGGCCTTCTGATACAGCTTATGATTCTCCTTTCTGAAACTCTTTTCCTCTTTCTTTTCTCCCTAAAACACTTCTTCCATTTTTTTTTCAAAGAAGGCTTAATTTTTCCACTATAACTTGAAAAGCAGAGACATGTTATTCTCTAGGATGAAGACTGCCCTCTTCTTTGCAGAGGCATTTAGGGGGTGCCATATTGCACAGAGCACTGGGCCTGGAATCACAGAGATGAGTTCAAATCCAGCCACAGACATTTCTTGACTGTGTGACCCTGGGCAAGTCACAACTTCAGTTTCTTCAACTGTAAAATGGAAATAATGGTGATGATGATGATACTTCCCAGGGTTGTTGTGAGGATGAAATTATATTTATTTATACACACATATGTATATGTGTATACGTATGTGTACATACACACATCCATACATTTAATAACAGCATATTATCTGGCACATAGTAGGTGCTACATAAATGTTTCTTTCTTGTCCACCTTACATGTCCATGGTTACTTTCTGGTAGTTCACAGGAACTCTCTGAGGGGTCCCTAGATGATGGACCTTGCCCACCATATTTGCTAGAAGTGGGTTTTTCAGTCCCTTGTCATTTTTTGCTAGCAGTCTGTATGGCTAAATGTGTTGGTGAACTGCCCATTTTCCACATCTGTTAGCTCAACTATAAACTGGTACAAGGTTTATTTTGTCATTGGTGGCCTTCCCACCTTTTCTCACAACGTGAAGATGTTCTTTTCATCTGCTGCCTTCAGTTGGCAATTAATACTTTTCTGCCAAGCCCATATGGAAATAAAGTTACTCTGGTCGGTCCCCTGGGCCAGGGTCTAAAGCAAGAAAACACTTACCAGAAGGGGTGCTATTGAAATCAACCTAGTTATCGATCCATGGGTATATTTCTCTTCCCAATGAAACTCAGGCACATATTTGCTCCCCTAAGATAGACCTTAATCCTTTCATAACTCCAAATTATAAAGATATATCAGAACTCATACCTTCATGAACAAAAGGGTGAAGTTACAGCAGAGTTGATTTCAGATTATTAAGAGAAGTGTCCTTGCAATTCTAGCTTTCCGAAGTGGGAATGGGAGGTTGGCCTGGGAGCTAATAGAGTCACCCTCCCTGGAGATTTTCCTGGGAGAAGCTGGGTGAGCATCACCTTGTCAAGGATGCTGCAAAGAGAATCCTTGTCCAGGATTAGAGCGGCCTCAAGGCAGCTTCCTCCTCTGAGATGCTGGTATTCTGAGATCTTCCCAGTCCTGTTTCTAGAAGAATGTTTAGAAGGGGGAGGTGTTGAGGGAAAAGAAAAGGGATCTGGGCATTGGCACATTCCATTGGATACCCTCAGGGCACAGAATGAATGGCGGTGAAGAAGCTGAGCTTAACATCTCCTGCAACCCTTTTGCCTGTCTTTGGGCAAATGCCTAAATACCCTCTGGATCAATCTATCCCTACCCATACATGATGACTTCCACATGTGCTCACTGCTATTTAGCTCCCTCTTTACTTATGCTTCCCAATTTGCTTTGAAAGACTCTAGACCAGGAAAAGCCTCATTTTCCTCATCCTCCATACTGATGAGGGTTAAATATGTGTTTGTATTTTCATTTTTACAGATCAGTTAACTAAACCATCATTTGAATCATCTGATAAAAAGACCAGAGTAAAACCTGTCGCATACCAACCCACCATCCAGCTCGGTGCCAACACCAAAGTCGTCCTTCCTCCCATACCGCAATGCCGGAAATAGGCCAGTGCCGAATGTCTGCCTTCAAGAGGAAAAAATTGCTTTGCTCATGCCCACGCCCTCTATCTAACCTGGCTACTGATTCTAACTTTATCTTCTGCAACCAGATGCCTACAAAAGAATGCTCCATGTGCCTCTAGTACTCTCAATCAATCTCTTTATAACTCTCTGAATAGCTTCTGTCTTTTCAAAAGAAAAATGTGATTTATTTTTAGCTTCAAAAAATGACATTTCAGTTTTCTCCATAGCTATAAATGATTTTCCCAGCTGTTTCTTGCTTTGAAATGTCACAGAGAGCAGAAATCTCCTAAGATCCATGTGATGATATGTTCGTGGTGATTTTCAAATATTTTTAGGACTAAACTGGGGGCCGGCCTTAAGATTTCCCACTTGCCCCTTTGTAATATTGGTAGATATTCTATAATGAATTATTGTGGTGTTTAGATTAAGAAAGGATTAGGGAATTGCACATTATTTGTGGCTAACAGGCACTAACTATCTCTTTCAAAGGGAATCACCTTTGCATAAAATGTCTACATTTAAAAGCATTAGTGTGTATTTCTTAAATCTGATTTTTATTTTTAAGTTACATCCATTTTTCCCTTGAATAACTTCAATGATGTTAGGAAATAAAGAAAATAATGTTACGCCCTTCTGTTTCAAGTTAGATTCTTCTTGTCATTAACTAAATATTGTGGTCTGGCGGAAATGGTTTTCCAACCCACGTTCATCTTCATGACCATCAGAATCTTATCTTTATAGAAAAATCTAAGTAGTTAGAGAAATGCCATTGACTTTGTTTTTCCAGATATCTTCCACAAGTTGTTTTTAAGTCCCAACCAGTTCCTTTTGTGTTCTTCATTGGAGACCATCCGCTTAGCAGTTAGTCTCACATTTCACTTAGATTTGCAACTCAATGTTATGGATCCCTTCTGGATTGTGCTGTTAGTAGTACTTATTTTTTCCTAATATTTTTTCACTTTTCCCCTCACCTTGATTAAACTTTATATGAGTCCTGACCAAACTTCTCAGTAGGATCCATTATTTTAACTTAACTCATCATCATTAAATCAAATTAGTAATTGTTAGAGATGGTAATGGTAATTAATGGTGCTGGCCTCCAGCCAGGAAGACCCAAGTTCAAGTTCAATTTAGGACATAGACTATCTTTGGGGCCCTGGACAGACAAATCATTTAACCTCTCAGTGTCCCAGGCAGTGCATTAAAAGTTGCAGAATTTTGGCAAACAACTTCAGTTGCCAATTTGAAGTAGTAGAGAAAATTTCCCTATCTTAACAGAGCCATAGGGCCATCCTTATAGGTGCAAATCACACTAAATCTAGTGTAGCTTTATATCTCATGCTTGACTACATTTTTCTATTGATGCAAGTGGTGCCAAATACCAAAGAATTTCAAGAATTCAGCTTGTGAATAATTGCTTCGATTAAAATAAAACTGGCTTATGACATTCTGTCAATTGAAAAATCTATTAAACAGCATTTCCCATATTTCACCATCACCATAAAAATTGATGTTCATGATGATGTCCCCAAGTCACAGAAAGCTTTTTCAGGACCTTCACAAAGCAGATTTGGGCCCAATATAAAGAAAACGCTTCCTAGCAATTAGAGCTGTTTCAAAATGGAATGAGTCACCTTGCAAAGTAGGGACTTACCTTTCACAGAAAGTCTTCAAGTCAGGGCTGGATGACCACTTATTGTAAACATTATAAATGGGTAGAGGTTAGACCTTTACCCACAATTCTGTGTTTCTGAATAATAAAAGAGAAATGAAATTGTGTTCAATATAGTTTCATTATTAAATGGATTTTCTGGTGTCCTGCTTCTTTGAAAATTAATCATCTATATGTGGTAATTCACCACACCATATTTAACAAACCTTTATTAAATATTTTGTGTAAGTATGTATAATAACTTGTATAAGCGTAACTATGCTTATGTAGTAGGGATATAAAGACAGGAAACTTCTAGCACATGAATATTGGACCTAAGTGCAATGGAACTCTAGGAGCTCTGAGAATGGAGGATCTCCTTCATTTGGGGGCATCAGTTAAGATTTCATGAAGGAAGTAGCATCTGAATAGAGACTCGAAGAGAGAGAAGGATTTCAACAGACTGAAGTGAGGGCAAAATCTATTCCAGGCTCTGTGGACGGTAAATAGTCAACGAGATGAGAGGACATCATGAGAATGTGGGAAAGAGAGGAGTCTGGTTTGACTGGAGGAGGAAGGCAAAGGAGAAAAGACTAGAAGGGTAAGTTGAGGCCTGATAGAAGAGCTTTTTGGGTTCCAGGATCAGCAGTTCATATTTTATTTGGCATCAAGGAACTACCAAAAGTTTTCAAGCAGAAGCATGATCAGAGTAAGGTGCTGGGGAGCAAGAATATAAAGGGTGTATTAGAAGGTAGGGAGATTGGAAGCAAGAAGACCAGTTATAATAGCATTATAATAGACTTGGCAAGAAGAGATTAGAACCTGAATTAGAGGATTTGCAGTGAAAAGATGATTTGGATAGAGGCAGATTGATTGCTCGTTGGATGTGTGGCTTAAGGGAGAAGAGTCAAAGATACCCTCTAATTCTGGGCCTGGTGACTGGGAAGATGGTGATGGTGTAAGAAAGAAAACTCAGAGAAGGGCAGGTTCTTTGAGAAATGAAATGCAGATATGTTCACTTTGTGGAGCCTGTGGGACATTCTTATGGGGCTCTCCCATGGGAAGCTGAAAATGGGGAACTGCTGAGTTTTTGCCCATACTAAGTTGGTTGGTTACCCTGGTAGCTACTTAGCTCGTGTGTGTGTGTGTGTGAGTGTGTGTGAGTGTGTGTGTGTGTGTGAGCTCTCACTGCTTACAGGACACTCTCTTGGGTTCTTCCTACTCCTTCATTAAGTGCATTGCCTAACACCAAAGAGATTCTACCAAGTCTTCTTCTTTTTATTCTTTATAGTCATGACTGATTCTGTCAAGGGTGGCCTAGGTGCATTTGTAAAAGGCTCCTGCAGACCTTAAGCTACTGTGACTGTTTAGAATGTGAAATTCTGGCTGCCTGTAACCATCACAAATGCGGATTCATCTCTCCCAACCAGGAACAATATGGAGGGGCCCACCGTGTCCACCAACTGCTGCTAACGGGACAGGCAGGCCCGCCTGTCTGAAGCAGTGGGGCACCCTGAGAGAGGGACAGGAGGCAGCAAGTGCTGAGCAAGCAAAACCACCACCACCACTGCCTTTGCCACCATCTCCCCTCACAGCCTGATGGATTCAGCCCAAGACCCTGAGGCCAGGAACCGTGGGTGCAGGAATGCTTCCAGCCCAGCATCCACAGCCATCATCCTGAGAATCAGCTCCCATAGAGATGAAGCCAGGCAGGTGCTACATCCACACTGACTGAAGACCCAGAAGAGCCCGCTCTGGACACCAGAGTCCTTGGCCCATGGAAATGAGGCATTACCATCTGCTTTGCCCTTCTGCCCTAAGGACCATGACAATTTTCCATTTGATTTGTAGCTGAAACCTGCCACACACCTTGGTTCCCCCTTAGAACGTGAGCATCTTGAGAGCAGGACTGACTTTTTCCTTCTGTTGTAACCCCAGCACCTAGCACAGGGCTTTTTCACGTACTAAGGAATAAATAAATGCTTTATTTATTCATTTGTCAGCAACAAACAATTCCCCAAAGGTTTTAAAGCACATCACGATTTCTTGTTTGCTTTGAAACCCTAACTGAAGAGTCATGTTCAGTCTTGAGGGCCATTTTTTGGAAGCCCATTGACAATCTATGTAGTGACAGGGTAGTGCGAGGAGCTGGAAATCGGGTTACTTGAAGATCAGTTGAGAAAACTGAGGATGTTTTACCTAGATAACAGAAGATTTTGTGAGCACATGATAGGTGTCAGCAAATATTATAAGGGCTCTCTTGTGGAAAAGGGATTTATTTTACTTGACCACAAAGAACGGCCTAGGAACAATGGGTAGGTGTGGCAGAAAGGCAGTTTGAAATAAGGAAAAAGCTTCCTAACAATTAGAGCTATACAAGAGAAATGGACTACCTTGGTAAGTGGTCAGTTCCTGCTCACTGGAAGTCTTGTATCAGAAGTGGCATAGTCATTCATTGGGGATGTTGTGAAGGGAGTTTCCTGCTCAGGATTGGACTAGATGAGCTCAGAAATTAATAGGATCAGTGAGAAATTTAAAACTAGAAGAAACCTTAGAGATCACCTAATATGACCTCTGACTTCCCCAGAACACATTTGACTCAGTTGATCGCTCTCTCCTCCTAAATACTCTTTCTCTCTGGACTTTCATGACACGCATCTCTCCTGGTTTTCCTACCTATCTCAATTATAGTCTTTTGACTAGGGACTTTCCTTTCTTTGCCCCTTTATTCTCCCACTCCCAACATCCATTTCTAAGCCTTTGTCCTGCTCCACCTGACATGCCTCTACCCAGAGTTCTCCAAGGATGCTGTTTCATGGCTCTCTTGTGTCTCTTAGTATTGGCATAAATATGTACCAACTCAGCAACTCTCAGGTCATCTCTTGGCTCTGAAGCGTAGAGATGCTTGGGGCAAAAACAGATGGAACCTTTATGATCCCAAAAGTCATATATGTGAAGCTTGCATTTGCATGATGGCTTTTTAATGCTATTTCTTTCATGGGAGGGAGCTCAGATTCACTGGTACTCAGGCAACATTTTTCTTCTGTTTGGTTTAGAAAAATTATTGAGAAATCCATTATTCTAAATAATCAAAAGTGTCATTAACAGTGAGCATGTTATCCCAGATGACCAACAATTTTTCCTGGACAGAAAGGCTCTTTTGGTTGACTAGTTGTGATCAAAAATGTGCTTCTACGGGCAGCTAGGTGGAGCAGTGAATAGAGCACCAGCCCTGGAGTCAGGAGGACCTGAGTTCAAATACAGCCTCAGGCGTGTGACACACTTACTAGCCGTGTGACTTTGGGCAAGCCACTTAACCCCAATTGCCCTCCAAAAAAGCAAAAAAAAAATGTGCTTCCACTATAATTGGGGTAACTAGGTGTGCAAGTAGATAAAACTCCAGGCCTGGAGTCAGGAGGACCTGAGTTCAAATTTGGCCTTTGACACTTACCAGCTTTGTGACCCTGGGCAAATCACCTAACCCTATTTGCCTTAGTTTCTTCATCTGTAAAATGAACTGGAGAAGAAAATGGCCAACCACTTCCCTTTTCTTTGCCACAAAACCCCAACCAAGGTCACAAAGAGTTGGAAATGACTGAACAACTACCATAAGCAGTACAGGTTACTGTAGAGCAAAGTTGATTGTCTGGCAGGTTCTCCTTTTTACTCCCCCCTCACTTCTGGAAAAAGGAGCTGGTTTTTCCCAGACCTTCCCCGTTCTCTCCCACTGGGCCAGCTCAGGTTATAATATTCCCTTTGGTCCCCGCCCTTTCTGTCTTCCCTCTCCTTGCTTGCAGGCTCAGTTTTTGTTTTTGCCTAGGGCTCCCATATTTGAAATGACTCAGCCTGGGCTTGTGGTTTTTAGCCTACAGGCAAATTGGCTTAGATCCTGGTGGGTTCTTTCTTGAAGTTTAAAG
This sequence comes from Petaurus breviceps papuanus, assembly GCF_028583685.1. Lineage (NCBI taxonomy): Eukaryota > Metazoa > Chordata > Mammalia > Diprotodontia > Petauridae > Petaurus > Petaurus breviceps. The sequence goes on from NW_027185784.1 coordinate 17,464,902, forward strand.
AAAGCTTATTAATACACGTTATAGATGAAATCTTTTTATTTTTTGCCTTTTTTGGAGGGGGGAAGACAGGGAAATTGGGGTTAAATGACTTGCCCAAGGTCACACAGCTAGTGTCAAGTGTCTGAGGCAGGATTTGAACTCAGGTCCTCCTGACTCCAGGACCGATACTCTGTTCACTGTGCCTCCTAGCCACTGCTCAATGAAATCATAATAGTCTCCAGATCAGAATAAATTCTCCATCATCAGGACAGTATTTGGTACCATCATATATATACAGAGGCCAGCTAGGTGATTCTGCAGCCTGGAGTCAGGAAGATGCGAGTTGAAATCTGACCTGACACACTTACTAGCTGTGTGACTTGCTTGTGTCAGTTTCCTCATCTGTAAAATGAGCTGGAGAAGAAAATTGCAACCCATTCCAGTATCTTACACACACACACACGACGCTGTTCAAACATTTCAATTATGTCTCTCTGTGACCTCATTGGGGAGCAGGTGGGGATGCTTTATTTGCAAAGACCCTGGAGTGATTTGCCATTTCCTTCTCCAGTTCATTTTACAGATGAGGAAACTAAAGAAAACAGGGTTAAATGACTTGCCCAGGGTCGCACAGCCAGTAAGTACCTGAGGCCAGATTTGAATTCATGAAGATGACTCTTCCCGATTCCAAGCCCAGTGCCCTATCCACTCACTGTACCACCTAGCTACCCAATATGTTACATACATGTACATAGATACACATGTATGTACATATGTACACATAGGCACACCCCTGTACAGACATAGAGCGAGAAAGCTGAAAGTGATTTTCACACTTTGGGGGCTGTTTCTCAGGGGCTATCATTCAACAAGCTCTGCATGAATTCTTTTTTCCACTGGGAGGCTGCCTCAAGCTTAGCCTACTTACTGCACTAAGTCCTCAGTCCCAGCACACACATTCCAAGAGATCCTCAGGGACATTATTGCTGTGACCATGACATGTTTTAGGGTTTTTTGGGTGTCGCAGCTCTGCTCCCAGCCTGTCTCCTCTCTTTCTCCATTCTCTCAATCACTACTTCAAAAGGTCCCACTAGAGTGGCAAACCCTTGCCTCCAGCTATGGGTCCATGATGCACCCCTAGTCTCTTGCTGGGTCAGGAAGACTATGAATGCCAAGATCCCCAGCTGTCCTGTGGACACTTCCTCTTCCACTTGAAAGAGTCAGCTTCTCTCAAAGGCTCCCATATATGTGCATGTTGTGATGGAACCAATGGGTGCTTCCCCCATCAAAAAAAAAAAAATCCTGTTACCACCAGTTCCTGACACCATTTTTCATCCTTATAGAACTGAGCAATGACTTCAGAATGAAACCCAAATGGAACCCTGTGAGCCACATAGCTTTCTGATAGCTCATTTGATTTGCCCAAACCTTTTTCCTGTTTGATCATTTGCTCACAGCAACAAACTCAAGCAGGTATGTGTGTGTGTGTGTTTTTCTTTCTTTGAGTTTATTGTCAGTGATGTGTCTTAAAAAGAAAACAGAAACAATTGTTTTCCTTTCCTTCTACATTGTATAGCGAGGCTAAATATTCCCCAAAATCACCATCCTTTTTTGTAAGGAGATACAATGAGGGGCCGCTAGATGGCACAGTGGATAGAGTGCTAGATCTGGTCAGAAAGATTCCTTTTCCTCAGTTCAAATCTGGTCTCAGACACTTAGTAGCTGTGTGACCCTGGGCAAGTCACTTAACCCTGTTTGCTTCAGTTTCCTTAACTGTAAAATGAGGTGGAGAAGGAAATGGTTAACCACTCCAGTATCTTTGCCAAGAAAACCCCAAATGGGGTCAGACATAACTGAAATGACTGAACAAACAAACAACAACAAGGAGAGAGTGTGAGGGTTAGGGGAAAATGGAATATTGAGCATAAAAGTGGTGTTTTGTTATGGTCCAGAATAATGGGATTTCATGGTGATACAGAGGAGCTTTTAGATATGGTTTCCAGGGAAATGTCCTGAGCACTGTGATTTAGTCCAAAGATCACTGCCCTAGGAGGCAGGAGATCTGGGTTCTAATCTCAGTCCTTACAGAAACCATTTATTTGATCATGGGTAAACCAAGTCTTCCTCTCTGGGCTTCAGTTTTCTCATCTTTGAAATGAGGGGGCTGGTCTGGATAACACCTTTCAGCTCACATTCTACAACTTTCTGACAGCAAATGTTGATGGCATATAATAATAGATATAACATGGCATAATGCTGGGGTTCTTTGCCTTTTTGGGGGGTCATGGCAGTAGTCTTCAGTAGTCTGGCAAGCCTATGAACTACTCAGAACAATATTTTTAAATGCATGAAATAAAATACAATGGATTACAAAGGAAACCAAAGGCTGGTGAAAATATTTTTAAAATATTTTATTTTTCCCCAGATTACATGTAAAAACTATTTTTAACATTTATTTTTTAGAATTTTCAGTTCCAAATTCTCTCCCTTCTCTCTCCCCTTCCTGAGAGAGTAAGCAATTTTATATAGATTGTACATGTGCAATTCTGCAAAACATATTCACATGTTATTCATGTTGGGAAAGAAAACAGACACCGTCCTGCCATACCAGGGGAAAATAAATGAAAAAGAATACGCTTTGATTGTCATTTAGAATCCAACAGTTCTTTTCTCAAAGGTGGATATCCCTTTTTATCATAGTTTTTTGGAATTGCCTTAGATCATTATACTGCTAAGAACAGCTAAGTCATTCACAGATGACCATCACATAATGTTGCTGTTACTGTGCACAATGTTCTCCTAGTTGTGCTGACTTAATTTTGCATCAGTTCATGTAAGTCTTTCCATGTCTGTCTAAAACCAACTTGCTCATCATTTCTTGAAGCACAGTAATATTCCATCACCATCATGTACCACAACTTGTTTAGCCATTCCCCAATTGATAGGCATCCCCTCAATTTCTAATTCTTGACTACCACCAAAACACACACAATTTACAAAAAGGTCCTTCTCCTCCGCCCCCACTCCCCGCCCCACTCCTTCTTAACCTTGTTAACAGATCTAGTTGTGTTATTGCTGGGTCAAAGGGTATGTACAGTTTTATAGCCCATTGGGTATAGTTTCAAATTGCTCTCCAGAATGGTTAGATCAGTTGACCAATCTGTTAGTCTCCCAATTTTCCCACATCCTCTCCAACATTTATCATCTTCCTTTTCTGTAATATTAGCCAATTTGATGGAGGTGAGATGGTACCTCAGAGTTGTTTTAATTTGCATTTCTCTAATCAACAGTGATTTAGAGCATTTTTTCATATGACTCTATGCAGCTTTGATTCCTTCATCTGAAAACTGCTTGTTCATATCCTCTGACCATTTGTAAATTGGGGAATGACTCATTTTCTTATAAATTTGACTCCATTTTCTACATATTTGAGAAGTGAGGCTTTTATCAGAGACACTTGCTATAAAATTTTTTTGTAGCTTGTATTTTTTTTTAATTCAAGTTCATGGAGTCCCTTATACTTCTCCAGATAAAGAATTCCCAGCACAATGGATAGAGATCAGCCTTGTGGCTACAAGTCCTGTCTCCAACACTTCCTGGAAATGTGAACACAGGCAAATCACTTCCGATACATTCTGTGTGTGACTATAGGCAAATCACTTAACCTGTCAGTGCCATAAGCAACTATCCGTGATGATAAATTACAGGTGGCTAGGTGGTACAGTGGATAGAGCACTGACCCTGGAGTCAGAAGGACCTAAGTTCAAATCTGGCCGCAGACACTTACCAACTGTGTGACCCTGGACAAGTCATTTAACCTCAGTTTCTTCAGGGAAGGAAATGGCACACCACTCCAGTATCTGTGCCAAAAAAACCCAAATGAGATCACATAGAGATGGGCATGACCCAAATGACTCAACAACAATACTGATCTGCAATGATGGAGTTACTTACAGTGATGAAATCCAAAGTCTTGCTGCCCATCACACTACATTATAACCTCTTCTTTGTTTGCAACAGTGCTGTGAGTCAGCAATGAGGCAGGTCCTTAAGGCTGGCTGGGCATGCCACTGATCTGTGATCTTTCCATCGTCATGCCATTGGTAACACCCAGCTATGGAGCTTGCCATCTGCTCTACCACCACGTCTTTTCTCGAGAGCCGTTGTTTGTCTAGTCACCCTTCCCCCATCTCCACTTGGGAAGATGCCTTTGTGAATCCAAATGCAGAAATTGACATTTTTCACTATTCAGCCTCATCTTAGTAGATATAGACAATCATTCTTCTTCCTTAAGAATCTGGGGGGAGGGGGGGAGGTGCCTAGGTGGCACAGTGAATAGAGCACCAGCCCTAGAGTCAGGAGGACCTGAGTTCAAATCTGGCCTCAGACATTTAACACAAAACTAGCTGTGTGACCTTGGGCAAGTCACTTAACCCCAATTGCCCTTCCAAAAGAAAAAAAGAAGAATCTGGGGTGGGGGGGAGCATTCTGATTCTATCATCCAATGTTAATTGACCCTCCCAACTCCATGTCATGTACACATTTCATAAGTATGTGGTCTATTCATTTGACTTCTAAGGCAAGGATAAAAATGTTGAACAGGTCAGAGTCAAGGGCAGGCAGAGTTTTCTAACATTCTTTATTAATCATCCTCAGTGGCAACTGTCCTTGCTTCCTTCTGTAAGAATAATAGCTAGTGGGGCGGCTAGGTGGCACAGTGAATACAGCACCAGCCCTAGAGTCAGGAGGACCTGAGTTCAAATCTGGCCTCAGACAAAAGACACACTTGCTAGCCATGCAACCTGGGGGAAGTCACAACCCCAATTGCCCTGCCCTCCCCCCTCCAAAAAGAAACAAAAAAGAATAATAGCTAGCATCTGTATAAGACTTTAAGGTTTGCAAAGTACTTTCCACATATTATAGCATTTGTTCCTTACAACAATCCTTTGAGGCAGGGGCTGTTATAAATGGAAGCTGAGAGGGGTTAAGGGACTTGCCCAAGGTCACACAGCTAATAAGTAAGTCTCTAAGGCAGGATTTGAACTCAACATTTCCTGACTCTAAGTCTAGTACTCTTTCCACTCTGCCACCTGGTTGCCTTTATAAATGTGACCCAGTGGATAGAACACAGAACCTGGAGTTAGGAAGACCCAAGTTCAAATCCAGCCTTAGACTTTCCCTAGCTATGAGACCTTGGGCAAGTCATTTTGTCTGCTTCAGACAGATAATAAATAACACCTCCCTCTCAGGGTTGTTGTGAGGATCAAATGAAATAATAATAGTAAAGTGCTTAACACAGTGACTGGCACATAGTAGGTGTTATTTAAATGTTAATTGTTGTTAAAATCTGCATGGTTTGATGACTTCCCTGTGTAACCACATTGGTATTTTTAGAGGGCTTGACTTTTACTTTCCCTGTCAGTAGTAGTGGTACCATCTGATCAGGATTTAATTCTTGAGAATATCTCATGCTTCTTGAGTAGTCATTTCTAATGTTCTCTTTTCTGAAATGAAGGAGTCGGACTAAATGATTGCTAAACCAGAGACATGATTAGGACTGGGTGATTGGCGCTTTAAAGTTTTAGAACATTGAATTTTCAAGGGCACAATATTTGAAATCACGATCTTTTAAAAAGATTAGTCACTTTTAAAACCTTTTTACATTTACATATTGATAATACATTCATTCCTTCATTAGTGTAGAAACTACTGAGCTTAGGAGCTAGTGGGCAAGAATGGGATTGTCTTCAAGATGGCATAGGGAAAGGAAGCACCAAAGTCATCTCTAACGAGTACTCTGGGAAGGATAAACAAGGAACACCAGACACAGAAATGGTGACAAAACCCCAAGAGAAACTACAGAAAGCGCATTTTGCAGGCCCAGGTCCAGAGTCTGGGGGCACCAGGAAAGTAACCAGGGATACAAAGGCAAAATAGGGAAACAATCTCTGCCCTCAAGAAGCTTACCTCCTGCTGCCACAAGGCAACCTAAGTACCTTCCTAGATACAATGTGATCCTGTTGGACTGAAGTGAAAATCAAGTGTGACCATCTGTTTGGGAACCATAAGTCACCATGTAAACAACAACCTGCCAGAGGCATCAGGGAGAAATCCAAAATCACATTAAATTATTTAGGTCCCTCCACAAGAAAAAAATATTTACAGAGAAAAAGAGAAGAGACTTTTCGAGCTCCATCAAGGAAAGGACGCTCTTAACCCTGGAGAATGTGGCAATTGTCAGCTGCTTCTACAGTTAATCACCCACAAATGCCATTTGCTGCTTTCTTTAATCCACTAAGAATATTGTCTCTTTACATAATTAACAGGACTTTGCATCCGAGTTAATGGAGTAGGAAAAAGCCCGCAAGGGAGTTTATCTTAATAATATATCCATTGTATCCATGGGGGAGAGGGGAGCTATATGGCCCAGGGTAGGAGAGAAGTTAGATATCTCCTTTTATAGAGTTGTTGTAAACAGTTGGAAAGTAGTGATTGGAAAAGTAAGGAAGAGGGAATGAGTTACTAATCTTGGCAGACCCAAAGCTGCCTTCCTTGATAAACATTTGTGTTATTATACTTTGGTTGCTGACAAGTTGTAATTGGACATTGACACTGATTGAAGGGGAAAAAAGAGGTGACTTTTAAAAGAGAATTAATTAGCCTAATGAAGAAGGTAACAAAATTCAAATCTCAGGCTCTGGCAGCTGCAGAACAGAAGTGAATTGTCGGAGTGTTTGAATGGCTTTCTTCCCCTCAAAATTTTCCCCCTGTTTTGATGATTTTTCTCTTCCTAGGTTTAAAAGCAATTAAAATGTGTCATTCTCCTCCCCCCTCCCCCACTTAAAAAGGGGGATTATGTTTCAAAGAGAAAAAAAATCACAGTTTCCTACTTTTGCACTAGAAAACTGATTATTGTTGCTTCTGATAATTATAAATGTAGACTTTGCACCAATTTATACTTAAACTAAGTGTTTAAGGAAAATTGGGACAGCTAGGGGGGTGAAGTGGATAGAGCACTGGGCTTGGAATCAAGAAACTCACCTATATAGTTCAAATCCAGCTTCAGACATTTACTGATTGTGTGACCCTGGGCAAGTCACTTAACCCAGTTTGCCTCAGTTACTCATCTGTAAAATGAGTTGGAGAAGGGAGAAAATGGTAAACCAATCCACTGTCTTTGCCAAGAAAAACCCAGTTTGGGGGTTATGAGGAGTCAGACGTGACTGAACAATAAGCTAAGGAGAATGGTACATTTCAATGTGCAATGTTGTTCAAATATAAGTTTGTTTTCAAAAGGTTGGCCAGGGGTGGCTAGGTGGCACAGTGAATACAGCACCAGCCCTGGAGTCAGGAGGACCCGAGTTCAAATGTGACCTCAGACACTTAACACTTACTAGCTGTGTGAACTTGGGCAAGTCACTTAACCCCAATTGCCTTCCAAAAAGCAAAAAAAAAAAAAAAAAGTTGGCCAGTCCAATAAACATTAGGTACCTACTATCTGTCAGTCACTTTTAACAAAAATACAGTACCTACCCACCAGTCTACTGGGTGAAATCAGGCAGGAAAGTGGGAAGGGGAGAAGGTCAGGGAGTACCCAGCAGGGGAGCATCTTGTTCTACGGAGTTGAAACCAGGGAGAACAGCAGACATAGACTGGAGTAAGTCAAGAAAGTCCACTTTCTGCCCTCTATAAAAGAAGGTATTGGGAGGAATTTGGAAGGCTGCCCTCCGGCCCTCCTATCAGCTGGGAGAAGGCTTAGGAAGGTGGTGTCAATCAAGGCTTGAGTTAGCAGCATGCTGATGAGTTTAACCTGGGAGGAGTATCTTGTTCCTCAGAATGGAAACCAAGCGAAGCAGCAGGTGCAGAATGCAGTGGTCTCTTGAAGCTGATTTGGGGGGGGGGGGGTTGGGGAGAAGGACTGCAGCAATTCTAGAAGACTAAAAGCTAAGGAATGGAGGGATTGCAATATGCACTAGTGAGCAGATTGAAGTATAAAGATGCAAATACCACAGGTTCATGATACATTGACATATCACTGGCATAATAAATCCCACCCCAAATAACAATCCTATTGCCAAGTCATTCTATCCCTAGGTTTCTACATTTTAAAAGCTCGCTTTTAAGATGAGATGCTCCTAGGGGTTGGGGGTGTTGTGCCACACCTTAAACTCTTATTGGCTGACCCCTTAGTAAACCATCCAATCTCTTAAACCTATGATATGTCATGCTTTCCAGATCTTGGGGATTTTAGTGGCTTATACAAGGTCAAAATTACTTAAGAGTGGTTTCTGGCTGCAATGAGAGAAGCAGAATGAGAAGGGCATGGTCCTGCTGCACTCTCCTGTCCTTTTTGGCTACATCTGGAAAACTGGGTTCAGTGGGGGGGAAAGATGGGGGTGCCACGCTTTTTGAAAGGACGTTGAAAGCTGGCACCTATTTAGAACCCTTGTATCAGGATGAAGAAAGAACTTGAAACCATTCCCTATGAGGATCAGTGGGAAGAACTAGAGATACTTAACCTAGAGAAAGAAGACTCTGAAATGTATATGATTGATGGCTGTGAATAGAGGCCTGTGCTTGAAGTCAGGAAGACTGAGGTTCAGGTATGTGAGCTGATTGTTAAATTTCCAGTGTGAGCATTTATGGTTGGCCCCGCTACATATCAGGCCTTGATTGATTGCTTTATTGATTGTCTAGACTTGAGAAAATGATGGAGAAAATGTTAATAATGCAGGTTAAACTAAAAAGGGTGCCCTTGTGAACATTTCCCTCTTCAAAATCCAGTTGTTTAACATTTATTAGCACATCTGCCAAGATTCAATCTCACCTCATACACTTTCTAGGTAGGTGACACTGGACAGATCCCTTAACCTTAAGCTTTCTTCCAAACTCAAAACCTATATTTTGCAAATGAGATTTACATTTGTGTTGTTTTGCCTGAGAAAAGAGTAGAAATTGTAGTGAAGTAGCTTTAGGTTCACTCCGAATATCAGAGCTAACCAAGAAATGCTTCAGATAGGAGTAACAGGCACATAATGTTTAACAAAACATTTTGTGCAGGTCTAGCACACCAAGTAGTCATGTCCAAACTTTAAGGATAACCTGAATCCCAAACTCATCTGTGGCCCGACAGTCACCTGGAGCTGGACAGCTGACAGAAAGCTAGATGGCTAACATAGGCAGGGGAATCAGAATCTAGATAAGGACTAGAAAAATGGACTAAAACAAATACAAATGGAATTTAATTTAATCTTGAAAATCTTAAAATAAATAATTATAAAATCTGATTTTTAAATTAAAAAATCAGTTCCAGAAATAGAAGATGGGGGGAGGGGAGGAAAAGACAGAAACATGTGAAAAAAAGATCTGAATATTTGAATCCTCCAAGAATTTTTTGTTTTGTTGGTGTCAGTACTCACTCCATCCACAGATCGAAACCCTTCCAAACCTTATTAGATCATTTGTAGACCATCTTCAAACTGAGGGAGGGAAGGCAAAATAAAATTCATCACCCTGTGGCCAAATGAGTCTCTCCAAATTTAACTTGACTGATCTTCAGTCCACTGATAGGCCATACTTGAAGCCTTCCCAACTTGGTAGAACACACCAAAGCTTGGGCTTTGTCAATACAACCATTGGAAAATTCAGGGTCTCATCTATGCCACATATGTATGAGAAGAGGCTTTTACAAGGAAGAGGGGGTAGGTATAGTATCCACTAGTACAAATAGTGTGGGGGCAGTATCTTTTTGCATTCTTCCCTGGTCAGGCAACATCTGGGGTATTGTGTACAGTTCTAGATATCATATTGTAGGGAAGCCATTAAAAAGCTTCAGAGAAGGATGACACATGTGAATAAGCTGAAAGATCTGGAGGTGTCTTTAAGTATTAGATGGGCTGGTACAGTGAAAAAGGGATTGGACTAACTCTCCTTAGCTCCCAGTGGACAGGACTAGGAACAATGGGCGGTGGCTAGAGAAAGGCAGATTTTGATTGGATAGGAGGACGAGGTTCAATTACAACTATCCAAAAATACGTCTGCCTTAGGTCATGAGTTCATGATTTCTGGGTCTTTAAGTGGAAACCAAATGACCACTTGTCAGAAATACTGCAAAGGGGTTTCCTATTATTCCTACAGAGGTTGAATTCATTGAATTCTTAGATCTCTTCTGATTTCTGAGATTCTGTGAACAGCATGCTAAATCGGTAAAATGTGGATTAAGAAACAATGAGGAATTGAAATAATCCAAATGTTATGATGGAGCAATGATAGATTTCCAAATATTTATACATTATAAACCTATTTATGTAACAAGTTTGTTTGTAGTGTGAATATGGTATAGTGCAAAGCTTTGTATGCTGCATTGGAAAGAACAGTGAACATGGAAAACATGGCCTGATGTGTTCATTCTGCATTTACAGCAGCAACTATGGACATAATGATGGATTTAACATTTAACATCCCAATTTCTTCATCTGCAAAAGAGATATAATTCTGGTACTACCTACCTCCTCTTAAGGGACCTTCTTCATAGGCAAGTTTTAAAAAGAGTATCTTTGCTCTGTTCGTTGTCTTCTATCCCAAATCTACTATAATTGCATTTGGTGGTCAGAGAAATTTGAAGTTGAAACTTGTCTAAAAAAAAAATACATTTGAACACAACAAACAGTTCTCAACAAACCCTTAAGGAAGCTGTCTTAAAAAAAAGTTCACAAGACTGCTCACAGAAAAGAGGGATGTCTTTCTCACTTTTAATGTATGATAATGACATTTAATCCTTGGTTTGGACTAGTGTTGCTGCCTGGTCCAGTGGTCACCATTGCTGTATTCTGCAGTGCGCTGTGCTATTGGCAACACACAGAGGATAGTGAAGTTTGATAATGCCATCTGCTAAAAGTTCTCAGAAGTGAACTATAGTTTCTTCTCCTCAAGGGTCATGTTTACTTTTAGCTCTGCAATTTCAAACACTGGATGTAATACTACTCAGTGATTGGCAAATCCCATGACTACCAAGATATTATGCTTCCGGAGACTGATGGATCTTCAGAGGAGCCAAAAACTGCACCTGGTAGTAATTACAAACTCAGGACTGTTTGAGCATGTCATGGCCCTTTCTTTCTGACAAAGTTACTCTGTGATTTTAAAGAGATGAATTTCAATTATGCTACATTAAGTGCCAAATCGCTCATCTGCTTTTTCTTTTAATTTGCTGTATTTGTGGCTAGTGCACCTGAAAGAGCACACTGGCTGTGGTTAATCTTAGAGAGAACTGCCTTCTCATCAGATTTACCTGAAAGCAACTGGTTTTAGATTAAGATAGTCAGGACGTTCTGACTTTGCAGAGCTGATACCAGGGTCTTTTAAGTTTTACTGATGATTGCATTGAGCCGATAAAAACTTGAGAAAGTTAGACTGATCCTTTAAACATTCTGGGGCATAAATAAATAGGCTGAGAAGTGTTTCGTGGTTGATCCAGCTGGTAATCATTACAAAGAAGATACTTACATATGTTTATAGTAAAAAACAAAAACCAACACACACCCTCCACTCTGATGCCCACCTCCTCCTCCAGTGTGAAAAACAGAACATTTTAAAAGTTGCATAGGGGGCGGCCAGGTAGCACAGCGAGTAAGAGCACCAGCTCCAGTGTTGAGAAGACCTGGAGATCGAATCCCGGGCTCAGACACTTAGCACCCACCCAGAAACACCTGGATGTGTAACCTTGAGCAAGTCACTTAACCCCAATTGCTTTAAAAAAAAAAGTTGCATAGACTCTTGAAAAGCAATAGTAAACACCTGTAAGAAGTTTATCACTTAAAAAGCACAAATAATGGCTACACAATTCAGAATAGAAATGTTATGTGCCTGTTGAGTTATTTTAGAAGCTAAGAACTTTAGCTACATAATGACAAAATAACAGTTTGGCAAAATGATTTTATTCACAAACTATCCTTTCACCCTTAATTCACTATTCAAAATATTGATAAGACTGAGTAGTTCATGTATTTCATGACACAGTTCACAAAATGAATAATCACTCTGTCATTACCTGACTTTAGAACAGACCTCAGACTGCCCCAAACTCCATTTCTTCCACCCCCCACTACTGTTCATGGTGTCCAACTATTCATGACCCCCTTGGGGGTTTTCTTGGCAGGGATACTGAACTAGTTTGCAATTTCCTCCTCCAGTTCATTTTACAGATAAGGAAACTGAGGCAAACAGGATTAAGTGACCTGCTCAAGGCCACACAGCTAAGTGTCTGAGGCCAGATTTGAATTGAGTAAGAGAAGTCTGTTGGACTTCAGGCCCAGAACTCTATCCTATCCACTGTGCATCCCACAGGCTGTCCTGAAATCTCCTTTCATGCCTGGTTTTTTTGGGGGTTTAGTATCTACATATACCCTTTGGAGTGAAGGGAACTGCACATACAAGAACAGTCCTATCACTGTTTACTAAAACTTCCTTGCACTTTTTAACACCATTGTTTCTTTCTTCGGTTTTTAGAGGTCATTCATTGTCCATAAAAGTCAGTATCAGTAAGGTAACATTAACCCAAGTTTGGCTTAGGTGCTGAGTGCCTCGTGCTTTGCAGGTATCTGGCAGGAATCATACCCTATCATGTTCCTTAGCAGAGTGCCTCACTTTACCAAATGAGGAATTTGGATAATGAAAGTTTAAAAACTCAAAACACATTTCTGGAGTAATAATAGGACAAGCACTTCAGCGTGCTCTGTAAAGCCCATATTATCACACCACGCTCAAGCCATTACTTTCATTGACCCTTGGGAGTAGCAGGGACACTATCTTTGATTACAGATGGAAGGACCCATGACTAGAACCTCAATCTCTACTAGAGGCTGCCCTTAGAGGACACAGATGAGGCTTGGTGGGGGGAAGGTGAGACTATGAGAGGAACTGATGCTGGACAAATGAAATGCTCATTAAAAGAAAGAATATCTATTTGGAGTAGAATTTAAATGAAAAGCTTTCAGGAAGTGGCAAAATAGCTCGATGTTATATAAAATGCAGATAAGGTTTATCATTTTCATTTTTGAAATTTCAAAGGAAATTTTGCAGACTATTAAGAGGAAAAGGAATAAGTGAATACCAGTGTAACAACTGTGGATGATTTTTTTTTCCTCCAAGACCAGACAGTTACACTCAACAGTCATCAATGAGATCCATCAACCTCTTCATACAAACTAGACTAGACCACGGGAACATTAGGAAGGCAATTCCCTTAAATAACATTAATGAAACTTCGGTGCTGCTCTAATGGGTATCCATTTGCCCTTATATCCAGGCATTAATGAATGCAGGGTATGTATATTGTTCTACTCTTCTACCAGCTTATCTGAATAGCAAAAAAGCCCAATAGCTGACCGATTTACTGACAGCTATCCTGTTATGTATTAGTGAATATTTTGTTATTCCCCTCCTCCAGCAGGATAGTAGTGTCGCCTCCTATCCGCATCCCATCTCTTTTGCTAGCCACAAAATCAAGAACCCAGATGTGACTGATGCCCTGGACAGTAAAAGCCATCAGAACACATCTAGAAAACCATGGTCTGGGCAAAGAGAACATAAACAACTTGTTCACCATACTAGCCTATGATGCCATGTGAGGAAACTGCCGAATAAATGTTGAGCAACTAGTCACAAAGCTAACTGTGCTAGGAAAGAAAATTAATATGAAGAACCTCAGTTCTAGCTTGTTGTTCTGCCTGTGTAAGCCACTGAATGTGGGAATATACTCAATGTATTGTACAGATAGATCAATCTATCTATATAATGTATACACTCACATCTATACATACATGTCATGTCATAGCTAACATCTGTCAGGAAATTTAGTTTATATTTGTGCTAAAGTTTCTGTTCTCAATTTAATGATGGGTTACCTCCTTAATAGGAGGAATTATCTTCTTTCTTTATGATTAAAAAATGCTTGAATTTATTTCAAATAAATGAAAAAAAAAGCCCCTAAATTTAGAATCTTTACTTCAGATCTTTCTGATATGGCCCTAAAAATGTGCACATGTACATCTGGTCAAGTTTTACTAGAGTTCTTTAATGTACTAAATTATCCATCTCTGAATGTACAATATTAATATTAATAGATACATATATAGCATTGGTTCAGGGCCAGTTCATTGGTTCAGAAATTAATCCTGAACTAATAAGTCTTGATTCTGATCCCCATGCCCAGCTGACACTGTTGGGGAGAGAGAGCTAGGTAGAAAACACACACACATATGTAGACACTCTTCCCATTACAGTCTCATATATATATGGATATATATATATCTCCACAATCTGTCATATCCACTTTTGCCAATATGATTGTGTCCACCCAAACATAATACACAGGTACACATAGACAGAATATTCAATGCAAACACCCAAGTATTCATAAACTCAGTGAATAGCTGGGTAAACTGTTGGTAGATTATGTGGGTTATTAGGTGAAAAGGACACATGAACTGATCAGTAGCAGAAAAGTGGAGGTTGGTAGTGGCAGGGGAGACCAGACAGGCAGACAGAGAAAAAAAATAGTGTAGATTGGCAGAAGAGTAGAGACATTTTTGAAAAGTGACCAAAGGATTCTACTGGAGTCCTTAAAAAAAAAAAACTAGAAGAGGTTTGTTTCTCAAAGTCTTTTTTTTTTCTTTTTGGAGGGTAATTGGGGTTAAGTGACTTGCCCAAGTCACATGGCTAGTTTGTGTGTGTGTGTGTGTGTGTTAAGTGTCTGAGGCCAGATTTGAACTTGGGTCCTCTTGACTCCAGGGCCGGTGCTCTATTCACTGTGCCACCTAGCCACCCCTGTTATGCAAAGTCTTGGAAAGATCAGTTTAACTCTTAATTTTTAGTACTAGCCAAATTGAAGCATTGTAGCATCTTGTTACAAATTATTGGTTAAAATGAAGGAACATACAAGGCTGTGCATGTGTGTGCACAGTCAGATAGATAGATATATATACACACACTAAAGCTGGATAGTGGTTGATCCTTTAGAATCTAGGGATTTACCATAAACATAACACAGTATGAGGAAAAATAACAGTTGTTTTAGTTGAATGAAAAAGCCAGTATGAGATCCAAAATGAAGGAAATATGAACCAATTAAAGAACTGAAAAAGATAAAGCCTTTAATAGATGACAAGACTTGTAAATGAAATGCAGCTGTGAGTTGAGCTAAGTACAAATATCCATCATTACCACTTTCACATTTAGTTCGGAAGACCTGCCAATTTGTTACTCGATTTGGTGTTCACACATGAATACTAACACACACACACACACACACACACACACACACACACACACGCTATATACCTTTCAGATCAATGTTACTTGTTATTGATCTTTGCTCTAGCTTCAGAGTTTTAAATTCCTTTTGGCACCAAAGTTCATCTTGTAAACAGCAACCCTCTCCATCCAAAGCACAACTGAGGTCGAGACACAATATTTCATAAAGAAAAAGAACATCCCTTGTTCCAATAGGTGAAGTACTCACTCACTAAATATTTGCTGAATTGAATTTATTAAATTAAACTGAACTGATGTTTGCCATACCAGTTCCTGTGCCTTTCTAATAAAGGTTAAAAATAATCAATAGTGGGTCACAAAACCAAAGAGGATAAGTGAGTAATAAAACAGTGTGGGAGAACAATATTCCAACTGCTTGCCCGGCAGATTTCTTGATCCAAATTGCTAAGAGCAGAAACCTTAGGTGCCAACCCTTGATTTTGCTGCGAAGTAAACTTGTTTCATTGTCCTCCTGAGTTCTAGTCTTTCAGACTTATGGAGTGTCCTTATTACCATAAATAGATGTTGTAAGCAGATCAAAGGAAACACATAGAGCACCAAAAGTGGAATCTTATGCCCATCTCAAGGATTTAATTGTGTAAAAACAAATGTACCTTATGCCTATCGAAATGAAGCTTAACACAAGCCTGTATTTTTACATAAGCATAAAAGCAGCCCCAGGATAGTGATGGAATCAGTCGAGTTCCTATTAAAGAAGTCGAACAAATGCTTTTTGTTTCTGGTTTTTCTTTAAGTGAATGATTAGTAATATGTAGCAAGTTCATTATAGATCTTTTCAAACTCTTTGGGCTGGATTCATATCCAATTTTGCGTCCTTCAGCATCAAACACTACTGGTATTTGGTATTAATACTGACATATTAACATTTAAGAATCACAGTTCAATTTTAACACCAGAATTTAGGTGGGCAAACAAATATCTTTACAAGAGGAAAGTTGAGGCAGGTCAAATGCCTTCTGGAAGATGACCTCAAAATTTCTGAGCACAAAAGCTTGCAATATTGTTACTAGGCTCCATTCTGTAAACACAAGAGAGCACAGCCAAGCTATAGTCTGGGAAGCGTTCAGGAAACTCACTTGTTGAGTCGTTTCAGTCATTTCCGACTCTACATGAGCCTATGTGAGGTTTTCTTGGCAAAGATACTGGACTGGTTTGCCATTTCCTTCTCCAGCACATTTTACAGATAAGCAAACTGAAGCAAACAGGGTTAAGTGACCTGCCCAGGGTCACACAGCTAGAAGTGTCTGAGGCCAGATTTGAACTCAGGGTCCTCCTGACTCCAGGGTCCAAGAACTATCCATTGCTCCACCTAGCTGCCCAGAAACTCATACTGGCTTTTATGTGAAAAAGGGACATTCCACTCTATACATTTAATTTTGCACCTGTCAAAAAACTGGACAGTCTATTTTTTCAATATGCCAAGAGAAGCAGCATCCTGCCTCATCCTCTATTATCAAAGGGTCCCAGTGCCTCAGCCCTTCCTTCCTCTCCTTGGCCTCCCAGGGTCTGAGCTCTCTTTAAGGTTTAGCTCAGGCTCTCGCTCCATCCATGTCTGACCCTCCTAGCTGTTAGCATGACTCTCCCTCCTTGGGTTTTCTTGAGCTGTGTGTCCCAGGACAGTACATCCCCTGAGGGCAAGAGCTGCTCTTCCTTTCTGTATCCCAAGCCTAGAGCAGTACTTTGCACAAAGAAGGCCCTTCCAAAATATCTGAATTAAATTGCATTATTGAAGGGACACTTACAGCAGTAAAGTGAGACCTGTGCTGAGAAAGATTTAAGGAATAATGGCTTCTGGAAACCTCCTATTCCACCTCCAAATGATTTCTCAAACTGAAAATTACATTCTCTTGATTTTCAGAAGGAAACTCAATTTATGAAATGATCAAAATAGAGGCAAATACTATTTTTAATTGTCTAACAAGAGACAAGAGGTACAGATACATCATAAAACAGAATAGTATTTACCACATTCCCATGATACTTTGTGGTAAGAGTTTGGTTTTAATATAATTGTGATTTGACCTGATATAACTTTATGTAAAATTAAAATCTCCTTGGTGTGTGACAGGCTTTGGTTTTCGTGTACTTTACCAAAGTTCCAGAGCAGAGTGGACATTCCCTGGTCAAAAGGCCTTTTGATGCCTTATTGATCTGTCTCCTCAGAACAGAGTGAATACAAAAGTCCTAAGGGAGTAACCTCGTTTTGCAGCTTCTGATCAGGGCCAGCCAGCATGAAGCAAGCGTGTTCACTGTTGTCGTGAAGATGCCACCTTTACATCAAGGACCTCATCTTTACCCAACTTACTCAGTACAGGACCCTTCCACAAAGGCTAGCTGTGGACCAGAGCAGGTCCTAATACGACTGTGCTTGTCATTGGATTGTTTCAGGGCTACTGCAATCAGGGAACTCATTGAACGTGTCATCATCGCTTTACCTTTGGATGGATAGATGAGACATGAGGACAAATGAAACCATTAGTAGAGAAGAGGTGGCGCTGCCGCCTGACCCGCTGCAGGCTCAGAGCCACATATCACTACTGCTCAGTTAATTAACCATTTGACTGTTGGGTGATTGTGTCAGGCGGGTCTGAGTGGTTCACTGTTGCTGGTGATAGAGTAGGACTAGGGCTATCTATCAGCTGCTGTGAAAAGGCTAATCCTGTCTGAGACTACTGGTATAAAATCAGGTCCTTCACATCCCTGGAATTGAATAAATACATATCTTGAACACTTTAATAAAAATACAAACGGATACTCTGCTCAAGAGAACAGAACTACTCCTTTTCTACATCTGAGTTGGGGGATGGATGCTTCATCCAGCAGCGGCAAATATTGGTCAGAACAGACGTCAGGAATACTAAAATTCCCTCTACAGGAGGATTCCCTGCTAGGTATTTGGGTCTATGCTGGGGGATGTAAGCTTTAAAGAAAGTGGGACGGTAGCCAGACTCTCACCACCCTCCCAAGTCCAGGAGAGTCTATCCCAGATGAACCTCAGTCCTTCTTGTCCTCTTTCTCGGGCTGCCTCCTGGACACCCCTAGGCTGTTCCATACCTCGGTGTACATCAAGGTTCCAACAAAGACAAACATGGTGCCCAACCAATGCCAGAGGGTGAAAGGGTTCTGGAAGTAGAGGATGGAGAAGATGAGGCTGACAAATTTGCGTAGTGTCACCACCAGTGTGACGGTGAGGGAGGTGCATTCTGTGGTCAGGATGAACACACCCCGGATGCAGACGTACCTGGAGGGCAGAGGTTAAGGGGCTTTTTCAGAAGTCAGGGTGATAGCAGCAGTGGTGTGAAGTCCACTGACTTAAGGATCAGGAGCCTGAGGGCCTGTTCAGCAGATTATCCTGCAGAATTCCTGCCATTCCAACCACAGGCCTCAGTTCAACTATGTCTAAAACTTTCTGCTATTGGCTCTAAACCTTTCTGTGTGATTTTAGCAACTTAACCCCACCCCCTGAGGTTCTTCAGTTTCATCCTATGACTCCTCTTTGGGGTTTATGATATTGTCACTTGACTTCCTGACACCACTCAATGTCCCATGACTACAAAGGAATGTGCCTGACTTCCACAAAGCAAACAAGAAAATCAGCCTCACTGCCTTACCATGATACAAATTTTTAAAATTGCTTAAAATTTATTCAAATCATTTTGAAATTCTTTTTCTGGGTTTCAGGGCACCCCTTAAGAGGCTGGGATGTTTAACCCAGTATTACACATTACCAAATCCAATTGGTATGTAAATCCTTACATCACTCACTGCATCTTCTCTACACACAGCTATTCCCCTTAAACACGTTTCTTATCTCAGGTGTCACACCACCTATCTGCTCACCACGTCTCCACAATTAGCATCTCTGTTCTGTCAGCTTTTGACAAACATTGCAATATCATCTTTCAGCAAGGAGATTTCAGGAAGGGCCATTTTTCTCCTTGTTCCCTGCAGGAAAGGTATAGAGATAAGAAATCAAAGCTGTGTCCCAGCGCTCTGAGAATAAAAGGATGTGGGCACCTCCTCCCTGCTGGACAAAGGTAGGGGCAGCAGCACAACAGAGACCAAAGGATACTGAGTGAAGATGTTCATGAGGAGGTAGAACCACATGATGGGCATCGTTACACCAACAACTGGAACCTGATACATCTCTGGAAGGATCACAAGAAAACAAAGACATGCGTGAATGTTCATCGGTTTTGACCAAAAGAATACAGGCTGAATGGGAGGCGAACGTGGTCCTTCTGCCTACGGCATCTCATGAGAGGTTATGACAGAAGGAGGATCAGTAGGAAGAACTTTGCCCTCCTACTTCACCAACTGCTTCAGTCCATGTCACCCCAAGAAACTGTCAAACTCATTCCTCCAATCAAACCATAAATAAGATTATTTCAATAAATTCCGATTGTTTTTTCCTTCAAAGAGCCCAGGTCCCGAGCTCCCTACTTTGCAAATGAAAACAAGGACACACTGAAGATAAAAAATGATGATGTGAAGTCACACAGGGTCATGGCATTAATGCCAAGGCCTCTTCAAGCCTCAAATTCTTATTTGTGCTAAGGTGCCTCCTGCTGCTTATGTTCTAAACCAGAATCCGTGTCGGATTGGACTGCAGGGCTAACAATGGAAGATGGATGCAGGTGTTGTGAGGCTGCAAATAGAGTGGCTAATTGCAGTTCTGCATGGGAAAGTGGGCAAAGGGCTGGTTTATGTGACCCCAGGGTGCCTGGAAACGGGCCTGCACATGATGAGTGAGGGAGCAGCGAGGAGACAGTGGCTGCTGCGAGGCAGCATTTCAGATGGGCACATGAAAGCAGAGAGCAAGAGCAGCTGGGTAGGAAGAAGTCAGAGGATCCTGGGACCAATGGGGGTCTCCCTTCCTGTGTGGTCACCTAGGACCATGAGGAAGGCATGCATGGCGGCCTCCTTCTTAGCCCATCCCTCCCTCCTCCACCAACACACGACAGACACCAGCAGCAGAGAAGAGTGAAAAGAGCTGGGGGCTTAGCTCCTGTCCAGCAGAGCCCTGGGAATTATGGAAAGCTGAGCTCGCCATCACATTTCCGATTCAGGTGTGTACCCAGGGAGACTGGGGACAATGAGAGGAACGCATGGGCCCCTTAACACCTTCCCTGTTGCTCTGGATGGTTTGATGGGGAGGATGAAGAGCCTGGGTAGCCAGTACAGTTCCCTGTTCAACAAAACTGCCTACAGCAGTCGAAACTCACTGTTCTGGGGGAGCTAGTGATTATATCTACGTTCATTTTTTTCAAGGGAATAAGAAAGAGACTTAGTTTTCTGGAAACAGCTCCACATGTTTTCACTGGATTAAATATGGGAAAGCTGTTGTAAGGACTAGGAAACTGGAGAGGGTTTCACTTAACTGCCAAGTACTTCTGATGGAGGAGAAAGACACTGCTAGAAAAGCTCCTGAGCATTAATGAGTTCTGATCAATGTTTAGTCACCCATACACGACATAGGATGTTGTAGCTTCGATGCTGAGCATGGGGGAGCTCAAGAGACCTTTGCTTGATCACGTAAAGGAGTTCTGCCAGATGAAAGCCATGAGAGGTCCGGACAGGATCTTTAAGAAGGAGTGAGTAAAGCTGTTCATGAGGATGCCCCGCTCTAGACAACCTGGAGGTTGATAGACGTGCTCCTTTAGCTAACTGTGTGAAGGCCCAGAACAACCAAAGGACTGGGAACAGGATAAGGGCCAATGAAAAAATGATTCTGTCAATTCAGGGCCAGCGAACAAAGGCAGAACTTCCAGAATTGACCGTGCAGGGCAGCTGTGAACTAGGACTCTGATTTGGGCCCTGGGTTAGCTGGCTTATCTGACTGGGGGCTGAGAGAGCTTGTGGGTAGACAGAAGGAAATGAGCAAACAGCTACTTGTCAGTCAGACCTCAGCTTCCCAGGGTATAGCAGTAACTGCATCCACCTTGGTCAATGTTTCTACCACAGGCCCTAGGTCACCCAATGGAGACGCAGGCAGTGTCATCTCAGTCTCAATACAAAATATGGGCCCATCCTTCCCAAAGACCACAGGCTTCAGTATTAATAATAAACTCTGAATATTTACATAACACTCTATAGTCTGTAAAGTATTTTAATACATTATGATCTCATTCATGTCTCCAAACCACACTTGGAGGTTTGTCCTACAATACAAACAGCATTATCTGCATTTTACAGATAAGAGAACTGAGGCACAGGGAGGGTCATACATCTGCCTCAGACATGGGACTGAAGCACACAGGTCCTTGCTGACTACAGTTAGGATTCCATCCAATATACGCCAGACTGATTCTGCCACAAAGGCAAGGCCTAGGATCCAGAGTCACCTCAGATGAGAGGCTACAAGTGAATGAGATGTGGTTTATGGGTAGAAGAGAGCTGACCAACAGCCTCCCTGCTTTGAGGGGGGTCTGAGAAGCTTTGTGTCTGGGCTGTACAGCCTATGATTTAGGAGTGAAAGGATCATAGAGATCACCCCCTCTAGTCCCCTCACTTCAGAATTATGGAAACAGGGAAGCTAGGTGGCACAGTGCAGAGCACCGGCCCTGGAATCAGGAGGACCTGGGTTCAAATCTGGCCTCAGACATTTAACATGTACTAGCTGTGTGACCTTGGGCAAGTCACTTAACCCAATTGCCCAGCCTTCCCCCCCTCCAAAAAAAAAAAGCAAAATTATGGAAACTGAGGCCTGGAGATGTTAAGTCACAGAAGTACTTGGCAATAGGGCCTGGAATGCTGCAGACTTTTCAACCCAGGTCTCCAGAAAGGGGCAGGAAAAATGATGAGGGTACTCTCTGTACTGCTCAGGTCCCTAAGTGAAAGCAGAAGGGAGGGCCAGCACAAAGATGGCTGGAGGCTGCTAGAGAGGGCAATGCTGAGACTAGCCTTTGCCAGTGGAGAACATCTGGCCTGGCAGGAGACATCAGGCACCTGAGCCCTTATACAAGGAGTGAGCCTCGGAGGGGCTAGGCGTTCTCTCCCTAGAGCATGGGGGGACTCTGGGCTTCACCCCCCAAGGGAGAAAGGGAGCACAGAGCTTGCAGGGTTGGCATGCTGTCTGCTGGGAGATTAACAGGGAAAGGTAGAAACAGGCCTCATTACCTGCATGCAGAAGGGAAAGAGAACAAGCAGTTGCTTTGTGCCAGGAAGTGCTTTACAGTCATTACCTCACAACAACCCTATGAGGTAGGTCCTGTTATTACCCTGTTATACAGTTGAGGAAACTGAGACAAACAGGTGAAGTGACTTGCCCAAGGTCACATAGCCAGAAAGTATCTGTGCCCATATTTGAACTCAGGTCTTCCTAACTCCAGGCCCTGCCCTCTGCACTGTGCTGCTCCCTAGCCATGTCGGGAGAACTACTTTGCCACCTCTAGTCACTGAAGAAGAAGAGGATGCTTAAAAAGGGAATGACTGAAATTTCATGGGCATATTTCAAGACATCAGAAAAAATATGAGACTGGATTGTGGTTCTAAGAGCTTGAGTACTGTGATGCAGTTGTGGTGATGAAGGTATATTCAGAGTATACCTTGGGTGTGTGAGTGGGATGAAAGGTAGTGGCTCTAGGGAATGTGTAGGGATATGTGCTTAACAGGACAGCAGGTGGTCACAGAACACCTTCATGGGGTAAGGAGTGTCTGGAAGGGTTGAGGCCTACCACACCAGCGTATCACCAGCACATACCCAGTGAGCCCCTCTGATCTCTGCTCTCCAGGCCCATTTCCTGCTGATACTTCCTGCCTCTTGGCATCACCTGTTCCTGCCTTCTATAACGCGGGCCTTCGGAGGCCTCAAGGACACAACATCCCCCCTGCTTCCCTCAGCCCCTGATATTCTGCCTAGAGTCATTCCTCGATGGTTCCCTCATCCTCTCCTCAAGGCAATAATTCTTTACCCCAGGAAGCTGAAATTCAGGCCCCATTCTCCATCTCTAGCTGCCTACTCTTCCTTCCCATTCCCTTCAACCCACCTCCCTCCAATATTGCACCACAGATCTCACCAACCCATATTCTTGATCCATAATTAACAAACGTGCCTCCATCTTAAACCTTCTCCTTCATCTTCTGGTCCTCACGGAGACCTGGCTCCCTTACAGTGATACTTTCTCTAGCCACCCTTTCCGGTAATTGGCTACATGGTCACTCAGACCCCCTGCCTGGTATATCCTGGTGACAGAGTTGTAATAAATCTCATTCCCCACTACCACACTCAGCAATTTCCCCTGCTTTGAGGGTCACACTATTCAAGTTTATCACCCAAGCCACATCCTGGGGGTCATGACATTCCTTTCCTTTCTCAAGGAGTTCAGCGTCTGGTTCCCAGCCTCCCTCCTTTCCCAATTCCTGCCCTCACATTAGGGAACTTCAATATAGATATTGATTTTTCCTCAAATAACCTAACTTTCCAGTGCCTAAGTTTTCAGTTTGATTTCCATGAGACTCCACTATTCCACCTACTTCCACACTGAAAAAGACATACCTGCCATCACCCTCAGTTGTCCATTTCCTTTCTCAAGAATGCCAATTCCTTTATCTAACAGTAAATTTCTATCATTCCATCTTTTCTTCTGCTTTACAATACTTAAGCCATTCTCCCTCTTCACCATGATTTCCAAACTTGCCACCCCTCACTTCCTTTCTAGACCATTCTGAACTCTCTTATCTCTTCCCTCAAGCCCTTGGGAAACCAGTTCAACTCTACACTATCCTTTATGCCTAAATCCCTTGCCCTACAAGTGATCATGGTACTGCACCAGGCAACCTAAGCCCCTGAGATAATGTTTTGTATATGATCCTGCTTCTACAGCCCTGGCCACACAAGCCTTACCTTGAGCTGCATTGTTAAAAATACAAAGACACTTGAATCAGGAGACTGTTACTAATTTGTTTAATAAAGGATAAAAATTATGACATATAAGTGATGTAGAATTTAAACTTCTGGTCATTATAGTTTAATTATTTTGCTTCATCATCTCCAAAATACCCATCAATATTAACAAGAAAATAGTAAAGACACTGAAATGTGTGCACACATTTGCTTGGACCATTAAAAAATGAGTTAGAAGACCCTGCTTCAGAAAATGCCAATTATCTCTTCATTGTATGAAAAATATTTCAATTCCAAACTTACCAGATTTATTAAAAAGAAGTGCATGATCATAGATATCAGAAGCCAGGAAGATGAAGCCAGGGAGTGGCAGGGCATGCTACAGGAAGAAACAGAAATAAAGGGGAATTAAAATGCAACACCGTAAGACAACAATTACCAAAATGTTTCTATGAATTCCTAAGGTATTTGGTGAGCTGTTGTTTATGCAAGACCAGTCCAGATGTAACACAATTTCAGTAAGGAAAGCAATGACTAATTAGTAAGTTTATTGTGTTGCTAATATCTACATGACACTCCCAGACACTTTACATCATCTAAATGACATGGTCCTTGATCAAAAAACAAAACAGACATCACAGACAAGAAAGACATCATTAATATGGGGGAAGGAGTTTGCAGGGTTAGGGACTGGACTTGTGATGTTTTTGCTACAGGGAACTCTGGGAAGAGGAAAGTCCCTTTAGCAATATAGGGTTGCACCTTCGATGCAACTTTCAGCCCTAGACAGTCATCTAGAGCATTGAAAAGTTAAGTGAGTTGCCTAGTCACACAGCCAGTATGTGTCAGGGGTGGGACCTGAACTCCGGTCTTCTTGGCTTTGAGAGTTTTGTTGCCTTTAATGAGATCTCATTTATATACAAATGTATATACATATATGCAAATACACAAACATATATACAGATGTGTGTATATATGTGCATATAATTGCACATTTCCCCCCACCGTGATAACTATATAGGTTTTACTTTGTGTAAATGTACGTACAAGACTGAATATAAACTCCAGAATTATAGAGACTGAATTGTGGGAAGGCTGGGGAAATGCGGCAAGGGCAAACACAGGGTGGGGAAAAGAGGGAGAGGGCGGGAGAAGGGCAAAGGCGAAGGAATCACAGGCAGAAATGAAAATCTAAGGAAACAGTAGCAGCATCGTTGTCCAGCTCCTACCGCTCAGTGCTCCTTCAACATCTCTCCGGCTGGCTGTCTACGACTCCAAGCCAGGGAGCAAACGTCAGAGCCGTCTGCTAGGTGAGGCCCCGTGCCTTGGAAGGAGAGGGAGGGCCCCTAAGCTTGGCAGTGGAAGATGGAGAGGGAGGGCATCAGGGGGCTCCAGCCAAATGAGGCCTCCCAAGCCTTGGACCCATCAAACTGCCCACTCCACACTGCTCCTTGCCCGCCTTTCCCTGAGGTGCAAGCTGACTTCTTTACCCCTTCAAGTCTGCGCTTAACAGTCGCATGATTTCACTGCATTGAAAACAGGCTTTGGAGGAAAAGGTTGCTCCACAGATGACGTGGTTGGGGCTCTTAGCAGCGTGCCTTGGTAGCATTTAGCACAGTGCCTGGCAAGTGTTCAATATATGTTTACTGACTGGCTGACTAACTGTGGTCAGCAGAGATTCTAATGAACACTGGCATGATGCTCATGCAGTTTAAGCAGGCTTCCTTACCTGGTGACACAGATTTTACATTGTTAGTAACAGATTCCATTCTGTGAGGTCCTCCTATGCTTTATTAACTTAACAAACTGATCTGATCCATCAACTGTGTGGAAAAAAGTTCTAACTTCATTTGAGGTGTAAATGTGTCCCCTCGTGAGGGGCACTACTCAGTCACTTAAGTCTCTCCCAATAAGTTGAGCAGTTTCTTACATTATAAAACAAAGCCTCCTTGGAATGTTTCCCAAATTGCTTATACAGTGTCTCTTGGAAGATGCCCATCCTTGCTGACATCAGAAGGGCAAAGGTCAGAGCAGCGATCCCTGGAAAACAAACAGAATGCTAACAACTCAGATCTTTTGGTTTTTCTCCTTTTAGTTTGCAGAATCATGAGAAGTAAACATTTAGCCTTATCCTAAAAAAAAGAATGAATAGGACAGATGCTTAAAAACTCTCTAAAGAATCTGTAATTTCTTAGTTAAAAATTCAAGCAAATTTATATTAGGTGTTAAAATATGTCACATTCCAAATGAGACAACAGCCTAAGCAGGGGTGGGAGGTCAGGCATGCCTAAACTCAACTCCTACCTGTAACATTTCCTCAGTCATCTCGCAAAATCACTGCAATTGTCTGTGTCACTTCAACTGTCTCCCAGTCCTGACTTGAAACAACAAAGCATATTTACTTCCTAACGACACTGTGAAGATCAACTAGTTTAAGATGCATAAGCTCACTTAAAAGAGGAAACAGTACCACCCAGATGACGCATTTTCTGATTAATTTAAAATTCTGTCCTGTCAGTAAATGGATTCAGAGGTAAGAACATCTTTTCTTTTTAAGGTGAATTTTCAAAGCACAATGCAGGTAGTGATTTTCTTCCAATCCTAGCTTTATGCCTCACCTTCAGTCTGGCCAGTTCCAATACAATCCTGATTCCTTTGATAGCCACTTCAAAAGCTGTCACTGAGTTTCAGTCCCTTCCTCATAAAATAAGGGGCCAAAGGACAAAGGTGATGTTTTAAGAAGAATTCTTCAGTTATCTGGACAGGATCTACTGGTGTTCAAATTACCATGGAATTTCATAATGCTATTATCATCTTTATGTTTCCATTGGCTCAGAATCTTCATTATTTCATCTGTGAGATTATTTAGAACTTTATTAAAATATTTTTCTTCTCTTCAGCGGTTTGCTTTATATGCTAACAATAACTACCTAACTATCCTTGACCTATTTCTGGTAAGAAGTACCTGCTTCCAAGAAAAGGAAATTCTAAAACTCTACCACTTCAGCAATAAACATACCTAATTACATTGCTTTTTTATGTTAATATAAGCCTCCTCTTTTAAAAATGCTTTATTAGAAATGAGACCAGTACAATCAAATCTGCTTGTAACTATTTATGTTAAAATCAATTATTCCAATGCAGATGGTAATCCACATCCCCTTTAGGATTCTTTGTCCTTTCATCCTCATTTGCTTTTCCTCACATGACTATGGTTAGTGTGTATGCCATGCCATTCTTTTGGCTTTAATTTTTTCGCTTTTGCTTTGCATTATTTCATAAAAGTCTTTCCCAACTTCTTTGCATTCCTCACATTCTATCATATTAATGGTATCACCATTTAATCTTCACCCTGTTGCTGGACATTTAGGTTGCTTCCAGCTACAATCTGCAATTGCATAAAATGCTGACATGGTCTCCTCTTTAGACCAAAATAAACGGTGGGTGGGGGAGGGGGGGCGGGGAGGGGAGATGTTGGACTTCTCCTACAGCCTTTTACACTTTAAGAGTAGGGCCCACACAGTTACTCAATCTTTTTCAATGGATAGTGACCAATTAGGCTACACATCTTCATCTTGTAATGTTATCATTGGAAAAGCACATTAAAATTACAAATAGGATAAACTGAATAAACCTTTGCAGAGCTTCAAACTGAAGATTTATTCTTACTTGAGAAATGCTGAGTGTGCTTAATTGTCAAATGTGGAAACTGGGAAGTGAAAGATAATAACAATAATGCTCAGCACTAACACAGCATCTTTCATCGGAACAACACAGGGGCCTGTCTGTAAACATTACTTCATTCATCTTTCTAAGAACTCAGAGAAGTGGGAAGATATTTATTCTATAACTATATGTTTCCATGGGCTCTGATTCTTATAGGCAGAGAAGAGAAGGCACAACAGTTGTACTCTCTGCACTCAGCTAAACAGAAGAGGGAAACGGGATTCAAGAAATGTTATGGACTAACTGGCTTAATAACCATTTAACTGTTCTATACATTGGCACAGAGCACAACTGTCTAATGCTCTAATTTCTCCTTCTAGATGCTCACAAAGCTTCTTGCTTCCAATCCATTCTAGAATTTCCATAAGAATGGCCTACAGAGAACTCCTACTCTCCTCATTTTCAGCTCTTCTCTCCTCTCCTTTTGCAGTGAATAAGGTCTGTATTCCTTCTAGTAGGTGTCACTTCCAGAGACAGGGCTTCCCAAGCTCAGGAGACTTACCAGGGAAAATACTAGCCTCGATTCATGCAGATTTAGAGGAGGAATAACTACATAATATATACCAATCATTCTCATCATCTCGGCATATTCTTTGAATTCTCATCAGACAGAATCAACAGTAACATTTCTCCTGAGTTTCACTACAGAAGTAGAAATGAATTAAATGCTTTTCTATCAGTGACCCCAAGAAAATGCCAAAATACCCAGTAGGGCCATCATTTCATGAAGAAAATTAATTATGACTAAAGAATGAAGAAAGAATCTCCATTTCATGAAAAGATCATACATCACAGACTTGATACTGAAAAGTGTCACTGAAAAGTAGAATTCTTCCCATCTCCCCCTCTGATCTGCCTCCCATCCCACACTAGCAACCAAGGGCAATTTGACCAAAGCAATATGAAATCTTCATTGTAAATCAGGTTAGTACTTGTGCACTTGGGTGAGTGAGATGGTGAGGGACCTATAGCTATCTCATAAAGACCAGTTCAAGGAACCAGGGATTGCTTAGCCTGAAGAAAAGGAAACTTGGAAGGATGATGAATCTGAAGAGCATGGAAGAAGGCTTAAATTCCTTATTTTGCTTGACCTATGAGAAAAGAATGAGAACTCTGTGAGCTCTGTGAGTGTTTGTAACGTGCTTAGTACAGAGTACTCAGGACATGGTGGGCCCTATATGAAGGCTTGATGCTTCTTCTATAGTGAAACTTTCCCTTTCTTGGATTGTCTTTCTTGTTTCTTAGATGGTAGTGATCAGAATTAAGTTATTCTACTCCCAAATGCTTCCCCCTCTTTCCCGGAATAATTTCTTTAGCAAAAGCTATCTGTCTAGGTAGGAGAAAACAGCAGCAAACAGAACTACAGAGACAAAATTAGTTTTACTACAATTAGCAGTACTAACCTAGTAGCCACCATGCAAATGCCTGGACTCCTTCGTTCTCACCCAATCTGGACTGGGATGCCTGGGAGGCAAAAAAAAAAAAGGGGGGGGGGGAATACAGAGATTACAAAACAAACTGTATACCAGGTAACTGTTTTCAGATGTAAAGGAAATATTTCTAAGTTAAACACCTCCAGTGCACTCATCTTAGAATGGGTGGTCTATCCTTCTGTCAAACACTTGGAAGAATTTTACTATTTGTCGCTGGGAGCTCTGCCCCAATCCATAATATTTAGAATAAGTTTTGGGAAGATGCTTTGGTCCAGGCCTAGATTTCAGTAGGGGACAGAACTCCCAGTATCGAAACTTCATCCACCAATGCATATTAGCAATTTGCCTATACCTAGCAGCTCAGCTGCCTAAGACACTGAGAAACTAAGGGACTTGCTCATGATCATAGAGGTTGGATGTATTAGAGGAGGCAGTACTTGAACCCACGGTTCTTGACCGCAAGACTGGACATCTATTCATTATACTAAGGGGAAAAATCTTCGTGAACTTACCACTTGTTTTGCAGACATAAAAGTGCAGATAAAAATCCCCATAGACACCAGAGCAATGGAGGTATATTTGGAGATACTGTATCTGCACAAAGAATGAAAGTACTTTAAGGTTTCATATATTAATTTCCAGTAGGTATTTCTAGTCTGACACTGCAAAAGGCACAATTTGCAGAGGTAACAAAAGGAGGGAATCAGCTGCGAGTTCATTCCACATAAACATATTCAGGAATGAGCATATGGATGCATTTCTAAAACACTCCTGCCTCCTACAGTGAGGTATCCCCATTAGCAGTTTACTCTAAATAAGGCTACTTTGCTCTAACGTCTCCTAAAGCATCTTAGCAAACCTTAATTTGGGTCTACTGCTCCTTCTGTTTCTAGGAAGCATGGTGTGGAGGTGAGCAGGAAACACATTAGGTATGAGGGGAAAATAGAATATCAGACCTATGTGGCTGATTTCAATGCTCAGAAAATCATCTGCTTCTTCATCCCAGGATAAGGGGAGAAGGGATAAACAAACAAAGCCATCTCTGAGCAAGCCTCCTTTGAAATCCTGGCCTATCAGGCTAAAAACTATACCTATTGGACTGAGCAATGAAGATGGTAGAGATACTTAAAAATGACTGAAATAAAATTAAGTTCCTAATGTGCTGAGGTAGCAGAGGGGAGCATAAGAAAATGAAGTTGGGAAGAGAAGAAATCCAAGCTAGAAGGGACATAATCTTGTAAGTGATGAGAGGTTGTTTTATAAGATACTTCAGAGGGGCAGCCAGGTAGCACAGTGAGTAAGAGCACCGGCTCCAGTGTTGAGAAGACCTGCAGATCGAATCCCGGGCTCAGACACTTAGCACCCACCCAGAAACACCTGGCTGTGTAACCTTGAGCAAGTTACTTAACCCCGATTGCTTAGGGGAGGCCAGGTGGCTCAGCGAGTAAGAGCACCAGCTCCAGTGTCGGGATGACCTGGATCAAATCCGGGCTCAGATACTCAGCACCACACCCAGAAGTAATAACTGGCCGTGTAACCTTGAGCAAGTTACTTAACCCCGACTGCTTAAAAAAAAAAAAAAAGATACTTCAGAAAGTGGAACATGCCAAAAGATTTTTTTTAATGGTGTGAGAGATTGAGAGATAGTAACTTCTCAAATCAATGTAAAAAAAAAAAAGTAACTTCTCAATTCAAAAATATTAACTTCTGACCTACATGCCAACTTTCTCATCTATAAAAACTACAAGAATGATCTGTCCATATATCAATACTTCTGATAAAATTGTGAGCAGGTAAGAGGCAAGATTTTGCAAACAATTTTCTCATATCATATCTTTACAGTCATAAAATTCATTAAAAGGCTCAGAGAATATAAGATCCTAAAATGTTAAATATTTGTAGACTCCAAAAAAGCATCTGACTCTGTAGAGCATAATAGACAGACTCTTCTGTAACAAAGAATCTCATCTTTGATAAATTCAGTCAGAGAGAACCCTATTCAAATGGCCCTCCAATCACTAATGTCAAGAGAGAAAGAAAACAGAGACAAAACACTAAGTGGATAGACCAAGAACCTGGCCCAGTATGATAACTCTTAAATCCATAAATTGCCCAAGAAGTGGGCTGGTTCCTATATGCAAAATATGCCTGAACATTATATCAATATGTAAACTGCAACAAGTCGGGAGGAATGAAATCTACTGAATGTTACTCATTTGGTGACCAACTAGGCCTTAGAAAAAATGCCCTGCAGGG
Source organism: Petaurus breviceps papuanus (assembly GCF_028583685.1). NCBI lineage: Eukaryota > Metazoa > Chordata > Mammalia > Diprotodontia > Petauridae > Petaurus > Petaurus breviceps. The sequence continues at coordinate 17,496,474 of NW_027185784.1, forward strand.
CAATTACCCTTTCTATGACATAAACACTTATCACCTAAAAAGTCAAGCGTCTTCCAATCTGAATCCACAAATTACTAAAGAAAAATTTCCAGTAAAGTAGGTCGACATTTGAAGACAAATCAATACAATCAGAAGGATAATACCAGAGAAGATGCTATCCTGAAATATCTTATTAAATATGCTTCTCTATAGTACTTTACAATTTACCATCGAGACCTGGGAAAGACCTTAATTTAGAATGACCCAAGGTCACTCACTACATCCAGGGCCACCACCACTTGTCTTGACTTTTGTCTCACCACTGGACTCCAATGACTCCATAGGAGTAAGGTTGATGACTTTGCTCAGCTCTGCCTCACTTATATGCAATTCATGGGCAAGTCAAGACATCATCCTCATGTCATTGGTCCTCTTCAAGAACAAAAGATGAACCACAACAATTTGACTTTAATAGGAATTTCATTTTAACCCACATAATTTCTCTTTAGTTCATTATGAATACTAAATACATCTAGACTAATAAGAACAGTTGGTTAGCACAGGATGTACAATCAACCAAGACCTGAAGTTCAATAACTGTAGAGACCAGTTACTTTGATACAGAGAAAGAACCTGTTTGATGGCTACAAATCTTATCTGTGACCCTGGTCAACTACTTGACAAATGTGAGATCTTGATCACAAGGGGAACTAAGGGAGAAGGTGTAGATGGCTCAGAAAAAAATTCAATACAATTACTGGAAAAGTAATTCAAGATTTCTATCTTGTTAATTCTGTTCAGTGATATATCACCTGTAGATAAGGAAGGGGAATTGCTACTTACCTTTTCTTCAAAATGATAATGCCCAGAATCATATTGGCAATTAGAGAACCCTATAAAAAGAGAACAGAAACAAAGTCAGCACACTGAAGCCAAAAAGCCGCAAAACTCAGTTACAAGTATAAAGAAAACAGGTCAGAAAGACAAAATATTAGGATGAATAATTAATGAGGTTCAACTATTCAAACATGGCAAAAATAGTTTCAGTCATAAAATAAACAACCATTGGAAATATCAAAACCACTGAAGGTCATGACGGTGCTACTACTAAAGATGTTGGTGAAAAGTACAAGTAATAATCATTTGTAAAAGGGAATACGGAGAATATAAACAAATGAAATTCAAAGGCCTCATCTCAACAGAGTTCACCTTTCTGTTCTATCAAACTTTTAATAAAAGCTAACAGTACATGCAGAATCTAATGGCGTTCAAGTATCAATGAAAGAAAAGCACATAAGTCTTTATATCAAATTTCTCTGATAAAAATTTGATAGTCAAGACCTATAAACAATTAACAGATGACTGAGATATATATATGTGTGTGTATATATGTAAATATATATGAACACATATATATTTATATATATGCATAAATATGATCAAAAATCATTCTCCAGTAAATAAATGGTCAAAGGATATGAGCAAATAGTTTTCAAAAGAACTGCAAACTATTAACAGCCATATGAAAGAATGCTACAAAACACTAGTAATTAAGAGAAATGTAAATGAAAGCACCCCCAAGGTTTTACTTTACATTCTACAAACTGGCAAAGATGATAAAAGATGGTAATAGTCAATGGTGGAGGAGGAGGGTTGAGGGAAGATAACCTCACTAGGACCCTGCTGGAGATGTGAATCAGCATAGTCATACTGGAAAGCAATTTGGAATTATGCAAATAAAATAACTAAAATGTCCAGACTCTTTAATCCAAAGATTGTACTACAAGGTTTATGCCTCATGGAGGCCACTGATTAGAAGAAGGTCCCCATATACACCAAAATTTTTATAGCAGAACTTTTTGTGATAAAAAAAAAATCAGAAACAAAGTAGCTGCCAATGAACTAAGGAATAGCTAAACAAATTGTGGTACATGAATATTACTGTATTATAAGAAATGACAACTGTGAATACAAAGAAGCATGGAAAGAGCCATATGAACTGATACAAAGTAAAGCAGGCAGAGACAAGAAAACAATATATACAATGACTACAGCTAAGTAAAAGGAAAGAACCACACACACACACACACACACACACACACACACACACACAAAATAATCCAAAGTGACTATTGCAAGATTACAAAGAATGAACATGGCTCCAGAGAAGAGATATAAGAAGACATACCTACCTCACTCCTTTCAGAGATGAGGGTCATGAATGTGGTACATTACATATATTTTCAGATCTCTGTAATGTATTTGTTGGAATTTTTCTTTTTTTTTCTTTAAAAAAACATTACTTGTTTATACTAAATAGCTCTCTGGGAAGGAAATGGGGAATGATACTGGGAAAAATTTTGGTGCTACAAAAAAAATCAATAAAAATGTACTTTATAAAGAAAAAAGGCACAAGTGTCTCTTCTCTGGGAAACTATAAGCAATCAAAAAAGTATTCACTGGAGTGTCTACTCTATGCCTAGAATTTGAAAGGTTATACGAATTACAAAAATAGGAACAGATGACTGGAAAGTACCTTTGAAAATAGCATATTCTACCTCAAAAGAATTCCAGGCAATACAAAAATTTGCTTATGCTTCCCCATCTAACTAAGTGTATCCTCTGGAGTCCTCACTAACCACATCAAAATCTTTCATAGCTCTTCTCTGGACCCTTTGTTCTTGTTGCTATACATTCCACATTGAGCCATTCCATATACATAAGAGAGAAAAGAAAGGTGGGACAGCTATAGAAATAATACTATTCTTGCAATAAAATTTGCTTTTAATTACCTCAAATCACAGAAAAAAAACCCTTCTGAACTTAATAAAAGAAAAAGAAGTAAATTAGGGCTGGAATAACATTAAGTTTTCATATGAAATCAAACAATTATAAGTTCACATGAAAATCAATATTTCTATTTTCCTAGAGGACTTATCTTAATCAAACACTTAAACATTTAACTAAAAAAAAAACACTGAGAGAAAAGAAATAAAGACAAAGGAAAAACTTTTATATTTCTTTCCTTTTCTACTACAGTAACCAACCACCCATCCACATATGGTAAAGACCAGCATCCAGCCAGCCCATTTTCACATAATGAGATCCACTTATCACAAGATGAACTCCCTACTTTCGCTATATCATGTCTATAAAGCTAACTTTTAACAAGAGTAAACACATTCAGTGATCCAGGCAGCACTTACTGATCTAAATATCATATGCAGCGGCATGGCAATGTTGAGATTTAGAGCATAATTATTCACCACACTGACAGTGAAGAACATGGTCACCATGATGGCATAATACCTGCAAGGGAATTATAAAAGTACATCACACAGAATCTACCATATTTTAAACACCAATTTTAGAAGATAATATTTCTATTTCTGGGAAAATTCGAAGTAATGTATTTATTTTATATATGTGTAAAAAGTCATTGCTATTATCATCTAATGCCATATTTTTGGTTCTGCCAACAGAACTCCTCATCTTCTCCCCCTCCTCCTCTCTTTCCCCTCTTCCAAATTTCCTGTTAGTGTCAAAGGCGCCACCATTCTCCCATTCACTCAGGCTTACAATCCATACTCTCACTCAGTGTATGGAGCCAATCTGTGGCCAAGTCTTGTTGTTTTTGCATATGGTTCTTTTCTCCCTTCTCCCTACTCATATAGTCATCACTCTGTATAGTACAGCAGGCACTTAATATTTGTTCCTTTTTCTTCCTTTGTTGACTATCTTTTATCAATTTTAACTCCTTTATAATGTGATTACAGAGTTAGAGTATTAGTAGCAGCAAGTACAATTATACAAAGGGTGATGTTCATCAACATTTTCAAACACTTCTTTCTTCATACCAGTCAAGTCCAAATCTCCCATTGTTAGTGGCAACCTGGCCATCATGAATTTAAAGCTCCATCTTTATACTGAGAATAATGATACTTTACATGTATCCTTCTCATAATACTCTCATATAAATCTGCAAACAAAGAAGATGCATTCCAATGACATGCTCTTAGTTAAAAATTTCAGAAATTGGTGGAAAAAGCATTGGGAATAGAAATACATCCTAGAATATCAGATACACAGGATTATAGCAAATAAAAGCACTGCATACTAAAAAACAGTGAATGAGTCAGAAAATATAACACTTTTAACAGTGCTATAAAGTGCTTTTTGCATGATGACCCTATGGGGTAGGTAGTGTAAACAGGATTATTCCATTTTACAAATGAGCTTTGAGGGTGAGTGTTTGGATTTCAAACCACAGTATTCCAACACCAAATCCCAAGTCCTTCCATTCTACTCTGCCGACCCTAGCTAGCTGGCAGGATTGGATAAGATATGGCCATTTCTGAAATGCAATGCCATTCTACCTCAGGGTCACAAATTTGCAGTAGAAAGTGAAAGAAAAAAAAAAGGAATTACAAGACCTAGCCTCCCTCCCCCCAATTAAAAAAAAAAGATGACTACAGTATTAGTAGCCTAAGTTCAAAAAGGATTCTTCATGAAAATTTCTACAAAATACCAACCAAACTTTAACCTTCAAACTTGGGTGCAATAGTATTAAAAGCATCTCTCCCTCCCCGCTCTGATACCCTCTTTCCCTCTCTCTCTGTCTCTCTCTCTCTGTCTCTCCCTCTCTCTGTCTCTCTCTCTCTCTTACACACACACACACACACACACACACACACACACACACACACACAATGCACAATCTAGTGACAGCTTTCTATATAAAATACTCAGAATTAAATGTCTTTCCCTTCTATTTCAGTCTCAGTGAGAACAGTGAGCTTTCAGATAAACTGTTGAATACTTATATGACTCTTTTCCCTTTGGGCTACTTTAATGAAGTTTTGTACTTTAAGATATTATAAATTTGGACTAGTGGCTCTAGTTGCTGCTATAGAATTAAAACAAGTTTCAACTTAATTTTGCTATCCATTTTTTCAAAACTAAAACCAAATAAATTCTATCTACTTTTAATTTCTGCTTTTCTTCCTTTTTAATAGAAAAGTTAAAAAAAAAAAACCCAGTCTACCAAACTCCACCTGAGCACAGGTAGACTAGAATGTCTGGCTGACCCCACACTAATTATTCACAACATATTTTATATGTATATACATCACTTGCTATCTTCATCACAATTGCTTTAAGGCAGTGCCATGTGTTCTAAGGGGAGACAGAAGGCCCACTGATTGACAGTATAGCCCAAGATTCTGTTCTGGGTCTTCTTCTCTTTAATCTATATACTGTCTCACTTGGTATTCTCCTTGGTTTCCATGGATTCAATTACTATCTCTCTGCATGATTCCCAGATCTATGTATCCAGTTTGATATTACCAACTCCCTATCAGACATTCTGAACTAAATGACCCAAAGAAATCTCAAACTCAATATGTCTGAAAGTGAACTCACTATATTTTCCTCCAAACCTTCCCCTCTTTTTAAATTTGCTTATTATTGTTGAGGATATCACCATCCTTCAGTCACCCAGGTTCAAAATCTCGGTGTTATCCTCACCTCCTTCCTCTCGCTCCCTCATATCCCATCAAGTGCCAAATCTTGTTGTTTTTACCTTCCCAACAGTTATGTCACCTGCTCTCCACTCACACAACCACTGCCCTCATTCTGGACTCAACCCATTTCAATGGACAACTGCAGCAGCCTTCTAATTGGCCCCATGTGCCCCAAATTTCTTGCCACTGCAATCCCAAAGCGATTTTCCCAAAGTATACTATGTCACTAATCAAACTCTAGGTACTCCCCGTAACCTCTAGGATCAAATACAAAGTCCTTTGCTTAGTATTAAAAAGCTCTTTATAACCTCAACCCTTTCTGACCATATAAATTATTCTCTTCTATAACCTGGCTATCACAGTCTACTTGCTGTTTCTTGAACACAGCATTTCACATCAGTAACTTTGCATTGCCTAAATCCTTCATGTCTAAACCGCTCTGCCTCCTCACTTATGGCTCTTAGAAATCTGGATTTTTTTCTTTCTCATGGTTTTTCCCATTCATTATAATTCTTCTATGAAACATAATTAATGTGAAAATGTGTTTAATAGGAATATATATGTAGAGCCCATATCAGATTGCAAGTGTTTTTGGGGAGGGAGGGGGAAAAACTTAAAACTTATGGAAGTGAATGTTGAAAACTAAAAGTAAATAATTTAATAAAAAAAATAAAGAACAAGGCAAAAAGCAAAAAAAAATCTAGATTTCAGGGCGGCTAGGTGGTGCAGTGAATAGAGCATCAGCCCTGGAGTCAGGAGGACCTGAGTTCAAATATGACCTCAGACACTTAACATTTACTAGTCATGTGACCTTTAGCAAGTCACTTAACCCCAAATTGCCCTACCTTCCCCCCTCCAAAAGAAAAAAAAAAGCAAAAAAAAAAAGATATCTGGATTTCCATTAAGACAAATAAATTAACACCTGGTATAGGAAGGCTCTCCTGGTCTTCCCTCCTTCCCAGTTTCTTGAGTCTTCCCCAGTAAGGTCATTTTCCAGCTATATGTTATCTTGTATGTATCTGTTTAACATGTTTTCTCCCCCATTAGAATGTAAGTTTCTTGGAGGGACAGTTACATAGCCACCGTGCTTAGCCCAGGCCGGGCACTGCTAAGTGCTGGCAGGTGTTTAAGAAATGCCAGTTGAATGAATGGCTGAGTGGCTAATGGAAGAGGGCGGGACCTGAAATTAAAAAAGACTTGAACAAAACAGATTCAAAGACACTTTGGACACTTACCATGGGAAAGCCATTTCTCTCCTCCTAGCTTCAGTTTCTTCATATATAAAATTCAAATAATAATATTTGTACTACCTACAAGGTTGCTGTGATGCTCAAACAACATAATGTATCTGATGCTTTTCAAACCTTAAAGTGCTGTTAAAACATTAGACAACTCTTGAAGTTCAAGAAAATGGACGATTTCACAGATGTCTTTGCCACAGGTCTTATGGAAGTCTCAGACTTTTCTGCATTTAGGTACAAGAGACGCCCTCACATGATTCATAAAGGCAAAGAAAATTTTAACTTCCATACCTTATTGGAATAGCAGGTCTCTTCCTTCCCAAGTTAGCTTCAAAGATAAAGCCTTCCACGGCTATAAATAAAAACTGTGCAAATGTCACGATGTTCCCACATCCTGGATGTCTCCTGAACAGTGGGTAGGAGTGAGAGGGGAGAAAAATAAGTGAAATGAGAACAAGGTCATTTATATGACACAAGATAGCTTGATGATTCCAGAATACAGAGAATAAATTTCTATAACATATGATCTCCTTTATCTGTGTTTTCACATGCCAGTCATCCATAACTTAGAGAAAAATGCCTCTATGCAGACTCTTTTCTAACAAAATCCATCAAATTGGTGAGTTGGGCATCAATCTGGTGCAATATATTCCTTGAATTGATAATATAAGTTCAGCCTAATAAAACTAACTACATGTAGTCATTGGGATCCTCACATAACCAGAATGTTTTCATTCACTACCCCCACTAAAATGGGAAGACAAAGGATAAGGAATAAAATTTGATGAGATCTCTATACTCTTTTTATATCTAGCCTAACCCAGAATTTCTGAGATTATTACAGAAAACAGAAATTTCCCAGAGATTTGGGGGCAAAGTAGGTGATCTTCTACAGGAAGAGAGCCAGAAAGGATCCCCCATATTGAAAAATTCCCCTGCGCCACTCCTTAAAGGGAGGTTTCAAGAATTCCTATTGCCTATGTTGCTTAGGCCCTAGATACCCTTTACTCTACTGGAGTTCAGCTGGCCACCAGGAGTTTACAAAGAAGACAACTGAGCAGTGTCTGCAACTTCCTCAAGCTACAAGGTATTTTATTTTATTCTTTTAAATTGTTTTATTCATTTTAAACTTAGCTACAAGGTATTTTAAATATTTCTGCTCTTCCCTATCCCTTCAACATTTTATATTTCCATGATGAACATCCCAACTCAAATCTCCCATGGTTCCTTCTACCCCTATTCTTTCAGTTGACAATCTTATCTCATATTTTACAGGAAAAAAAAAAACAGAGCCATTTGCCCTTAACTCCCTGTTCTCCTATCTCACTCACATGCCTTCTGCCAATCTTTGTTCCTTCACTCATCTCACATGATGAGGTGGACTTACTCCTTACCAAGGCTAACCCCTTGGGAATCCTATTCCACCCCATCTCCTCCGTAACTATGTAACTGTTTTCTAAATTTTTTTAAAGCCATCCTAAAGGTTTGGCTCAAATCTACGATGGCCAATACTTAATTATTCCCAAATAACCATTCAATCATTCTCAGTGGTGCTGCTCTCTCCACCCTCCTGTTGATGTCCACACTCATCAAAAAGTATACCACATATATCAAAATCCCAAAGTTGGTGTCTGTGGAGATATCCACATCTTCCAAAGTGAGACAGCTTCAAAATAAGAAATTGGAATAAAGGTCTCATCTTTTAACTAGATTGACCTGATCATACCTTTTCCATTGCTCTGTCTCACATTCATTGTTTCTATTATATCTATGAACACAGTATTTTTTATATCCTCTTGCCCAACCCTCTGTATCATTATATAAATGCTGAGAGCTGAGTGAGACAGATCTAAGAGGATATCAACTCACAAAAACACAGCCCATAAATGCAGGCAACTGGTGGGTGCAGCAATCATGATAAGAAGCTCAAGCACTGAACAGGAAAAGCCTGTTCTATCATTATTTCCACAAAAGGAAGAGCAGCCTACTGTCCCCAATAAGAAACCTGACACTCGGGGCGGCCAGGTGGCTCAGTGAGTAAGAGCACCGGCTCCAGTGTCGGGATGACCTGGGGATCAAATCTGGGCTCAGATACTTAGCACCACACCCAGAAATAACTGGCCGTGTAACCTAGAGCAAGTTACTTAACCCTGATTGCTTTAAAAAAAAAAAAAAAACCTGCCACTGCCATTCTGAAAGGAACCCCAGAAGCTGCTCGATCATTGTCCAGATTTTGCTGTCTAACCTAGACATCATTCTACAGTTGCACTAGGATATAATATATGCAGTGAGAGGAAATGACCAGTTTTATATTATAAGTAAAATTACATATTGATGTGATCGAATATTGTAAAATGTAATGAAAATGTGATATTTGTATAATTCATATGTTCAAGTTAAAAGGCGGCGGGGCCATGAAGTGGAGAAGACTTTCCAAAAGATTTTAGTTATTTTATTTTATTAAAAGGGATACACTCACACACACACACCCCCAAATAAGGGGGGAAAAGAATTAATAAGGAATTTTAGTCATAGTCATTGATTCTATGAACATTTCAAAAAAGAAATATGTCTATCATTCAAGAGTCTGAAAGATGAGTTAGAATGTTTGTAGCATGGAGAGATATGCTTTGCTTTAAGCAAATATGATAAAAGAAGACCAGGATTGAAAAATAAGATTTATGCAAAAGATAAATTAAGGATTATCTTAGCTTGATAAAAGAATATTTTATTTTATAAAATTATTTCCCTAAGAATATTTATGTGTCAAGTTTCCTGAGCACATTTTAATATATGATTCTGCTTACAAAAATTCTCTTTATGGGGTTTACATAGAAAGCAATATGGTTCAGGTTGGGGGTTGAACTAGACGACTTCTGAGGTCCCTCCTAATTTAAACATACCACAATCCTAACACATTTTATCTAAAAATAAGACATATTTGCACTTGGCATTACTAATTTCTTTTAAAATATTTAAAAATAATATTTAGATCTTTTGCTTTTATATAACCTATGTTTCTCACTATGATCCCTCCTCTACTTCCTCCCAGAGAGCAATCCTTTATAATAAAAAGAGAAAGAAAAAAGTAACACAAAACAATGTATTAAAAAGCCTGATATTATGTAGCAGTCCACACCCATGGTCCCCCATCACTGCAAAAATGGTGCTGATGTATCTTCTCACATCTCTTCTTTGGGGTCAAATTTGGACATTAAAATTTCATGGCACTGCTTCTTGTAATTGTTCTTTCCTCTAACACTGTTGTAGTCACTGTACATATTGTTTCCTTGGTTCTATTTACTTCATTTTTCATCAGTTCACATAAGTCTTTCAGTGCTTCTCTGCCATCATTATATCTTACAGCATTGCAATATTCCATTACATTCATGTACCACAATGTATTTAACCATTCCCTAATCAATAGGCATCTATTTTGTTTTCAATTCTTTGCTAGTACAAAAAAGGACTGTTACAAATACTCTGGTGAATATGGGGCCTTTCTTTGTGTCACTGACCTCCTTGGGGTATTGTAATAGGAATGTAAATTTTAAAGATCTTCCCTGCCCCTAGGCTAATGTGCACCTGAAGCCTGGGGTGGGAGGCTTGTTTTTCAGTAGATACTTCTTGATTGGCTAGTGAGTCAATAAGGTTGTTACATTCTCTGAGCCAGGAGAAGGCTATATAAGCCCTGATGTGTAGCTTTGTTTTGGGACTCACTTTGAGAAGTGTTTTGTGATTTGATCTGAATTCTGGGAAGCCGTTGTTGAGAGTCCCCCGGCTTTGAAAAACCCAGAATGTGGAAACCCAGATGTTGACTGGGTATGGATGTAATGGTTGGACAGTTTGGAAATCTGTCTATTTGATGTTTCTGTCTTGATAATTCTGCCTGTATACTTTGAGGTTCAGGGTGCTGACCTTTTCTCCTGAACAAGGTAAACGATATATGTCTGACTGATTAAAGTAAGCTTGTTAACCCATTTTGAGTTGCTTTCCTTTAACAAAGCAGATCCAAGAACCTGTGTGAGCAGGCACCCTGGGGACACTGGGGTGCTTGCTGCAACAGGTATATGCCAATAATAGAATCTCTGAATAAAATTGCTTTATGTTTACTATACAATAGTGAGAATCTGGTTCCTTGGACAATGCATATAGTAATTTGAAGCAAGTATCATCAACACAACTAAACTGAGCACCTGCTCTACACACAATGCTGTGCTTGATGTCACGGATACAAAAGGAGTATGTGCTAAGTGCCTGACCTCAAAGAGCTTATAATTTGGGTGGGAAGACTAAATCTGTCGATGCAAATGCTCAGAATGCTCCATCTACCAGTTTGCTCTGAAGATGCCAGAACTGGATTTGTCAAAGTCCATACGTGTTAGTTTTGTTATTGTTGTTATTTTGGGGACGTGAAAGAGTTTGGAGCCAATCTGTGATTTCATGGTGTTGTAATGCGAATGTAAATTTTAAAGATCTTCCCTGCCCCTAGGCTAGAGTGCACCAGAAGCCTGGGGAGGGAGGCTTGTTTTTCAGTAGATACTTTTTGATTGGCCAGTGGGTCAAAAAGGTTGTTACATTCTCTGAGCCAGGAGAAGGCTATATAAGCACTGATGTGTAGCTTTGTTTTGGGGACTCACTTTGAGAAGTATTCTGTGATTTGATCTGAATTCTGGGAAGCCGTTGTTGAGAGTCCCCCGGCTTTGAAAAACCCAGAATGTGGAAACCCAGATGTTGACTGGGTATGGATGTAATGGTTGGACAGTTTGGAAATCTGTCTACTTGATGTTTCTGTCTTGATAATTATGCCTGTATACTTTGAGGTTCAGGGTGCTGACCTTTTCTCCTGAACAAGGTAAACGATATATGTCTGACTGATTAAAGTAAGCTTGTTAACCCATTTTGAGTTGCTTTCCTTTAACAAAGCAGATCCAAGAACCTGTGGTAGCTGCAAACCCTGAGGACGCTTGGGGTGCTTGCTGCTACAGGTGTACAGTACTATTTGTGAGGAAACTCTTTCTAAGAATGTAAGTTGTTTTGCTTTGCTTTTTAAAGAGTCTTGGTGCCCTCCTCCCCTCTGTGACTTACACTGGGTCAGAGGCACACAGGTTTTGGGGGGCTCTGAAGCACCACATCACGCTGCCTCTTTAAACTTAGAAGGATAACAAAAGAAAAGCCTCTAAAAGAAAAAAGTTTCTCATTTATTAAAAAAAAAAAAAGGCCAAAATAATGAAAGAATAAACTAAAGGAAGAAGCAGTGAGGTACAGAGTATGACAACCTTCATGCTGGGGGACATGAGATAAGGTATGGCCAGTACTCAAGGTGATCATAGATGCTGAGTTTTCTAACTTTGAGAAGATGGAAAGAGCATGAGAAAAAGCTAAAAGATGAAAGGAAGTTTGTTAATAATAAAATGGGGTTTCTGAAGGGCCTAATGAAAGAGAAAAACAGCTACATGAGGATTCAGGAGGAGAACTGAACTGAGATGGGTGGGGATAGAGGCATGGAGAGATGTGGAAGTAGGAGTTTTGGATTGCATAGACTACAGCTCTTAATCAAAGTTGTGGGAGTTTGCCAGTCAAGGATGAACTGGAGGTCCCATTCTTATCAAGAGTCCTGAGAGGAGGGGTGGCCAGGTAGCACAGCAAGTAAGAGCACCGGCCCCAGTGTTGGGATGACCTGGGGATTGAATGTGGGCTCAGATACTTAGCACCACAACCAGAAATAACTAGCAGTGTAAACTTGAGCAAGTTACTTAACCCCAATTGCTAAAAAAAAAAAAAAAAAGAGTCCTGAGAGGATAGAAGATGATGTCATTCTGCTAGGTTGGATGAGATACTGAAATGTATCACGTACACTCTATTTATCATTGCTAGTTATATTGAATTAGAGCCCTCCTCTAACGTGTCACTCCTGTTGGAGCATGGAGAAGACCCTGGGTTAAGACATAAGATATATACATGAAAGCTCTGGCATATCTCAACAAGCTAGAAACTCTTCAGGTAGAGACCTTATAATTGCATACTTATGAGGATTAGCCCAGCTAAGTCTAGAGAGGCCTATTCACAAGTCACCAAGTGACAAATTTGTTAAGCTTCTGCAACTTAGGAAAAGCATCAGTTAAATTGCAGAGTATTAAAGGACTAGCAATCAGTCATTTTCTCCAAGATTGTATATCTCTAAGCAAATCTCTATTTCAGTTTCTTTCCTCAAGATAGAGAAAAGCCATCGATGTGTAAGCCTTTAGATGTTCTTCAACAGCATTGGAGCTTCAAAGGACTTGAGAGATTAATATCCTTATTTAACAAATGAGAAAAGTCCCAAAGAGGTCAAATGACTTATCCTAATTAGAATGAGATCCTAAGTTTCCTGGCATCCATTCTAAGACTCTTACCATGACAAATGGTTCCCACTTATAGAACTTCAATATTATATAAAAAAAAATTCAGAGATACAAAGAGATAAAATTTGAGTACTAATTCACTTTATAAAAGATACCAGCATAAGAGAAAACACAGTGTAGTAGATGGAAAACCTCACTAGGCAAATCACTTAATCTCTCAGGGCAATCAGAAAACTTTCTAAAACTTTAAATTTCAAGTCAGATGCAATAGGTATGGACACCAAGTGTCCAAGAAACTAAAACACAGCCAGGATCAGATTAAAATGTAAATATTTAACAAAATAAACAGCTGATTGGTTTTGTTCTTAATTCTCAAAGAGGACCAAAATGACATCACTATTTTGGAGTCAAGATACAGTGTGTCTATGGCTGATCAGATCAAAACAAGCTCAGGAGGCTGGATCACAGGTCAGTAACTAACCACATAAGCCCTTGGAGTGGAGATGTCTCTAAATTTGCACAGGTTCTTTTGAGCTATTACACTTCTGCTTTGCTCACAGAGAACAGTGCCTTCTTTAAAGCAAGCTTGCCATGCTGGGCATCCATTACCAACAAAATAAATAGGAATACAATAAAACATAGATAATGTTAATCTTTGGTTTTAAAGTCACTATTCTGCCTGCTGGGATCCTAATGTAACCATCAGTAATGTCTTTTCTATTTGAGTTTGACACCTCTGTTCTACACCAATGAAATTGAAGAGCTGGACAAAAATAAAAAGAAGCCACCTTAGTACATGTAAATTCATCTGATTTATAAAATTCAATTTATATACAACTTTTCAAGAACCCATCAAATGCACCCATGATATACTCTAAGATTCTAGAGTTGATCACATAGTCTAACATTACACAGTCCTTGCTAGGATTTAATTCTAACTAATAGCATTCTCAGGACTAATTCTCTGCACACCTACAGATTGTCCCTCCCATGGCTGATGACACTATTATACTGGTCTTTTTGCTCATTTATATTTTGATCTCCTTTTCAGGTATACATAGATTAAAGAACCCAATAATTTTTTTGCTCATAACTAGCTTGTAGGACATTAGAACAAAGCAAAAACTCCACTGAATATACTTGGGGTAGAACACTTATTTCAGTAATACCCTATCAAAGCAGCAGGACAGCCAAAGGAATTTCTAGGATGAACAAGGAAAGGTATTAAAATCTTTGAATATATGCTCAAGAAGTGACTGTGCAGGGCCATGGACTACTGGGAAAGAAGTTAACCATCATTTTGAAAATCTCTCCACAGGCTTCACTTCCAAAAGGGTCCGCCATACACACAAAGACTAAATATTCCTGGATTAGATGATCCCCGAAGTCCAAATAAAAGTGACCAAAGACTGGAACTGGTGTCAAAGATAAATGACTAGACCTGTGACTTCTTTGGGATAGTAGTTTCTTGGGTAAAGGAATTCCCTCTAACTTAAGAGAGTTGCCTAAAGCACTGAAAAGTCAAGTGATTTGCCCAGTGTCCCAGAATCAGAGCAAGACTTGAACCCAGATTTTGCTGGCTACCAAGCAGACTTATCCACTCCCTCACTTTTCCTCTCCCAGTCAAAGACACTATTCAAATCACTGCTCTAATCCCCCACCTATCTTTCCATTCTTATAGTGAATCGTCTCCACACACTATATGACCCAACTACACTGGCCTACACACTATTCCTCCACCAGAGCATTCCAATCTCCCATTTCCATGTCTTTGAACCAGCTGTCCCTCACAACTGGAATAATAGTTTGCCTAATCTCCACCTTCTGGCTTCCCTGACCTCCTTTAAGATTCAGCTCCAATTCTACCTTCTATAGTTGTGAGATTACTTCCCATTTACTCTGTGTATATATAGTGTATGTACATAGTTATTTGTATGTTGCCTCTCCCATTAAAACATACCCTTTAAGTTTTTGCCTTTCTTCGAATACCAAGTGATTAGCACAATGTCAGATACTGGAAAACAGAAAATTTTTAATAAATGCTTATTGACTTGATTCATCATTTATGACCTAGAATATATTCTTTAAAGTCTCTGGTTCTCAGTTTTCACATCTGGTAAAATGAAGGCTAGATGTTCTTTACAAGCTCTAAAAAGAAGAGTCTATAGTCTTGAGGGTTTCTCCCCATCTGTGAAATGAAATTGGTCAAGCTAAGCAGTGTAGTGGGTAGTGTGCTGCTCTGGAGTGAGCAAAAGCTAGGTTCAAAGCGACCTTCGGCCTCAGTGGCCCTGGGCAGGTCACTGACTTTCTCTCAGCCTCAGTCTCCTCATGTGTGTAATTATAACGGGACCTGCCTCATCAGGCAGCCGCGAGACTCAAATGAGAGGAAGGAAGGCTAAATGGCTTTGCAAACCTTAGAGTCCTATAGGAACGCCTAGGGGGGCGGGGGTGATGATGAGAGCCTCCAGGGATGTCCTGCAGGAGGCTGCGGGACAGGTAACAGTGGGAAGCCTCCTACACCGTCGGCCTCCCTGACTCTCAGAGGGACTCTGCTTCCCCTGCTTCCCCCCTCCCCTCTCTTCCCCTGGCTCTCCTTTCCTCCTTCCTCCTCCCTCTTCCCCTTCCCTCTCCCCCGCTCCCTGCCTGGGGGCCCCCTCCCCTCTGGATCCCTCCTTCCCCTCTCCCCGTACCCCGCCCCTCCGAGCCCGGCGCCGGGCCACCCCGGACTAACGACCGGAGGGGGGCGCGCCTCCTCCTCCCCGGGCGGGCCGCGCCCATCTCCCGTGGGTGAGGTCACTTACCTGGCCAGGAGCTCCAGGAAGATCACGTTACTGCAACAGCCGGCGAACACCAGGCCAACAGCGCAAGCCTGGTGCATGGTGGCCTGGTTCGGAATTGGGGGTGGCTGGAGCGGGCTGCTTACGCCGCTGTCCCAGGGCGCCGGGCTGCTCCGTCCACCTCAGCCAAGAACATCGCCTCCTCCGGGGGCTCCGGGGGCTCCCGAGGCAGCACAGGCTTCCCACTCCCCCCTGAGGAGCTGTAGTTTCCAGGCTACCCCGTGCCCATTCAGAAGAGGGGGCTCGCCGGCAGGGGCGGGACTACAGCTCCCAGAATTCCGAGCGCCCTCACGTGGAACCAGCCCGCTGGAGAGGCCGCCAGTCCCCGTGAGCCTCTGCGAGAGCGATGCTTGCTGGGATTTGAAGTCCCTTTGCTGTCACTCCTGGGGCTTTGCAGGCGGAAGACTACCCAGGGCTTCTTGATTGCACCCTCTGTTGATTGCTAAGAGAAATCACTAGCAAAACTCTGTCCACTTAAAGGAGCTATTGTTGCAACAGAGAAGCTCACGCCAGCAAGGATTTATTAAGCCCCTACTGTGTGCCAGGCACTATCCCTAAAGCCCTGCTCTAAGTTTAGAGTCACACTAGCAGTTTTTTCAGGAATGTAGTAATAGTTCCCATTCATTCTTGCTTTTATAAAAGTCCTGTGGGGTGATGGGTAAATGAAAATATCATTCCTCATCTTACAAATAAGCAAACTAAAATTTGGAAAAGAATGTTCCTAGAAAAAACTCACACAACTAATAAGGATCAAGGCTAGGATTAAAACTGAGTTCTTATGACTCCAGATATGGCCCACTTTTCATTATACAATGAAGAGAGAGGATTGTTGTAATGGATCTTATTAGAAAAGCGTTGTGTTATGTTTCCTCCAAGCTATATAGAAATTTATATAAATTTTCTAGAAAAGACAGGACAGCTTTTAAGTCTATACTGCAAATGAAAATTTGGCAATAAGATTAGACAATATTTGTAGTGTGGTTTTAGTCATTTCTATAGAAAAAAAAGTTAGCTGAATTGTGTGCTAAATGCTTTGAGACATCTATTATCCTCAACTGTAAAATGAGAAGGTTGCACAAGATATCTTTAAAGGTCTTTTCCTCTTTATGCTATATTCGGTAAAGCCCTTTGGACTAGCGGGGAAAGTGCTGCATTCAGAAGCCCTGTGTGCTAATGCCTCTGCTGGCTCTGTGTAATGGGAATGACCTAATTCGGGTGCTTGTTTTGAGGATCAGATGAGCTCAGCTTCTAAACCTTAAAGCACTATGTACATATTTGCCGTTACTAAGTTAAATGTCTTAAGAAGAGAAAATAAAAAACCTTCATTGATATTCATTGTGTACACTGCCGATATAATTGGATTCAGAGGTTTAGGCATCACACCGGGGCCAGTCCCCATTCAGCCCCACTCACCTGGGAGCCCAGAGCCGCCAAGCGCCCAGCCTGCTTGGTCGGCTGGTCGGCTAGGTGTGTGACCGCAGTGGCAGTAACGTGATCGTAGCCAGAAAAAAAAAAAAGTTCGTAGCCAGGTGAATGACCTAGAGGGTGGCTGGGACAAATGGGGGGGGGGATTTCTGTAAGGAAGGTAAACTTCCTGCCAAATGGACCTTAACACTTGTGGCACTCCTCTCTCCTGGACAATGCTGAAGAGACAATGATTAATTCTTGCTCAATCTTTTTTCCCTCACTTTCCTCATAGGTCATTAAAACCTTCTATCCTTACATGGCTTCAGCACAGATTAAATAGATTACATTTGATTTGTATTAATTTGGGACTGGAAACTTCCTGATGAGATTTTAGTAGATACCTTTATCTCACCAGCTACTCATTTATCAATCCTCTCATAGTTTGATATGCATTAAATATGGCTATTTGAATTCATTTTAGGATGGTTCTCCTTAGCTTCCTTTTCAAAGAGTGCCATCATCTTGACCTTGTTTGCCCTCAGAATTTGGGGATCTTATTTGGGACTTGCTGAATACTACACACTGATTGTAATAGGATTAATTTCTGACTACTATTGCTATTTATTTCATTTTGTAAACTCACAAATTATTCAGATTTTACTTTTGTATGTGTGTTTGCTTACTTAAGCTAGAGATGATTAAATGATCTCCAAAGTCCCTTTCATTTCTAAGATTTTTTAAAATCAGTGACATGTTATTGTAGCACCTGAGTCCCCCATGAAAACTATTCCAAATTTAAAGTCCTCACAGGGTCCACAGCCACTCAAAATCGGAGCTAACAATGTCTCATTTATATAGCTAGCTAGTAGTTAACAATCAGCCAGAAACCCTAATGGTTCAAAGTAAAAGCTCTTCATAAAATATTATAGTTAAAAAAGTAGCCACAAATCATTTCTCCCATTAATCTAGGTATAATTTCCCTGAAATAGACATACTTCAGTGAGAAGAGTGAAGATATATAGTAAAGACATATGTCTAGGGCACATGAACAACTCGCAACCAAGACAAGGCAATGTGTTGTGGTAATGTCATCACACCAGTTCCATTGAACATGCTCTCTATTTGTTTTATAGTTTCTGACAGACAATTTCTACTAGTTACTGAGAGCAGCAATCAGACAGTGATTGTCCAGTCTTATGACTGCCTTCCTTAGTACAGTCATCCCTTCCACATCTCAAATTTCCCCATCACGTTTTTGATATATCACAGGCTGGCATATAAAACTAAATAGGAATTTTTTGGAGGTTTGCAGAAGTCACAGACAACATGCAAAGGCCAGCAGATGACATAGAAAAAATTTAGAAACTTAGAAATGCATAAAATATATGTATAGTATTGTATATCAACATATTTATCTTTTAATACCATAATAATTCAGACTTCTCTGCTACAGAGAGAGGGCCAAAAATTTTACACTGATTTTCCAGATCAAGGGGGCACAGTTCCCCTAACCCCTGTGGTGTGGAAGGGATAACTGTATCTGTTCTCCATCTAAGCTCTTGTCTTTCAAGATGCAATGGTAGGTTAACAACTTTTGAGTAATACCTTGCTGTGATCCACCAAACTCAGCTAATGGCCAAATGTCAGGCAGAGTCCCAGGCTAAGTACCCCTTGTTTATAGAGGGGATTCAATAAATTCTTGTTAAATTGAATCTGAGTACGTAAGTATACAGGTATTCTCTTGCATGTATTTTCACATAAACCTCACCTGACTTAGGCAAGCCACATTTCTGGGTCTTGATTTTTTCATTTGGAAAGTAAAGGAATTAAATTAGGTATGTTTGTGTATACACGCATATGTGTATATATATATGTGTGTGCGTGTATACATACACATATAAATAAATGTATTTACATATATTTGTCATCTCTCTTTCTGCCTGTTTCTTCAAACTAGGTATCCCCTAGATATCCTATATTCAACATGTCCAAAACTGAACTCATTATCTTTCTTCCCAAACCCTCTCCTCTTCCTTACTTCCATATTACTGTTGAGGGCACCACCATCCTCCCAGTCACCACAATCACAACCTAGGTGTCACCCTCAACTCCTCACTTCTCTTTCATACCCCAACCCTCATATCCATTGCCAAGACCTTTTGATTCTACCTTCATTACCACTGTAGCATATGCCCTTTCTTTCCCGACACTACCACCACCCTGGTACAGACTCTTATCACCTCACACCTGGACCATTTCAGTAGTTGGGCTCCCTGCCTCAACTCTCTGTCCACTCTAGTCATCCTCCACTCAGCTATCAAAGTGACCCAAAAGTGCAGGTCTTACCATGTTCAAATTCCCTCCCATCCCCTAAAATCTAATGGCTTCTATTCACCTCCAGAATTAAATACAAAATCTTCTATTTGACATTCACAATCCTTCATCATTGATCTTCTTCTTTTTTTCTTCCTCTTCCTTCTTGAAGAGGACCAAAATGACATCATGATGTTGAAGTCAAGGTACAATGTGTCCAATTGTGGCTGATCAGAACAGTATGAACTCAGAAGGCCCTGCTACAGGAGTCAGGCACAAATAATCCATGTGAACGTTTGGAGCAGCGAAGGCTCTAAATCTGGGCATCTCATGTTTCTTTTAAGCTATTATGATTCTCAAAATCCTTCATAACCTGCCCCTCGCCCCTACCCTTACAGTTTTTTTACACCGTCTACCCCATGAGGTACTTGTGATCCAATGATGCTAACCTTGAACAAGACATTCTATCTCCCAATATGGGGCATTTTTCCTGGCTGTCCCTCATGCCTGGAATCTCTTCATCCTTACCTCCACCTTCTAGTTTCCCTGAAGTCCCATCTTCTGCAAAATCCCATTTTCCGTAAAAATGCTTTCTTAATCTCTTCATTCCATCCAATCTCTTAACTGATTATTTCCAATTCATTCTGTCTGTAGCTTGTTTGTATATAGCTGTTTGTACTTCTGCCTCTTCCATTAGATTGTGAGTTCCCCGAGAGCAGGAACTGTTTTTGCCTTGTGTTGTATTCGCATAGTGCCTAGTATACAATCGATGCTTAATAAATGTCTGTTGATTGACCGAATCAATATCACCCAAAGTAATAAGTGAATTGAGGGTGTCCTAGAACCTTTGCTTGTACTTCAATTTGTCGTCCACTTCTGAATTGGAGAGGGGAATCCCAAACTCTTTAATTGCTATAGGGATTAAGTATTAATGTCCAATCTATTATATTTTATCATAGATTTCATATGTATGCATTGAATATATTTGTGTATATGTATATGGGGGGGAAGGGAATAAGTATTTATATAAGCACCTGCTATATGCCAGGCACTTTATTAAGTGCCTTTTTTAATTTTTGCAAGTATCTCACTTAATATATACATATAAGTATACTTAACGAAGAGAAAGAAACATGTCATTGTGGATAGAATGCTGGCCTTGGAATTAGGAGTTCTGAGTTTAATACCTGCCTCTGACCCATATTGTCTGGGAGACTTAATGACAAGTCACTCTTTTAAGACCGTAAGTTGCAGAATGCTTTCTATCTACATTGGTGAAGGGATATTCTAGGCACGAAGGAAATCATAGGTCTAAACCAAAACCGACAATGTACCTATGTAGCTGGAATCTGGACTTATCTCCCAAACCCAGGCTCACCCTAGGGCAGACCTACACAACCTTCAGCCTGCCAAAGGATTTCAGGCAGCCTGCTAAAAATGTAGAGGAAAACATCTACATTTTCCCAGGCCCATTTGAAAGTGCCCAACTAGTTTGGTTGCTCACCTGAGAGTGAATGGGTAATTTCCAGTTGCCTGCAGATTCTAAATCCCTTCAGGGAGAGCTTGATGTCAGAGAAAGATCTGTCCTGACCAGATTTTCTTCTGAGATAGGAAGCTGATTGTTCCTGTGTTTTTTGTTTGCTTCTTTTTTTTATTACCTTTGTGTTGGGAAAGGCTATTTCGAGAATACCTAGAGATTTAGCTCTCCTCAGCAATATCCAAGACAATTCCAGAAGACTCATGATGGAAAATACTGAGAGAGAATAAATGCAGAGAAAGACCTGTGGAGTCTGAATGCAGATTGAAGCATACTATTTTCACTTTTTTTTGTTTTCTCCTTTTGTCCAATTTCTTCTTTCACAATATGACTAATGTGGAAATATGCTTAACATAATTGCAGAAGTATAACATATATCAGATTGCTTGCTGTCTTGGGGAGGAAGGAGGGAGAATGGGAAAAAAATTTGGAACTCAGAATCTTATAAAAAATAAATGTTGAGGGGCTGGAGTCAGGAGGATCTGAGTTCAAATCTGGCCTCAGACACTTAACACTTACTAGCTATGTGACCTTGGGCAAGTCACTTAGCCCCAATTGCCCTGCCTTCCCCCCTCCAAAAAAACAAAAATCAAATCAATCAATGTTGAAAACTATCTTTACATGTAATTGGAAAAAAATACTATTTACAATAAAAAAAATTACCAAGAGAGGCACTTGTTGAATACCAAACCAACAGAAAACTTCAATAAATTTGTAAAGTGATGCTTTTTAGTTGAATCTGCATGACTTGGTATTTGGGAGAAATTGTGAATTTGGTCTAGCCATGTGGTGACTGCACAGAGATCTGTGTCACTCTAGATTCCAAGACTTTTCCCTATGGCACTGGGGAAGAAAGGGAAAAGTCAATAATTATGCCTGCCAGGGACCCAAGAGAATTATTTTTTATTGAGGACCTGGGTAATGTTCAAAATGTACTGTGTCCAATTTGCTGAGGTTGGAAAGGTTTTTAAACAGGGGGGAGGGGGTAATGGAGCTGGTGAACCTACACACTGGTCCAGAAGGTACATGATGATGGATGGAAGGAAGGGCCCTGCTCTCTTATTTGGAGCTTGCCTGAGCACATAACTGGTTCTGGTCAGCTAATGGATGCTAAATAGGAATGTTGATTGATTGCTGAGCTGAGACCAAGTATACGTTCAAAAAGGCACTAAAAAGACTCAAAAAGTTCCCTTTCCTGGCATGTCTGAATAAGAAGACAGGGACTTCAGTGTTGCCACTGAGTGGGGAAAGGGTCTTGTGTCCTCTCTTACCCAGAGGAAGGGTGGAAGAAAGGAAGGAAGGAAGGAAATAAGCATTTATTAAGTGCCTACTCTGTGCTAGAAATCTTTTTTAATTTATTTAGTTATTTATTAAATTATTTCTTTTTAGTTTTCAATATTCACTTCCGTAAGTTTAAGATTTTCTCCCCCTCTGTTCCCAAGACTGCTTGCAATCTGACATGGGCTCTACACATACATTCCTATTAAACACATTTTCATATTCATTATGTTGCATAGGAGAATTATAACCAATGGGAAAAACCGTGAGAAAGAAAAACAAAATAAAATAAAATAAAAACAAAAAAGAAAATAGTCTGCTTTGCTCTGAATTATGATTCCATAGTTCTCTGGATGTGGCTGGCATTTTCTATCATGTGTCCTTTGGAATTGTTTTAGGTCCCTGCATTGCTGAGAAGGGCTAATTCTATCAAAATCAGTCCTCACACCGTGCCAGAACTTTACAAACATCTTATTTGATCCTCAAAACAACACTGTGAGGTAGGTGCTGTTATTACCCCCATGTTACAGTTAAGAAAACCAAGGTAGATAGAATTCAAGTGACTTACCCAGGACCACACAGTAAGTGTCTGAGGCTGGACTTGAGTTCAGGTCTTTCTAAGTTCATGCCCAAGTTCATGCTTTTGAGTCACCCAGAATTGTCATGAAACTGAGAACTGATGGCCCTGCTATTGTTTCTATCATGGTGGTTTCTTTCTTTTCTGCTTTTGGGTGAAAATGTGGAAGATGGCTATGTTTTTGTGATCAGGAGAGTGAGTCCTCCTGAGTTCATGCTTCTATTGGCCAATAGTCACATGGTGAAGAGCAAAGTCCTGAGTGACCAGTTGGACCCACCATAAATCAGACAGTTCTAACAGTTCAGCTGTCCAACAAATTAATTTTTAATATCCTTGCTAATTAAAAAATAAAGTTTAAATTAAAAGATAGAACTTTGGGCTGAGTTTAATGGAATGAAATTTAATAAGAATAAATACAAAGGTAATATTTTTTGAACCAAGCATAGAACTTTACCATTACAAGATGAGGGATTCCTGGCTAGATAACAATTAGTTTGACAAGGATGTGAAGGTGTTAGTGGACTGGAAGCTCATCTTAAGTCAACGGTGTAATTAATATGGCAGGCAAGAAAGTTAGTGCTATCCTTTGCTACTGAGAAAAATACCATCTAGAAGGAGAAAGGTGGTAATTCTGCCATGACCTGCATGGTCAGTACACAATCTGGAGAACTGTGTTCAGTTCAGGGAATCACATTCTAGAAAGGACTAGAGAAGCTGGAATGTGTGCAGATAAGAGTGACCAAAATGGTGGGAGAACTGGAACACCAACCATATGAGTGATTGATTTAAAGGACCAAAGATGTTCAGCCTGGAGGAGAAAAGACAAAGGAATATATGACAGCTATCTTCAAATAGTGAGAAGACTGTCATATAGAATGGCGATTAAACTTGTTTTTCTTGTCTCTAAAGGGCAGGACTGATAACAGTGAATGGAATAAGTAGAAAGGCAGATTTAGGAATAATAATAATGACAATGATAAAATTTAATGATAGCTTAGTTTTCAGATAGTACTTTAAAGTTTGCAAAGTGCTTTACAAGAATTATTTCATTTGGTCATCACAAAACTCAGGGAGGTAGGTGCTATTGTTTCCCCCACTTTACAGATGAGGAAACTGAGGCAGACAGAAGTTAAAGGATTTACCCAGGGTCACACAATGTCTGAGGTCATATTTGAACTTGGGTCTTCTTGACTCTAGGTATAGCACTCTATCCCCTATGCCCCCTAACTGCTTCACAAGGGGAAATTTCCTAACAATTTGAGCTATGCAAAAGTGGGATGGAATGTTTTGAGAAGCAGTGATTTCCCTCAATAGAGGTCTTGAAGAAGAGCGGGGATGATCACTTCTGGGGATGGCATGAAAAGGATTCTTGGTCACTTATGGGTTGGTTAAAATGACCACGGAGGCTTCTTCTACTTCTTAGATTCTGTGATCCCAATTTTTTTGACACTGCATAATTTATATACGCAGATAGATTGCTTTGGGTACCTCTAAAGATTGAGAAAGCATTTCCTGCACAGCTCCAAGCACTGTACTAAGTGCTAGGGATACAGACACACAAATAAACAATGGTTCTCCTGTTTAAGGAGCTTGCATCCTAATAGGAGGAGAGAGCCCATCTAAGGGGACAGTTGCCAGGGAAGAGATTTGGTCCAAAAATTTATTAGGGTGATGTATGGGGCCTTAGTGGGTCTGCTTAACACACTTGTTTCATTAACAATGACAGAATTAATTTGATCATGGTTCTTTAACTGAAGCAGGGGTGCCGTTGGTGTTAGAGTTTGTGCTCAGCAGCAAGGCATGTTATGAGAAAATAGTAGAGGAGTAGGGAGTGAAATGAAACATAACTGGGAATTGCCTGAAATGTGGGCAGGCTGGGGCAGTTACCAATGAAGACAGTAGGGCCCTCAGGCGGATGTTTCTGAGATGGAAGGGTTAGTGTTAGTGGACTGGAAGCTCATCTTAAGTCAACGGTGTAATTAAATATGGCAGGCAAGAAAGTTAGTGCTGTCCTTTGCTACTGAGAAAAATACTATCTAGAAGGAGGAAGGTGGTAATTCTGCCATGTCCTGCATGGTCGGTACACAATCTGGAAAACTGTGTTCAGTTCAGGGAATCATATTCTCCAAGGCTCTGAAGTCTTGAATTCTCCGAGTCTCTGAAGGGGTGTAAGAAGATGGCACTCAAACCATACTTGTCACAATTGAAATGAATTCTCTTTCCAATGAACCATTTCTCTACTTTGTCCAAGTTGGTTTTGAATGAATATTCTTTTAGTGTGTTATTTTTGCATATAGTTTCTAGCAGCCTAGCCTTTGGGGGTTATCACCACCAAAGCTACTATGCCTTCTCTCAAATGCATTGTCCAAGATACTGATTAAAATACTAAGGAATAATAAGTCCTATGGGATAGAATGATATGTCCCTTACAGTTGACAGCTCTAAAGATTAGTTACCTAATTTGTTTTAACTGCTTTTCCATAGCTATAAAATGTGAATGATTTTCTCCTTCTAATTCTATTACACAGATGTTGAGTTACAAAGACTTTGAACTGTGAACAAGAAAGGAAATATATAAATAAAACCTAGGCATTATTATAAAGCAAAAAAAAGTGTTGCTTATTTCATAGGTAAGAAAAATTTTAAATGTAATTTCTTCAAGGATATTATTAAAAGACAAATTTCTTCTCTGCTACTCAATTTTCCCCTTGAGTCTTGCCTGGAAAATACTCTTTTGGAAAAAAAGAAAACAAAACTTTAAGCAGTACTAATCTTTAGCCTATATGCTTTTATTATGTCTCCTTTATGGTCATAAAAGGAGGTGATAGTTGAATGTTGAAAGTATATTTTTAATGTCTAGTTATAAATGTAAGTTCAATTGAGCTTTTTTATTATTTAACTTTCATAATACATTAATTATTAAAAAAAACTATTAAAGTGAAAACCAGAGAAGGGGGCAGAATTAAACACTTAATTTTGGACATTCTGCGTGTGTTTAACTATTTGGAGGTTGTTTTTTCCTTGTTCCTTATAGATAAACCCTCTCTTGGGGTGGTAAATCCAAATACTAAATGAAGATACTCCTATTACATTTTTTAAATTTAAAAAATGGTGTCAACTTGATTCTTTTCTGAAAACAGGGCATATATCAATAGCACTTTCACTATGTTCCCGATTCTCTTGTATAATATAATACTTAAAGTAAAAAATTGATTCTTCAAAGGTTCAATTCCCTTCCCATGCTGACCAAAAAATGGTCCCAACTAGGACAATAAGTTAGTATATACAAAGACGCTACTGACCCATGTATCACTCAATGCATGTTCTCTGACTGTTTTTCCTTTTGGTAATTGGTGTACATGGATTCAACCATACTTGTGCCATGTTTCCCCTTGTGTATTTGTGAGCCAACTGACCAATTACAATATAGTCTATAGTCATAAGATAGAATACAGACTTTGGCCTCATTAGTTCTGAGCTTTAGCTAATTGTCAGAACCATGTTAGAGCAGTATCCTTTTTCCATACCTTCTTCCTCTGCCCATTGATTGGTTTATGAAAAATAAACCAAGGATAAGGTCCCTGTTTAATTATTGTGTATTCATATTATGTAAAGATCATATATAACCTATATGTGTATATATATCTACCTCTATCTATAGATAGATAGATATGTCTCTTAAAGATTTGTAATTTCTTTGCTATAGGGAATTTCTGGATAAAGAAATTCCCTCTACCAATGCAAACCATACCCTTCTCTACCTTAGTGAAGAAATTAATTTTAATGCTGTATCATTTGATTATTAATATTAATTTGTAATATTCTCTTCTCTGTTCAAATGGCCATTTCTTCTTTTACCTTAAAAGAGAAACCCATCCTGGCACGTTCTAGCTGAGGGATGTAATCTAATTCCCAGACCCAGACCCAGGTCCAGAAACAAAAGTAAGAGCAAGCACCCTCACTTTTGTTTGCTCTCTAAACAAAAGCCAGCCCAAGCTGGATTGTTTTGCTGGTACACATCCATTTGCCCCTCATCAAGATTTGGGGTGACCTGGTATAGTAAAAGGAAACCACGACAGTAAAAGCCTGGCTGAGATGGCTTGTTTTTTTTCTACCCAAAGATGGCTAGAGGAAGCTGGGTTTCATAAAACATTTAGCATTCTGTTTAATTAAGTGCTAGAGAAGGGCGTGTCAACCATATTGAAAGCCATTTTTCCTAACTGCTGTGAAGCTCTAGGGATCTGCCCCTCTAAGGAGTCGTCTGTCTCCACTTCCCCTTCCCTTATCCTCCCTCCAGCTCTCACTCCTGGTCTTTTGGCACAAAACAGAGACAAGCTTTTAAGATCCCTCTATTTACCAGGTTGCATGTCCCAGCTGGTGAAGGATACCCTACTTGGATAATTGCCTCTGCTTTCCCTTTGTTAAATTCCAGGCCCCATATTAGAGAATTGCCTATAGTCCTAAAAGTTGAAATGACTTGCCCAAGGTCAGGCAGCCAGTATGTGTAATAGACAAGACTTAAATTCATATCTTCCTGGCTCTAAGGCCGGCTCTCTATCCATTACACCACACTGTCTCTCACATCTCTTAGCTACTAAAAATTTTCTCTTCTCACCTAAGCTCAGCAGATATCACCTAGAATTCTAAGATCATAGGCTCTAAAGCATGTTTCCTAATATCTATTAATAATAAAAACTTAAGGAGCAATAAGCATTTTTAAAGAGATGTAATACAGGGCAAGAATTGGAAACCTGTGATTTCATTTGTGGGCATTTTGAGCGGGAAGGACCCAGGACAGATGAAAGACTTGTAGAATTTAGAGCAGTTTACAGATGAAGAAACTGAGTCATAGAGAGCCATTAAGTGCTTTGTCCCAGATCATACAACTGCTAAGTGTCTAAGGCAGGATTTGAACTCGGGTCTTCTTGAGATCATAATCATCATCCTATCTCCTGGTCCATTTTATCCTCTCAAAGGTGGTAGTAGTGGTATAAGTGGTGGTGATATTAGTAATAAAACAAAGAAAATAGGAACACAGGGAGCCAGCCTAGAATCACGTAGTATATCTTTGCAAAGACATAATTAATACGGGCGACCAGGGATTTGCTGGTAGAAATGGGCAATGGGAGATCACACTTCCTCCCTGTCAAAACTGCTGTTTGTGGCTCACCTGTGGCATTATGACTACCCTCTGGTTATCATGCCTCTCTTCCAATTTAACTGAATTTGTCCTCAGTTAAACAAACAAACAAACCAAAAAACCTCTTGGATATAGCTCTGATGCAGAGTTTAGCATCTGGAAGAATTCCCTTCCCCTATTCGAGGCACCACATCATTCAAGAATACTGCTTAAAGGGAATAGCGATCCCTAATACTGCTACCATCTGGTCCGGAAAAACATCTTTCTGAAATTTCTTGGTTCCAAGAAATGGGTAGGAAGATATTCAAAACTTGGTGATGAAGTTAATTAATGGGCAAGAGACTTAATTACTACTTGGGGGTCCAGTGGAATGGTAATGCTAAATTTTAGTTAAGGGAAAACACAGGGATGAGCAGGGAAATAGATCTGAAACTGATTACCTGTGTCCCTACCTCCACCTCAAGCTTACCCAATTACCACTGCTACTCTGATTGGAATATTGAAGAAATGCATTACTCTATGTCTCCTTTCCTTATTCCACATTTGTGTATGTCTTCTGAGACAAAAGAGAACACAAAAGTCATGTGATTTTTCTTATTGTTCTAAGGGGCCCTGCTTTTCTAGTAGTCCCATATGGCACCTTTGGCTTCCATGTACAGACTTCAGTGAATATGGATACCTTGATTTGCTTGAGCGCCCCAACTATGCAGGTAACCAGAAGGACTGTATGAGGGCTGGTTGTATTGGCTTGACAGACCAACAATCTTTTGTGGTGACTGAAAGTAAACCTAACTGGACATACAGAAAATCAGCAACTCTGAAACCATTTAAGCTCATACTAGTTTTGAAGCAGACCCTGGGTAATTTGGTGGTTTATGAAACTTCAAGAGACATCCCTATCTTCAGAAACTTTATGGGTTTTGGAGACAATCTTATCTCCAGAGATTCCCCTAACTTTGATCAGGGGACTCTCAGAATTATCCTGTTTTTGGAGACATCTCCTCATCAGGCATTAAACTATGGACTGCTTATCACCAAGGATGCTTTCTGATTTGTGTATTAAAGGGGCACAGCTTTGACACCTGGCATTCCTCACACACACCACTTGGGGATGGGACTTACTGACTCATTCCTTTCTAAGCCCACCTTCCCCCCCCAAAAAAAAATTCCTTACATTCCCTTGTTTAAAAGGTATATAAACTCTTCCCATCCATTACCTGGCATCCTATTCAGCACAGGCTGAATAGTACCCATTCAAATGTTATTTTTTTTCTTCCCTGCATAATAAAAATCTTTCTTTGATTTCATAGGCATCATCTTCCTCTGATTTGTTGCCTTTAGGGAAAAGGGGGATTTAAATCTTAAGAACTGGTTTTGCATTCTCCAGGCTCTTTCCCTTTGGGAGAAAGAGAGATCCAAATTCCCTCAGAAGGGCATTTGCCTCCATCTACACTTCCATATGCTCAGTTTGAAGTTATAATATGACCAATATATTATTTCATTTTTTAATGAGCTTTTCAGACACAATGAGAAATAGCATGGTATAGTGGTTTGAGAGCTGGCCTTAAAACCAAAAGGACCTGTGTTTAAATCTTCCCTTTGATAAATACTAGCTGGGAAGCATGACCATGGAAAGCTCACTTTACTTCTCAGTGCTCTATGAACTCTCTATGATAATAAATTACAGATAAGTTACCTGCCTGTATTGGTAGAATGAATTTCCTTACCAGGAGTTCCATATACTAAAGGAATATACCATATACCAAGGTCTCTTCCATATCCTTTCAGACATAACTGGGTAAATACAGCCTCCTCTTCTTGAGGGAGTCTACATCATGATGCAATTATTTTGCTTTCCATTAAGTGTGTATGTGTCTCAGCTCAGCCTATGGTTATTTTTTGTGATTAGTATTGAGATGATCATTTCAAGGTCACCCAATACTATCCATTAGAGTGGAGACAGGCTATAGTAACAGTTCCTTTACCTTGTATCTGCCTAAGTTGCTGGACCCATAAATGTACTAATTCATCAGTAGATACATGTTCTAACCAAAAAATGAATCATGATGGTCCCAGTGTAGTTATTGGAGTTTCATGGGAGTCTTTAAGACAATATTAATAGGATGAAAGGGTATTGTACTCCATGAATGAATATCATTATTCAAATTACCCTAATAGATGTCTAAGATAAAAGGAAATGTTTTATTTTGAGTTCATTAAGCACTAGAGGGTCTATTTCCCCTTGGCTGCAGACTCATTATGCCTGTTAATGTTAATGGGAGTTAAGTGAGAACATTACATCCAGAGGAAGAAATGATCCCTCAAGTATTTGTAACTTCCTCCCTCTGAAATGCTGATCAAAGTAAGGTTATGAACTTGTACTCCCTTGTTGCCAAGGGCTTAGTTTGAACTGACTTTATTTTTCAAATCCCACCTACCGTCCCCTGTCCAGTTTCCCCTTAATAAAAGCTAGTAGAAGTGTTGAAGCAATGATTTTCTGTTGGACCAGAATCAACCATTACTATGCAGTTAGGCAAATATTTATTCATTTTCTACTATGTTCCAAACATTATGCTTGACAAGGTGGGGAAAATAGAAGGAGAAGGGCATCAGGGTTCTTTCCTCAAGGAGCCTATTATATAGTTGGGGAAACTAGAGAAACACACAGGAAGCTGTTGCCAATACTGCCCTTATTAGTCAGGAGTTATAATGCTCTACTTGCCATAATCTTCCTTTGTTTCTGGTAGTCCATTTGTAAAATGAATGTGATTGTATATTTCAGGGGGTTACTATAAAGATTAGTAAAATGATGATAATGCTTGCATAAGATCAACCTTTCTTCACCTTTTGGTAGGCTTTACTTTTCCAGATTTCAGGAGTTGGACTAGATGTGTGATAAAGTAGATAGATCCTGGATTTGGAGGCGGGAGAAACTGTTCAAATTGCTTCTCAGATAGTTACTAAAGAAGTCATCTACCTTTTCTGAGCCTCAGTTTCACTATCTGTAAAAGAAAGTACTTGGTAGCCAGCCTCCTAACTTTCCACATGGTTCTACTTAATATTTAGAAAATTTCTGCTAGAAATATTGATTACATAATATCCCTGCCTTAAATTAGATATAGGGCATTTCCCACCCCAGTGTCATAGACAATAGAGGTAAATATATTCTCTATTCTATAAACATAATCTTTATATAATCTATACAAGTGACTTCTGGCCATCCTATGATTTTTGTGATAGAGCATCAAGGAAGAACGGCTGTGTTTGGGAAGCTGTAGGGGCCCATAGTTGCCAATGGTAGCCAGGGCTTATTTAAGGGGAGCAGGATGGACCACTGATTCCATTATTAGAGATGATGTGTTTGTTGACATCCTGCTGGGTGTGGATTCTGGGAGTCTGAAAGAGTGAATTAGGAAGGCTGAATCGGTAAAGACAGCAACAATGTGAACTACAGGAAGAGAGAAGCTGTCCAAGAGAGAGAAAATGTTCCTAAGTTTGAAGTGCTGGAAGTTTGTGTGTGGGTGGGGAGCAAGCCTGTAGGACAGAGATAGTGTGAGAGACTACCCAGGGACTTGGAACCCTGCTGGTGACTCTTTATGTAGGAGAGGAAGGGAATACTGAGGCAAGCGTGGTGGTTGATATACCCCTGACATCAAACTCTGAAGTAAGAGGAACATTCTGTGGGAGACTGGATCTTAGGGCCTTTTTCATGCAGTGAAACCAGTACCAGAGAGCAATGAGGAGGAGGCCCTGATCACATTGTATATATCTGTGTGGCAAATTCCTGAGTCTTCTGTACTTTCTGAATCAAGGGAAAAGAGACAGCCCTAGAGGAACAAGTGAACTTAGAATTCTGGGTGTGAGATCATTGGGAATGCCATTACTCTCAATGAATGTGTACAAATGGGTCCATGATATCTTGGCTCTCCATAGAACATACCTGGACATAGCTTCTTTCTTCATAGTGTCTATTTTTTAGCCTTGTGTAATTTTTCTTGATGTTATTATCCTATCATAGGCTTATTGGTTTAGCATTTGCTTGTGTAAAGCATAGGGTGGGTTGTGGAGGAAATTGAAAAGACTTAACTAACCAACTCTTAGAACAACACACACCTCTACAGGTCAATCCCTTATGAATGACAGAGTTCAGAGCTGGAAGGGTTCTTAGAAATCATCTAGTAACATCCCTTAATTTCATAGAGAAGGAAATTGAGGAGAAATCATTTGCCTGAGACCACACATTGTAAGTAGATGAGCTGTGCTTTTTTTCTTTTTAAAAACACACTTTATTGATATCTTTGGTTTTCCTATCTCCTAGATTCTTTTTATATCACTCCTTTATTCCCCTCCCAGAGAACCATTCTTTATAACAAAGAATTTAAGGTGGGATTTTAACCCAAGTCATAGGATCCTAGAGCTAAAAGGGGCCTCAGCAGTCATCTAGTCCAGCTCCCTTATTTTATAGATGGGGAAACTGAGGGACGGGGAGTTTAAGACACTTGTCCAAGGTCACATAAGTTGTGTGTGGCAGTGGCAGTATTTGAACCCAGGTTTTCCTACTTCAGAACCACTGGTGTTGGGTTTTTTTTCCCCTGTAACCCACTGCCCCATCTCTTGACTCCAAATCAAGGACTCTTCACTCTACCACAATGTACCTGAAATACTGCTCTGAGTACTGAACACCTAATTACCAGCAAAGTATAGACAAATGGGAGATGAGTTGCAGGAACAGCCACAAAAATGATGAAGGAGAACAAACTGATTTATGAAGAAAGATTAAAAGAACTGAATAAGTGCAGCTGCATTAAATGATGACTAAGGGAGAGCTTTGGGACTGTCTGCTAATATCTGGAGGATGTAAATAGTCAGCAGGATAAGAATTACTGAGCTTAGTCCCAGGAAATATAGCAGAGGGTAATGAAAAGAAATCTATAACACTAATGTACTATAATTTCATACCTATGGCACATTCCTACCCGAGAACCCTCAAAAATATTTTATGACTGTGAATTAACCACACACTGTCTGGTTGTCTATAGTCATACTTTAAATTGGCTTATGATTTAGCTAAAGCCTTTGCAAAAAAAAAAAATCCTTAGAGACTATAGAATAGGCCCCTGGTTCAGGTCCTTAGTTTTATATTGGTGGCTTTCCATTCATGTTTATGACATAGGTAGAGAATACTTGATATACATTAGACTATAATCAAGAGTACTTAGTGCAAATTAAACTATTTCCAAAATCTTGGGTCAACCTTATTAGAGAATCCCATGCCATAGAATAAGATAATAATAGCTCCCATTCATATAAAATTCCCCTCCCATCCTTTCCTCATAAGAACTCCTCCCTTCTCTACCACTTGTGTGTAATAGAAGAATTGCTTTCCTCTCTTTGCAGTTGAGGGAGTTGAGGCTCAAAAAAATGAAAGGATTTGCCCAAGACTGTATAAATTGGAAGCTGTACTCTTCAGGCTCTTAGGAAAGCCAAAGCCTTTCCAACGTACCATGTTGTCTCTGCTTAAGTATGATGCCAAGATCTGACTGGTATGTCAGCCAGGTTCTTAACTTGAGAACCAACCATCGACTTGAAAAAAAACTATTTCAACAACAGTATTTCAATACAATTGATTTCCTTTGTAATCTCAAGTATTTTTACTTTATGTATTTAAAACCATTCTTCTGAGACAGTCTCTAGGCTTCACCAGACTGACAAAGGGATCCATGACACTCAAAAGATGAGACCATTCTTGAGCTATTAACACAACTTCAGTTTGACAGATTCAACAAATTTCCAGAAACATTTACTAAATGTCAATTGTGTGCAGATCACAGAGGTTGGCCTAAGATAAGAAAGGCTTCCTGTTCACCTAGAGGAATACAGTTTAATAGCAGATTTGAGTAGATTTTTGGCCTGAAGTGATAAGAATTCTTTGATACTTATTCATAAATAGGCAGATTAGTTCTGCCCAGGGACAGAAGTAGTACAGTTAGGTAGTATGGTAGAAACAGTGCTGGGTCGGGAAGACTCATCTTCCTGAGCTTAAATCTGGCCTCAAACACTTGCTAGCTGTGTGACAACTAGGTGAGTCACTTAACCCTGGTTGCCTCAGTTTTTCATCTGTAAAATGAGCTGGAGAAGAAAATGGCAAACTACTCCAATATCTTTGCCAAGAAAACCCCAAATGGGATCACGAAAAGTCAGACACGACTGAATACCATGCAACAAGGACAGAAATAATCTCCTTAACACACCTTTACTTGCAAATGGGCACAAGAGATTTGATCAAAGATGGTCTAGTTCCTGCTCTCCTTTATTGTAGTTTTACTGTATTTTCTTCTGAGGTAGAATTTTAAACATACAATCATCTACCTAAATATGCTTGCTTTGATCAAGCCCTAGCAGATCATAGGTAGTTTGTTTCTTTGTTTTCAATAGATTATTTTTTTTCTTTTTGGATCAGATTGCAGGAGTCTTTGAAAAAGACTGTTTAATTATTGAATTAATTTTTAGAGAAACAGAATTGAAAATTGCTAAGTTTAGTGAAAAGTATTTGCCTGGTACAAAATCATTGTGGTAGGTCTAAAAACAGTTTGCAAACAAAGTTATGAGAAAAGGTCCTCAAACTGTTTGTTAGAAAGTTTGTCCTTTACTGAATTGAAAACTGCTGTTTCTACCCCCCTAAAGCTTCTTCCGGAAGAAGAAGAAAGAAGAAGAAGAAGAAGAAGAAGAAGAAGAAGAAGAAGAAGAAGAAGAAGAAGAAGAAGAAGAAGAAGAAGAAGAAGAAGAAGAAGAAG
>NW_027185784.1:17531542-17540774 GCF_028583685.1 Petaurus breviceps papuanus
AGAAGAAGAAGAAGAAGAAGAAGAAGAAGAAGAAGAAGAAGGAGAAGGAGAAGGAGAAGGAGAAGGAGAAGGAGAAGGAGAAGGAGAAGGAGAAAGAGAAGGGAAGGAAGGAAGAAAGAAAGAGAGAGAGAAAAAGAAAGAAAGGAAGGAAGGAAGGAAGGAAGGGGAAAAAAAAGAGTTGATGGGGTTGGTTTCATCATGTGCCCAAAGTCAACAAAGAACACCATTTCATATGTTTTGTCTTTCCCCTGTTAGAATGTAAGCTTCTTGAGAGCAGAGACTGTTTTGTTTTTCTGTTTATATTTATATCCCCAGGACTAGGCACAGGGCTTTGTATAGAATAAGCACTTAACAAATGCTTTATTCATTGATTCATATCAGGAGAAGAAGGGATGATCAATTCAGGTACTGCCCTGCTAGCCATTAAACATTCCAAGACTCAGAAAATGGCTTTCAGCATGTTAGTTGGATCCCTGATGGAGGATTTATAAGAAGAAATGAACAAGAGTCGCAAAGTATTAGAAGTTGTATGTTCATTGAAACCCATAGCATTGAAAGGAGCAACCACACTGATGCAATCCCAATCCAACAAAGTACTGAAGTATTTAAGTGCAATAAAGTCTCTTGCTACATTGAAAAGAAGGACATATCTCTGGACCATATTATCAAACTCAACCTGACACAAGGGAGTGGACGTAGGGGGAGGGAGGTGGCCATTGAGTGGGTTGAATTGGAGGGCTCATCCAGAATAGACTGGCTAATGGCTTAGAGGAGGAGCCTGGACAGAGGCAGAAATAGAGCTGCCCTATATTTAGCCAACTTCTAAATGAGTAACATGACCCGTTCAGTAGTGGCTTTGGAAACAGACCTGGTGTAGAAACATGTGATAAATTGTTGGTCTCCAATCTGAATTTTGGAGTATTAGGTGTGGATATTTGCTGAATTTGGAACTCTGAAAAAAGAGACCATGCATTATGATTGGTCTGGCCAGGGCTTATGGACAACAGATGTGCATTCTGAATGAGCAGCAGATGGTTTGAATAGTGTAGTGGCATCCCCAATAAATATTCAGTTAGTTATGTCATAGATTGATGCATTTTGAAAACCTGTATGGAATATAAAGAAATGTGGCATGGAGGGTAGCAGGGGAATGGACATGTGGAGAACCAGTTGGGAGGCAATTGAGGACAAGGCAGAGGAACTGAAGGAAATTTGAAACCATAGCTTTGGGCAGAAGAACTAGATGCATAGTTGCATGCTTATAATGCCAGGATGGATAGCAGTCAAGCTAGCCAACATATTTCTTGTATGAAATAGGACCCAGGTATCTCATTCTTTATTCTTCTCATTGGAGGGCCAAGTGATAACTGTGGTTCTGCCATTGATGATAGATTTTGTATCTTTTGTGTTTCAAAACTGAATTTGAAACTCCTGTAAAGGGTTGTTGGGGGTTCTTTTTAATTCTGAAAAAGATCTGTTTTGTACCAAGTTATTTGGGAATAAATTTTACTAGCTACTGTTACAAAGGAAGTGGCCTTTTAATCTTTGCCATAACCAAATAGAAAGCCTATTTTTAAAAATGGAGAGGTGGGGTGGCTAGGTGGCACAATGAATAGAGCACTGGCCCTGGAGTCAGGAGGACCTGTTCAAATCCGGCCTCAGACACTTAACATTTACTAGCTGTGTGACCTTGGGCAAGTCACTTAACCCCAATTGCCTCAAAAAAAAATGGAGGGTATAGGCAGGCAAAAAATCCGACCACGATGCCTCACTCTGGAGTGCATGGATATGACCTTAGGTAAGGAGTATTTCTAATCTGTCACTGGTGATGTCTTAACTTGAGCATGAATTGGATTTGTGATGCAATGTTGCATAGTTGTCAGTCTCCCTCTTCCAGAGTCACTGGAGTTCAGTAGAACTAGGATGACAGTAGATAGCCTGGGATACAGTGGATGACCTTGGCATCTTCAATGTCTAACCAAGCTGTAAGTACTACCAAGCACATGCTTCAACCGTCTTCATGGCCATTGGACCAAATTGTTCTCCTCTCCCCATTCTACTGTGGGAAGACTTCACATGCTTGGGGCAGACATCTGTCTGACTCACTGATGGTTTTGAAGCCTGCTGGTTCCCCTTAAGCTGATTTAGCCCATCTGCCAAGAAGGTGTGGCCACTGTGCATGCCACAGCTTCTTGGAGCCACATGTGAGAGTTGGGTGAAGGTAGGCACCAAAAGCAGATGAGCAGCCCTGAAGAGGGTTCAGCAAACCCTCTCTCCAGAGGTGCCGAACACTCTTTTCATCTTTTGTCAAAAGATAAGCTTCTCCATTTTGCATTTGCTACTTTGCCTGCTTTCATTTATATAGGCCTCCCAGGATAAGCTCATCACTTCTAAACTATACTATACTACCATGGGGCTAACTCAAGCCTTACCTGATATCACCTCCCATAGCCTCTTCTCTTTTATGATTGTTGTTTAGTCAAGATTAGGCATGTTCCATTCTTCATTACCTTATTTGGAGTTCTCTTGGCAAGATACTAGACTGCATAGAATGGATGACCATTTCCTTCTTCAACTCATTTTACAGATGTGGAAACTGAGGCAAACAGGGTTAAATGACTTGCCCAGGGTCACACAGCTAGTAAGTGTCTGAGGTCACCTTTGAACTCAGGTCCTCCTGACTCTAGGTTCAGTGCTATACCCACTCAGTCACCTAGCTGCCTTCCTCTGATGAGAGGGCAGAATACCAAACTCTTCCCAGTGCCTTCCTTTACAGAGGGCAGAAATGGAACTTAATTCACTCCACTTTGCATCTGCTGCTCTGCCTGTTTTCAGGTTCCACAGGACAAGATGCCTCCATGCCCTACACCCCCAGTCTTGTCCTCCCCGCCCCCATCCCTTTCCTGCCTCCTTTTGTATTTTGTTTCTTCCTTTAGATTGTAAGCTCCTTGACAGTAGGGAGTGTCTTTATTAATTATATCCCCTGCCTGCACATAGTAAGCACTTACTAAATGCTTATTAGATTGGATTTTCTCAGTCCTTTGGCAGCAGGAGGATGCATTTTCTAACCACAGGAACTCTCAAAGATTATCTGTCTCCTAGGTGACACAAGGGTTGAGATCTGGGTGGGTGGAAGGAGTACTCACACCGCTGAAATTATACACTCTCTAAGTGCTAAACTATGTGTAGGATGTTTCTGTTTAATGTCCTGATGTGCCCTTTGTAGCTTAGTCATACGTGGCCTCTCTGAATGTGTGCTTGTGGGTGCAGGGTTGAAGGTCAAGATGGAGTCTGTCTTTGTACTTTCTGTTGCAGCTTTCCCTAGTCTTGTGGGATTAAACATCAGGTAGGAGTGCCAAGTGGGCAGCTAGGTGGTACAGTGGATAGAGGGCTGTGCCTGGAGTCAGAAAGACTCATGTTCCTGAGTTCAAATCTGACCTCAGACACTTACTAACTGTATGATACTGGGCAAGTCACTTAACCTTGTTTGCCTCAGTTTCCTCATCTGTCAAATGAGCTAGAGAAGGAAATAGCAAATAACTCCAGTATCTTTTTTTTTTGCTTTTTTTTTTTTGAGGGCAATTGGGGTTAAGTGACTTGCTCAAGGTCACACGGCTAGTTTTTGTGTTAAGTGTCTGAGGCTGGATTTGAATTCAGGTCCTACTGACTCCAGGGTTGGTGCTCTATTCACTGCACCACCTAGCTGCCCCTGACTCCAGTATCTTTACTGAGAAAATCCCATGCACAGTCAGACATAACCAAAAATCAATAAAATGAAGCTCCATTCTATGAGAGACAGTGTGGTAAGGGCACAGTGACTTACCCAGGGTCATCAGTAGTAAGTGTCTAAGGCTAGATTTGAACTCAGGTTTTCCTGGCTCCAAGTCCATTTCTCTACCACTACATTATTCTAGCCCTATAGGCTGTGTCAAACATTTAGAGCCAGATGAGACCTCAGAGGTCATCTTGTCCAGACCCTTACTTTACATGTGATGAAACTGAGGCCTAGAGAAGTTAAGTGTCTCTCCCGAGGTCATGCAGGTAGTATGTGGAAGGACGTGGATGCAAGCCTAGGTTCTCTTAATATGAGATATTTGTATAGCACTTAGCAGAACAGTGGCTGCAACATAGTAGGCACTATAAATGCTAGTTATTATTATTCTAGGTGAAGTGTTCTGGGTCATGGTCTTTGGATTAATGTCTCATTTTTCTTTTAATTTGACTTGATATGGAGGAGCATAAATGCAGAAGATTTGGAGAGGAGCAATTAGGGTTAAGTGACTTGTCCAGGGTCACACAGCTAGTAAGTGTGTGAGGTCAGATTTGAACTCAGGTCCTCCTGACTCCAGAGCCAGTGCTCTATCCACTGGGCCACTTAGCTGCTCCCCGCTCCTCCCCGCCCCCGCCAGCCCCTGTACAGAACTATTATACCCAGTGATGCCTCCTTCCCTGGCTCTCAATTCTAGGCATTTTCTCTGACAGTCTCTCATGCATGGAATGTTCTCCCTCATCTTCTCTGCCTACTGATCTCCCTGGTTTTGTTTAAGTTCCAACTAAAGTCCCACCTTCTACAGGAAACCTTTACTAACCCCTTTTAATTGTAGTGCTTTCCCTCTGTTAATTATTTCTGATTTATCCTGTGTATAGCTTGTTTGTATATATTTGTTTGCATGTTCTCTCCTCTGCTATACTGTGAGCTCCTTGGGGGCAGGAACTCTCTTTTTGTATCTTGAGCACTTAGCATAGTGCCTGGTAGTAGGTGCTTAATAAATGTCCATTGATTGATCAAAGTCCAGTATGTCTCTAACAGTGAGGTGGCCTTCCCATCACAGACTATGCATTTGCTACAAATAGAAAGTGAATCATTCCTAGTCCAGAATGAAATCATAGCATTCTCTTTGACTAAAATAAGTCAGAGTCGATGCTGAAAAGTGCCCTATATAAGATCATTTGAAAAGGGAGAAAGCCCTAACAAATTAGGGAGAAAGGGAAAGGATTCCCATGGGAGGCACAAGAACTGAGCCTAGGAGGAAGTCAAAGATTCTATGGGGCAGAGATGAAGAATGAAACTTCTAAATTTCCATGGGGGAAGGCTGTGGGGGAAGGAGATGGAATGTTAAATTTACAGAACCACAAATAGACCATTTTGGCTTAAGCACAGAGCATAGAGGAACATGCACACAGCCTGCTTCATCTGCCTTCATGGCTGTTGGAACAAATTGTTCTCATCTGCCCATTCCACTGGAAGAAGTCTTCTTCTCCAAGCATGAGTGGAAGATGGATGGCAAGGACAAAGACAGGAAGCAAGGAGACCAATTAGAAGCTACGTATTGTAATGGACTAGGTGAGAAAATCACAGGATCCTTGATTTAGAAATGGAAGGGACCTGATGGATCATCTAGTATAATCTGACTTAAATTCCAGAAAATTTATGTCACTTGCCCATGTCACATGACCAGGAACTGTCAGAGGCAGGACACTACTAAAGGCCACATATTGAGTTAGAAAATCACATATTAATGTTATCCATGTTTTACTGTATTTTAAAATTTATTTTGTTAAATATTTCCCAATTGTATTTTAATCTAGTTGCAGCCATACTTGAGAATGTTGTGGACTGAAGGCAGCCTGGAGGCTGTGTGTTGAATACTTCCAGCTCCTTTTACAGAGGAGGAAACTGAGGCAAATAGGGTTAAGTGACTTGTCCAGGGTCACACAGCTAGTGAGTGTCTGAGCTAGATTTTTGGAACTCATTGAAGATGAGTCTTCCTGACTCCAGGACCAGTGCACTATCCTTTGTACCACCTAGCTGCTGGGAAAAAGTTGCCTACAGCAGAGTTATTTTTTAGCAAACCACACCAGTATCTGTGTCAAGGAAACATAAAATGGGATCTCAAAGACTTGTGTCAACAACAATAGACAGCCCTCTAAGACTATAGGTTGCAGAGAAGGACCTGGCCTACATTGGAAGAGAGGGGGAGGATTTCTTCATCTGGGAATTCCTATCCCAAAGAAATCACAGGGTTAGCTTCTCTGTCCTATCCTTGTATAGAGATAATAACTGATCCCACGTGATCTGATGAGATAACTTGTCATGATCATGCTGTATCATTTTGGTTGGGGTAAGAAAGGGCAGTGGATTTGAGAACTGGGGTTGAAGTTAATTAGGCTTTCCTTCACTGCTCTTGCTGACTTTGTTGTGGTGTCTTCTGCAACCTCATACACACATATATGTATGTAGATGAAAATATACACATATTTTAAAATTTATTTACATTGGTTTACAACATTCAGTTCCACAAGTTTTTGAGTTCCAAATTTTCTCCCCTCCCTTTCTCCTCCCATGGCAGTATGCAATCCAACCTCTTCTGTAACCTCTTGCTATTCAGGTTGGCTCCTTCAAACTGGGTCTTGTGCAGTACCCAAAGACTGCACATTTCTGCAAAGACTTCCAGACTTCTCTTTCTTTGTATTATCTAAGCCTAAATTCCCTATTGCTGTTGGAGATATGGTGACTGTCAACTGAAAGTTCCAATTATATCGAGAGTAATGATAATCATGCCATCTTACATCTTTACTTTAGACTTTCCAAAGAACTTTCATATGGTTGTCAATAACATCTCTATGAACAAAGAAAATGAATTCCAGTGACAGATTTCTTTGTCAAAAATTTCATGAGCAGGGGTAGAAGTAATATAGGGATATGCTCCAGAATACTAAATAAGGCATTTTATGATTGGAAAAATCATTAAATAGCCAACTAACAGCAAATATGCCTCCAAATATAAAATGTATTTTTATATTTATTTATATTTTATATGTATACTATATATATTTGTATATATGTATATTTTATATTTATTTATAGAAGTTAGGCAGAGGAGCACAGGATGGAATTTGCCTTAAGGTTAGAGGGAGGGGGCAAACCAGGATACCTGTGTTACATTGAGAGCTTAGACAAAGATAGGGCCCAAAGCCTATCAGTTCTGACCACTAGACCTCTGGCAGACTCAACTGGGTGGCTTTGTCCTTCCCAAAGTATCAAAGTGCTCTCTGTAAGGGGATTAGTAAGGAAAAAAGGCTAGAAAATAATATACTTAGGCATAGAAGGGACTAGTGTATAGTAGGGAACATTTACTAATACTTGTTGATTGATTGAATAATCTACATTAAGCCTTCCATTTTACAGATGAGGAAACTAAGGCTCGGGGAGGTTAAGTGATTTGCCTAAGGTCATGTACATAGCAGAGCTGGCGTTGGAGAACAGGTCTTTCACTTTTGATATTCCCATCATCAATCTAAAAAAAACCAAATAATATTTTCCTTTAGAGTGAGCTGAATAGATGTAGTGTTACTTCAGGGGTTCAAAGTATTATTTGGTTTATGATCCCATAGACAGGAGAGAAAGTCCTTACTGAGGTTTACTAAAGATAAATCATTCTAATCTACTAGAATTTCTTTTTTTTTATAGACTTACGAGACAAGCATATAAGGGGAACAACATGGAATGTCTTGATATCAGTAAAACATTTGATAAGTCTCTCATGAGATCTTTTTGTCAAGCTAGAAAAATGTAAGCTGTGTAATAGCACAGTTAGGTGAATTTGTAGCTTGAACAACATAGTTGTAGATTGAACAACTGTTTCAAAAAGTTTTTTTAATAAATCTTTATTGGTAGCATTTATTTTTTCACATCACCACAGTTTCCCCATTTCTCTCCTCCCACTCTCAGAGAGCCATCCCATATGACAAATAGTATTTTAGGACAAAAATAAAAAGAAGGAAAAAATTAACACAATTAGTCAATATGTACATTGAAAAAAGTCTAAAAATATGTGCAATGTAGAACACTTGTGAACCTCCCACTTCTGCAAGAGGATGGGTGGGAATGTCTTCTCATAGCTTTACTTTTGAGTCATGCTTGTTCCTTATAATTTGGCAACATTTACTTTTGATTTTTTTCTTGTGGTTGTTCTTTCCATTTACATTGTTGTAGATATTATGAAAGTGGGTTTCTTTGGCTCTTCTTAAATCACTCTGTTCATATAAATCTTTTCAATGCTTTTCTGAATTAATCACATTCATCATTTTTTATACCACAATAATATCCCATTACTATTTATGTACCACATTTTATTTAGCTATTCTTCAGTTGATGGGCATCTATCTACTTTGTTTCTGATTCTTCATTATTAAAAAAAATTGCTGCTATAAATATTTTAGTGTGTAGGACTTTTTTCTTATCATTAGTAAAAAAAACATTTATTAGGCACCTACTATATGCCTGGTACTATGCTAAGCACAGCAGCCCCTTTGGGGTAAAAACTGATTAATGGAGTTTTCAAAAGAAATTTGATAATGCCAGTATGGAGGGTGGTCTCTAGCAT
The DNA here is from genome assembly GCF_028583685.1 of Petaurus breviceps papuanus. NCBI lineage: Eukaryota > Metazoa > Chordata > Mammalia > Diprotodontia > Petauridae > Petaurus > Petaurus breviceps. The sequence continues at coordinate 17,539,930 of NW_027185784.1, forward strand.
CATTTCCCAGGGATCTGTACTTGGCCCTCTTCTGTTCGACAATTTTATTAGTAGCTTGGATAGAATAGGAGGCATGCTTACCAGATTTTCAGATGACACATGGCTGGCAAAGTCAGTATATGGGGTGACCCAGGCAAGATGCAAAATCATCTCAGCAGGCTAGAATGATGACCTGAAGCCATGTGATGAAATGTAATGACAACTCATGTGCAGGCATACCTCAGATACATTGTGGGTTCTGTTTCAGACCAGGGCAATGAAGCAAATATCTCAATAAAGCAAGTCACATGAATTTCTTGGTTTCCCAATGTGCATAAAAGTTACGTTTACACTACACTGTAGTCTGCCAAATGTGAAATAGTATTATATCTAAAAAAAAAATGTACACATGTCTTACTTTAAAAATACTTCATTGCTAAAAAATTCTAACCATCATCTGAACCTTCAATGAGTCATAACCTTTTTGCTGGTGGAGAGTCTTGCCTCGATGTTGATGGCATGGACTCACCAGGGTGGTACTTGCTGAAGATTGGCGTGGCTGAGGCAGTTTTTTAAAATAAGACAACAATGAAGTTTGCCACACTGATGGACTCTTTTCACTTGAACACTTGGAGGACATCGTAGGGTTATTAATTGACCTAATTTCAATATTGGTGTGTCTCAGGGAATAGGGAGACCTGAGGAGATGGAGAGAGACTTGGAAGCAGTAGGTGCAGCAGTCAGAATACACGCAATTATCAATCAAAACAATCACAATATTATCATCAACAATCAAGGATCACAGATCACCATAATATCTATCTATCTATCTATCTATCTATCTATCTATCTATCTATCTATCTAT
>NW_027185784.1:17540784-17545456 GCF_028583685.1 Petaurus breviceps papuanus
TATCTATCTATCTATCTATCTATCTATCTATCTATCTATCTATCTATGTGTGTATGTATGTATTATATATATACAATTTAAAAGTTTGAAATATTGTGAGAATTTTCAAAATATGATACAGAAACATGATGTGAGCACATGTTGGAAAAATGGTGCTGGACACAGGGTTGCCACAAAGCTTCAATTTGTAAAGAATGCAATGCCTATGGAACTCAAAAAAGCAAAGTGCCATAAAATGAGGTATGCCTGTAAAGTCCTAAGTTTAGGTTTGAAGCAATCAGTTAAGTACAGGTTCAGGTGGCTTGAGAGCAATGTGAAACACATCCGAGAGTATACAGTTGACCAGTAAGTTCATCATGAGAGAGCAGTGTAATGCAGCTGCTATGGGGGCTAATTCAGTCCTACATGGAATTCACAAAAGTATAATGCCTAGATCAGGAGAGCTAATGGAGTCACTGAACTCTGCAGTGGTCAGGTCACCTCTAGAATGTTGTCCTCCCAGAAGTTCACACAAGGGCTCAATACAAAACTCTGGATGCTGCCATCATTTCTCTTGACATTGCAAAGGCTTCATGTATTTACTTATCTGTATATACGTTTTATCTCTCCAGTAGAATGTAATCTCCTTGAAGGCAAAGATTGTTTTATTTTCTTTCTCCACTTTGTAGAACTGTGTCTTGAACATAGTAAGCATTTAATAAATGTCTGCTAAATTAGCTGAATTGAATTGTATACCTTTCAATCAGATATGCATTAATAAAAGCAGCTTGGTATAATGGAAAGCTCTGTGTTTGATAGGTAATATATAAATATATTTTGCATGATTTCACATGTATAATTGATATCATATTTCTTACTTTCTCAATGGGTGGGGAAGGGACAGAAGGGAGGGAGAGAATTTGGAACTCAATTTATTTTTTTAAAAAATGTTATAAAGAAATAAATAATAAAAAACTTAACAACAAAAGGAAAATCTGTTTGGAGTCAGAGGATCTTGGTTTAAATCTCACCTTTGCTGCTCTGTAGATCTTCATTAAGGCACTACACTTTTATTTTGTGATTGATGACATTCATCGACTCTGTCCCTGTAGCTATGGCTTCTGATTCCTGGCTAATTACTGGCAAAAAATGTGTGGGTTGATGCATCTTCTTCTGTGGTCTAGAGTCCCTGTTCCCAGATCAGGGCATGGCTAAACACAGTCTCTAACTTATTGCTGACCTCATGCATTGTTAATGTCTCCGATGGTATTTCAGCAAAGTCTGGTGACTTTCTTTTTAAATGTCCTGTTCATACCACAACATTAGGGTGATCTTAGAGGCTTAGGCACTCCATGTATGTTAATCTGCTAAGGCTCTGTCACCACCCCCCCACACACACTGTCCATCTCTGAGGCACCTTCAAGATGAAGACCATACAGGGGAAGCTTACGCTGTACACACGTCTAACACTGTTTACAACACATTCCTTTTAACAACATTATATCTTTAGTAGGTCATTATAATTTTTCTTCATTTCTTTAGCCCAAAGGGAAATTACATACATAAGAATCAAGATTAGAATACAGAACTCCTCATTGAGAACATCTTTGTCTCAGCTAGTCTGCCATACTAACAATGCATCTAAGGGAAACTCCTTAGGGTTCAGAATAATGAAAAACAATTCCTCCTCCTCCATATCTTCCTCCTCCTCCTCTTCCTATTGCTGCTGCTGCTGCTGCTACTGCTACTACTACTAATTTTCTAGGTTGCAGAGACTTGCCAAAAGATGGGAGAAACTGAAGAAACTTTAGAATCCCAGTATCTCAGAACTGCAAGGTTCCTCAGAGGCCATCTGAGGAATACAACCCATAAAATAATAACCACAACAACACGGATAATACTAACTAGTATTCATAGAGTGCTTTAAGATTTGCAGAGTATTTTACTAACATTACCTCATTTCATTCTCACAACAACTCTGGGAGGTAGGTGCAGTTATTATCTCTGTTTTACAGACGAGGAATCTAATTTTCTCAAATTAATACTCAAGAGTCCTCAATTCATCTGAATTTCCTCCTCAACAGATTAAGATTTTATCAGCAATTACAAGGTATCACATGCATGATAGGACTAATATCTATTAGCATTTCCCTACAACATGGTTAGGCACACCCTTTCTTCTTCCCTCCTGGAATGGGTAGATGTTAATCTTTCCTAAAAAGATGAGACAGAGGTTAAGGGATGATAGGGTCACACAGCCAGAAAGTGTGTGAAATCAGATTTGAACCAGGACCTGGTTACTAGCTCTTCCTGACTCCAGGTCCAGTTCTCTAACCATTGTACCACCAAGCTGCTGTCTCCCCACTAACACAAACCTGTCAAATGGTCTCCTCTGCTTGAAGAACTCTAGAAGAGAAGAACAATTTCCTTCCAGATGGACCATTCCACTTTTGCACGGCCCTAATTTTGGAGTTTTCTCCTTACCTCCAAACTACAATGGCCTCTTTTCAGTTTCTACTCCTTATTCCTGATTATACTCTCTGGAGGCAAGCCAAATCAATCTTGGATTGAAATAGCGATCAAGATCCAGTAAATAAAATCATGAAAATCTATACAACTGAGCCAACTTCTCCCTGCCTTTAATTCCAGGTGATTGGAATCTCTGTCACTGGTGAGGGAACAATATGTTCTGCAACTGGCCCTTGTCTCATTATTTGATAAAGCCTCCAAGTTAGATATATTATGTAAAGGCTGTAATTTTTACTGCCTTTCATCTGGTAGGGATCCCTAAAGGCAATATGTCTGGCTGGGTCTGGAATATCCTTTCCAGGGAAATATTCTAGAGATTATGCTAAAATTTCTAAAGGTTTGCTCTACAGGTTTGCTTGTTGCCAGGGAACTAAAAATTAGCTAGTATTTTCATTTGATTATAGCTTAGACTGGGGAAGTTCTTGCACCAGGGAGCTGCTATTGAATGTTTAGAAAACCCTAGAGATTTCACCTCACCTTGTCTAAGAAACTGCATACCAGGGGTGGGGAACCTGTGACCTTGAAGCCCACATATGGCCTTCTAGGTCCTAAAATACAACCCTTTGACTGAATAAGACCATACTTAAGGACGTAGAGGGCCACATGTGGCCTTGAGGCCATAGGTTACTCACCCCTGGTATACTTTTGAGCTGGGGAGAGCTATGAAAAAGAACAGGAAGGGAGAGGGATTGAGAAAAAGAATTCCTTTCCTCCTCTAACTTCAATTGGCAAGTGAAGATTGGACTTGTTGGGGTAGGGGTGTGATCTCTCATAGGAAAACTCACATTCAGGACTTAATGACGCACCTTTGGAACCAAAGTTGCTCATTCATCGGATAATTCACTGGCAGTGGAGGCTTAAAGGTCTAGAACCATCTTTGGGTCTAGCATTTTTGTCCTACATTTGGAAGTCTCTAGGTTAGCACATAGCTACAAGTAATCATGATGGCCTTACCACTCTCTTGTGTTTCTAGGTTGTTGTGGCTTTTCCCCCATAAAGCATAGTAACTTTCTTTTCAAATGTCCTTTCCATATTGTAATGTCAAAACTACCATAGATACTGCATTTTACTAATCTCCTAAGACTTTTTACTTGAAAGACACTTTACATAATATCCACTGAATACATTTAAACTTTTAAGACCAGGTCTGGATTTGATTACTCAAATTAATATTCAAGAGTCCTCAATCCCTCTGAATTTCTTCCTTAAAAGATTAAGCCATTTTATCAGCAATTACAAGGCATCACATGCGTGGAAGGACTAAATATCTACCAGCATTTCCCTACAACATGTGTTAGATTCACTCTTCCTTCTTCCGTCCTAGAACAGATATTAATTTTCCCTAAAAAGGAGACATCCCAGACCTAATTGTCCCTTATTTCCATGATACAGCTTCCTGGTCACTTAACAGTATAAGTATAACGAAAAGATCCATACACATTCAGTAGAAGCCTCTTCATATTCGTACATTTCTGAAAACTGTGTGAGTTGCCATGACCTGTCATATTTCCATATGGTGATGAGGGGGACCTGAATCCAGAGAAGCTGAAGTCCTATTGTATCCTTGTTGTGTAGCCTTGCTATGGGAAGGCAAAGTAAACCCCCATTTGTACACTGTTCAATGATTTGCGAGTGTCTCATTTTGTCCCAACATCGAGCCTGAACTAAGAGATCCTGTGTGACCTTGGGCAAGTTTCCTCAATGTAAAATTGGGACAATAATAGTACCAACCTCTTGGGGTTAATGTGAGTCTCCAATGAGATAATATTTATACAAGTACTTAATATAGTGCCTGGCAGATAATAGGTGATATATAAATGTTTATTCTTTTTCCTTTCCCCTTCCTGAGCCATATAATGACTGCTTTGGACTGTATTGCCTCTGTGATCCCATTCAATTTTAGGTCTGCGTACTACAAGTGAAATAATGTGCCCAAGACCATTTGCCTTTGCATCATATTCCAAGGATCTATGTTTTACTTTCTTTCTCCTTGTAATACAATTTTCTTCTGTAATATTATGAATGGCAGGCTGATGAGTGCAGTGTTGATCTCAATTAACTAGGAGATATTATGCAGCCAGGAGTATATGATCTCTAAAACCCCTTCCAAATGTAAAGTCTGGTGATTCTACCCTTAATAGCCTTGTAATAATAACCAGCAATG
>NW_027185784.1:17550456-17596499 GCF_028583685.1 Petaurus breviceps papuanus
TTTCCTCCTGTTCCATGCCTTGCTCCTTCTTATCCCCAAAATAGGAGTGTAAAGTTGGAATCTTCTGTCTGCTTTGTTTCCTTTGCCTGCTCATTTTGCCACTCAATGATTTGACTTTTGGGCTTTTTGCCACAGTAGGACTCTGCCACCAGACAGGGGAGTTTTCGTCCCAAACGCTGGGGTTTTCTCAGCTGCTGGAGGTATTAGATGGGTGCCCTCTCTGAGGTCTCCACACGCTCTGGCAAGCTGGACACACACCCCAGCACCTCCACCATAGACTGCAATCCAGATCCAAGCAGGTTAAAGCAAGAGCGATGACCCCTCAGACTGGTGCTTGGTCGCCCTACACTCTGCAGGCCAGGAGCTGAAGCCGCCACGTGGCGCTGGCAGGCTGTGCCAGCCTCTCAGCGGTTTCTTGCCCCCGGGGGTAAAAGCCACACACTCCCACTTCCTGGGTCCCAAAGTCCAGACTGCACTGGCCTCTCACCTTGTCCTTCACATCTATGTGTTGATAAATCTGGAAACGGCCACAGCTGCTGCTGATCTGGAGTCCTTCTGGCTGGCAGCTGGTCAGGCCCGCCCTGGGGCTAAAGCCTCAGCATGGGGCTGGGCTCGGCTCCCAGAGCGCTGCGCTGGCCGATTCCTGCCGGCCTGCCGGGCTGTTCTCAGCGGGAGGTTAGCTTCTCTGTGTCATTTTGTGGGTTCTGCAGCTCCAAAGTTTGTTTAGAGTCCCCTTTTTACATGGATTGGGGAGGGTGGAAGCCAGAGCTGCGGGAGGGTCGTGCTTCTACTCCACCATCTTGGCTCCGCCCTCCCCCATGTATCTCTCTTCATTATTTCATGCACATCTTTCCATGTTTTCCTAAAACCAACCTGCTCATCATTTCTTACATCACAGTAATATTCCATCACCACCATACACCACAACGTGTTGAGCCATTCCCCAATTGATGGGAATTCCCTAAATTTCCAGTTCTTTGCCATCTCAAAGAGAGTTACTCTAAATACTTTAGAACATATAGGCTCTTTACCTTTTCCCTGATCACCTTGGAAAACAGATTTTAGTGGTATTGTTAGGTCAAAGGATATATACAGTTTTATAGCTCTTTGGGCATAATTTCACATTGTTCTCCAAAATGATTGTATCAGTTCACATTTCCACCAAAGTATATTGGAGTCCCAATTTTTCCACACCTCCTTCAATACTTATTGTTTTCCCCTTCTGTCATTTTAGCCAATCTGATAGGTCTGAGATGATATCTCAAAGTTGTTTTAATTTGCATTTCTCTTATCAATAATGATTTAGAACATCCCCCCCATATATATATATATAGCTTTGACTTATTCATAAAAAAAACCCTGCCTGTTCATATCTTCTAGCCATTTATCAATTGGGAAATAACTCATATTCTTAAAATTTGACAGAGTTCTCTATATATTTGAGATATGAGACTTTTATCTGAGAAACTATTTATAAATCCTCCCCATTTTCTACTTTCCTTCTAATCTTGACTAAATTGGTTTTATTTGTACAAAACCTGTTACATTTAATGTATCAAATTATCCATTTTACATCTCACAATGCTTTCTATCTCTTGTTTATTCATAAATTCTTCTCTTGTGCATAAGTCTGATAGGTAATATGTTTCATGGTCTTCTAATTTATTTATGATATCTCCTTTTATATCTAAGTCATATCTACATTTTGACCTTATCTTGGTAAATGATGTAAGATATTGGTCTATATCTAGTTTCTGCCAGACTGCTTTCCGATTTTCCTAACAATTTTAATCAAATAGCGAATTCTTATTCCAAAAGCTTAAATCATTATATTTGTCAAACATAAGATTATGTTAGTCATTTGCTGCTGTAAATTGTATGTCTACTCTGTTCCACTGATCCACCTTTCTATTTCTTAGCCAGTACAAGATAGTTTTGATAATTGCCACTTTATAATACAGCTTAAGATATGACATTGCTAGGTTTTCTTCCTTTACATTTTTTCTTTAATTCCTCTGATATCCTTCACCTTCTGTTCTTCCAAATGAATTTTTTTATTTTTTTTTCTAGCTCAATGAAGTTAATTTTTTGGTAATTTAATTGGAATGGCATTGAATAATTGTATTAGTTTAGATAAAATTGTCATTTTTGTTGTATTGGGTCTGCCCACCCATAAACAATATTTCTCCAATTATTTAAATCCATTTTTATTTGTGCAAAAATGTTTTATAATTATCTTCATGTAGTCCCTGTGTTTGTCTTGCCAGTTATACTTTCAGACATATTATGCTGTCTATGGTTATTTTATTGTTTTGCTATGGTTATTTTAAATGGGATATCTATTACTATCTTCTCTTGCAGGACTTTGTTGGAGATATGTAGAAATGCTGATGATTTATGTGGATTTATTTTATATCCTGCTACTTTTCTAAAATTATTAATTATTTCAGCTATTTTTAGTTGAATCTCTAGTTTTCCAAGTATACCATCATATCATCTGCAAAAATATTTTTATTACCTCATTGCCCATTCTGATTCTTTCGATTTCTTTTTCTTCACTTATTGTTATTTCTAGAATTTCTAATACAATATTGAATAATGTTGGTGATACTGGACATCCTTGTTTCACTCCTAATCTTATTGTGAAGGTTTCTAGTTTCTCCCTGTTACAAATGAGGCTTGCTGATGGTTTTAGGTCGATGCTTCTTAGAAATCTAAAGGAAAATCCATCCATACTTATGCTTCCAATTTTTAAAATAGGAATGAGTGCTGTGATTTGTCAAAAGGTTTTCCTGCATCTATTGATATAATACTATGATTTTTGTTATTTATATAATCATTTATGTTAATACTTTTCCTTATGTCAAACTATCCCTGTATTCCTGGTATACATTCTACTTGGTCGCAAAGTATACTCTTTATAGGATTTTTGTATCTATCTTCATTAGTGAAATTGATCTATAATTTTTCTTTCTCTGTTTTTGCTCTTCCTGGTTTAGGTATCAGCACTATATTTGTTTCATAAAAGGAATTTGATAGGACCCCTTCTTTGCCTATTATACCAAATGATTTATCTAATATTGGAATTAGTTGATCTTTAAATATTGGTAGAATTCACTTATTAATCCTTTGGTACTGATACCTTTTTCTTAGGAAGCTCATTTATGGTCTAATCAGTTTATTTTATGGAGGCACTTTATGGTGGATAAACATGAAATAATTAGTCAAGGAGATCAGAGTTCATTCATTCAGAGTACATGGCAACCCTACCCCAATGATTTTCATTTCTATCTGATCTTTCATTTCCTCATACCAAACTACTCATGTGAGCTGAGAATGTTCAACTTGAAATAATATGTGGACAGGAATTTCAGTTCCAGTAAGAAATAGCCTCCTCAAAAATCATTAATAGAACTTATGCTAGATACCAGCTGCAGACCTTCATAATTAATTGAGGATGATAAAGTAACCCTCCCCTCTTTTTTTTCTTCCTAATCAAAGTTTATTTTTCTGTCCCTTCATCTAACACTGCAGAGTTCATTAATTTGATGAAGAAGGCAGTATGCATGTACTTAGACAATATGCTTTTGAAGGGGAAGAATTAGGCTCATTTACCTGGATTCCACATTTTACGTGATTACAATATACATACTTGCATTTTCCTATTCCCACTTATCCCAGGAATTGAAGCATAGAATTTCATTTAAAGGTGAATGACAAAGCTTGAATGCATGATTTTCTATCTGATTTGTTGATCATGACTATCTACAGGATTGGCCTTGAACCTCACTTGTGACCATTGATAATTGAGAACTATATTGTTTAGGTCTCCAGAAAGTGAATTTGCAACAAAATCTGGTTTGACCTGTAGCTATGTCATGCTAAATTTGTCCATTCCCAACATTCCTGGACCTAAGGTAAGGACCTCTGTTCAGTAAATAAGTTATTTCATACATCAGAAACAGCAGGGCATGTGCACATTTAAAATCTATGGATGTGCAGTTATAACTGAGTTATATTTTTGGAAAAGGGTATTTCATAAGGGTTTATGGTTAGGTCCAGTTTTTGGAGGATGACAGATTTGTCTATGGGGGCAGATAATCAACCCATCTATAACCAACAGCATAAATAGGACTTTAAAGTTAGATTTTTAAAATTTCTTAGACCAGAAGTCTAAGCATGTGGCCCACTAAACATATGGCCCATCCCCAAGCCAGATTAAAGTGTTATTGGGAAATATTTAACAAAATAAAAAATTTTAAATAGAACATAGGTAATGTTAATATATGCTTTTCTAAGGTAATATGCCACCTGCAGAGATCTTTATGCATCACTTAGTAGCCTGCATTCCTATTTGAGTTTGATACCACTCTAAATCATCAGAAATTAGGAAATCCTTATTTCTTCTGTCTTCCATGAATCAATCAACAAACATTTATTAAATACATACTATGTGCCAAATACTGTGCTGGGCATTGACAAAAAAATGAAGCAATTCCTATTCTTAAGGACCTTACATTCTAATGCAGAAGATAGGGACATACATCAAAGTATACATGATAAGTATAAAGAGAAGAAATATAAAGTAGTTTAATACAAGGTGATGTGAGAAGAGCACTAGTAGTTGGGGGGTTAAGAAAAGTGAGATGTAGAAAATGGTGTTTTAGTTGAACCCTGAAGGAAGAAAGGAATTCTAAGAAATAGAAGTGAGTAAAGAGTATAAACCATGCATAGAGAAAAGCCACAGAGATAGAAGAAGGAATATCATGGGTGCAAAACAGAGAGAAAGCCATCATGATAAATGCATCAAATGAATAGGAACAATTCTCCTAGTGACTCACACAAACTCCTGAATACAATTAGCAGGTACAGTCTTATTGTTATCTGGTCACCCAGAATGCTCTCATCCAGTCGCTGGATGAGACTGGAAGCTTCAGTGGGCATGTGTTAGGGGGCCAGGAGAGAATGGGCATGGATACAGCTTAATCCCAATCACTAGAGAGTCAAGAATGTCTAAGTCACTATCATTATCTGTAGAATGAAGGGGTTGAGATGGCTCTGAAGTTCCTTTCAGTTCTAAATCTCCACTCTTCTAATCCACCAGCCAGATTTCTGGAGGAGGATATGCCTGACCCTCCAGTGACGTGATCTTTAGGATGCAGAAGGATGAAGGGGATTCATGATCCTGTAAGAAGCATCCCCTTTATCAGACGACTGTTAACCCCGTCTCTCATCTCTCCTCTGGGTTCTCTGTAGACAGTTTGCCTGGGCTCTGTCCCATACAAGGGAGCTACTCAGCTAGAAGGATGAGATCCAGTGACTTATTGGGAAGGGAATGGGAGTGGGATCTCTGGCAGCCATATCTGATTGGTTGCTGTGCCTTTGTACTAATTGTCCAGCATGCTTGGAATGCTTGCCTCCTGAACACCTCTTTGTTGTTGTTGTTTAGTCATTTTTCAGTCATGTCCAACTCTCTGTGATGCCATTTGGGGTTTACTTGGCAAAGATACTGGAGAGACTTGCCATTTCCTTCTCCAACTCATTTTACAGATGAGGAACTGAGGCCAACAGGGTTAAGTGACTTGCCCAGGGTCACACAGCTAGTAAATGTCTGAGGCTGACTTTGAACTCAGGAAGATGAGTCTTTCTGACTCCAGGTCCGGTGCTCATCCCATTTTCTTCAAAACTCAGCTCAAGTGCTGCCTTTTACAGGAAGCCTTTCCTGAATCCCTTTATCTGCATTATCTTTCCCACCAAAATGACATCCTATTTATATATACCTTGTAACTTATATGTGTATCTGTTGTTTCCCTGACAGACTATAAGCAGTTTGAGAGCAGAGTCTATTTCATATTTGTCATTGTATCTGCAGTACCTAGCATAGTTCCTGGTACTTAGTAAACATAAAAAAATAATTTAAAATTAAATAAAAATAAATAAGATAAATACTTGTTGATTATTCCCTCTGAAATCACAGGCAGGGAGACAACAATTGGTGAGGCTAGAAGTTTTCAGAAGGGAAGATTTGAGACACAGAACACTTTATAGAAAAGGAGAATGTTGGAGTTAATGGGCAGTAGAACAGGTTTGGTATAGAAGAGAAACAAGGAAGTTTAGGCCTAGAAAACTAGAGGCTCATTATTTTTTTTTTATTTTATTACCACCACTAGCTTCACCTTATGACTCCTCAGCTAATATTCTCTGCCTCACTTTCTTCTTTGTGTATTTACAGAATACATGCTCTTCCTCACTTCAAAGTGCTATTGTGAAGATTGCCAAAATCTCACATATAGCATGCTTGGAGCTCCTTGGAAACCAAATGAACACAAGTAAGAGTTGTAACTATATTTTACAAAGAGGAACTTTAGGATCTTTCTCTAAAATCACATATACATATATACACTATATACACACATATATATATACACACATATATATGTATGTATATATATATGCACACACGTGTGTGTGTGTTGATGTAAGATGACTGTGACCTTTGAAGGCTACACCAATGAACAGCACTTTCTGGTAGGTCCTCCCAAGTTGGAAAGGATAAAAGTATGGGCCTGCCAATGGACTCTTCCTGTATTCCAAGGATCGGCCTAACTAAATTCAGAGAAGTCATCACCAGAAGGTTGACCATTAGGTGGTGATTTTATTCTTGGCCATAGCAACTCATGAAATTATCTACTAAGGTATGAAAAGATTTTAATCTAATTTCTCAACTAACTTACATCTAATTTCTTTCATACTGCTATCCAATTCTCTCAGCAGTTTTTGTGTTTATTGGTTCAAATAAAATAAAAATGAATAATTTTGAGTACTTATAAACTGATGAAGACTGAAATGAGCAGAAACAGGAGAATAATCTGTACAATAACATTGAAACATTGTAAAAGCAAAGAACTCTAAAAGCCTAAAGAACAACAATCAGTGTATGGGATATAATGGAATATCAATTCAATGGCCATTCAAGATTCCAGGGGATTGGTGATAAAATATGCTATCTATGAAAGAGATCATGGACTTATGGTGCAGAATTGTGCGTGTGTGTACATACATACACATATGTGTATATACATATATATGTATATTAAGAAGGCTTTTGTTATTCCTTTTTAGTTATTAGCTCCCAGGATCAAAGTTGTAAACAATTTCTACTGCAACTGTGCAATATGATATAGGGATGACATAATATAATAATTACTATGCTTATGCTGTGTTAAGTCATGATGATATTGCTAAAGTTAACCCGTGAACTTGATGTTGGCAAATTGCCTTCTTTGTCTGTTGCCCCATAAATCAAGTGGTCACTGGTTAAGTGGGGAATAGTCATGCACAAGAGGATGTGCATGTGTGCTTGCCTCAACCGGCCCCCAATTGAGGCTTATGGGAGGAATGCACAAGCTGGAATTCTGTGTGTGCCTTAATTGACCTCCATTAAGGCTTGGGGGGATTTGTTAATGTGTTTTAGTCTTGACTGGTCCCATCCAGACTTAGGGGATCTGGAGGAGTGGAAACTCCTATTCTCTCCAGCCCCTGTGAGAAGAGTAATTAGGGAATACTATAGGAGTTGGTGTTCCCATTATCAAGAAGATTAGAATAGAATAAAGTAAGATTATTTAACCCCTCATTATGACTCCATTACTGTCTTCCTGTCTGCCCAGATCAAGAAGAATAGAATAGAATAAAGTAAGATTATTTAACCCCTCATTATGACTCCATTACTGTCTTCCTGGCTGCCCAGATCAAGAGAGAATCTGCTATAAGACCTGCTAGGAAAGCTCCTGTTCCCACTCCCATGTCTCCCCTAGCCCCTATATATGTCAGACAGTGGGTATGAGAGACACAGGAGTGTCATCTGTGTGTGTGTGTATATACATATATATGTATTATGTATGACATTTGCAAACCACCCCCACTCCCTAAGAGTTCTTATGTTACAAAGTAAAATATAGTTAATTAAAACCAATAATACAATGACATCATCTGAAAGTTGCCTATAATCTTCTATATCTGCAGCACATCCCTATCTATTTTTTGTAATTAATAGAAATCTATTTTCTCTCTCATACACACATAGGAATATTTTTGGTTTTTTTCTAAATTTAAATTTTTAAATTTTCAAAAAATCTAAAATTTTATCTCTAAATTTCAGAAACATTTCTAACAGATAAGAAACACCTATGTATGTGTGTGTTGTGTGTATATATACATATATACACACATACATATGTGTGTATGTATAAAACAAATTCCCTTAATGGCTATATTTAGCCATTAAGGGAATTTGTTTTGTTTGGCTATGGGGAGAACAGATCTATATTAAGCAAACTAAAGAGGTAGGAGAGTTCTATAGATATAGAAGATTGTAGGTAACTTTCACATGAGGCCATTGTATTATTGGTTTTAATTAGTTGTTATGCTTGGTTACAAGAGAACTCTCAGGGAGTTGGGGTGATCTGTAAATGTTCGTAATGTAAAAACAAAAGAAAACAAAATCTGTCTTAAGGAGAATTAGACACATTAGCGGAGCCACAGAGCTTTTGAAGAAACTGGAAATGGCTGAGATACATTTGGCCCAGATCCCAGTTTCAGGCTTCTAGGTGTCCTGTCCCCATGGAAGTGTATAACCAGAGAGATGTTTGACTTCTCACTTGTTATTTTTTATGTTTTGTTTGATTTTTATATTTTGTGTGTATTGTAATGACATAATTTTCAAATATTTCCTTTGTAAGCATTCAGTATTTCAGCTGCATATAAAATTAACTACATTTAAAAAAAAAAAGCTGACCCATGAACCTAAACCCCCTTTAATTGCATAGTTTCTGTGGGAAAAAAACAAACAAACCATTTTCCAGGCTCTAAACAACCAACTTGAAAACTGAGGTTTTTTTTTTTCCTAAAATGATGTCCATGGCTAAGTGCAGAGATTGGTTTCACGTAAAAGTAGTGGATTGTCTGCAACTGTCTAAGGTATAAGAGGGCCATAATTACAAGTAACTTCTGACACCGGCTGAGGGAAAAGTGGAAGATCTATGTATGGTTATAGGTAGGTTCTGACATATTATCTACCCAAGGTCTACGCAATCCTGTCTAACTTACTGTTGGCTTTGTGTAATTCTGGATGACCATTGATGGGTAGGTAGATGGAGCTATCAGTCTCTTCCCTTTCCCCACTTCTGTTTGAGCAGGGTTACTCTGGTACTCACTCCTCCTTAGAGTATGGCTTTTTTTTTTTCTAGCCAACTCCTTTGTTCCCTCCCTTCTTGGAAGATGGTTTCCCATGACCACTGGAAGTAGCTTTACTCATTCAGCCAACTACTTTCAGTGATTACTGACTCCTTTTAATCTTAGGGACAATCCTGATGAAAATATTCCTTCCACTCTGGGAAGTAATAAATAATTTTTATTTATAAGTAAAATTAATTGATTATCTTTTTAAAAATGAGTCCCTAGTCTGTGGGTGATGATAAAATGGTAATTTAAATCTGTTTCCCTTATAGGTTTTCCCAATCTTCTCCTCCCTTAATTCTATATCTAAACACTAGTATATACAATTTAACAATTAACCATGGTTTAAATAGGATACCAATTAAGGCAAAAATTAGATATAAAAATTCTAAATGCCTACCACTCAGTCAAATACTAAGAGGGTCACTGGAATTTCTCTTTCTTCCCAGGAACTCTAGAACCAGGAAGTGATTGATTACAGAAACAAACAAGGATGAATTTCTCCAATTCTTTCAGTAAGGGAGTTGTAAACTTTGGGCTATGGGCTGTAATCCTCCCAGTAATATGAAGAAATTGGATCCCTAAGATCTCATTCAACTATAAAACTCTATTAAAGATATTCGATGTCACTATTTGTTATCTATATTGGCTGCTGATATAAGTTTTGCTTGTTTTTGAGAAGGTGAGGTAGATGATGGAGATCATGAATTTAGACCCAGAAAAGCCCTTCCAAGTCACCTAATCCAGCCTCTTCATTTCATGGATGAGGAAGCTGAAGCCCAGAGAGCTCCATTAGTTACACAGTTGTGGTATGTCAGAGGCATAATTTGAACCCATCTACCTGGTTCTGAGTTTATCACTCTATTCATTCTACCATGCTGCTGAATGGATTTTGGAACATTTTCAAGGACTTTAAAGATTTGTGGAATTGGTTCTTTTATTATTTCCTAATATCATTTAAAATACATGGCTTTCTTCCTCCTTTTCTCCTTCTGTCCTTTCCTTCCTTCCTCCCTTCCTTCCTTCCTCCCTTCCTTCCTTCCTTCCTTCCTTCCTTCCTTCCTTCCTTCCTTCCTTCCTTCCTTCCTTCCTTCCTTCCTTCCTTTCTGCCTTTATTCCTTCCTCCCTCCCTGCCTCTCTCTCCCTCCTTCTGTCTCTTCCTCCCCCTCTCTTTCTTTCTCTCTCCCTCCCTCCTTCCTTCCTTCTTCCCTTCCTTCCCCCCCACCCCCACAATTGTATCACCAGTGCCACTCTTAAGGCTTAGTAAATTCTGAACAGAAAAAAGACTCAGAGCAGCAGCCAGGCACAGGTATTGATAATTAGGAATTACCAACATGATACAGAAAAAGCTTAAGATAAAAATACAGGGGAAAAAATGGAGGGAACTGGTCATGGGCGACAACACAGGGGAGCCATTCCAGATAATTAGGGGGGTAGAGAGAGGCTGGGACAATCTGCTCTCAAAAGTTCACTATCAAATGTAGCACAACAGATTCATCTTCTGAGAAAATAGCCTCATCAGTCTTTGTGAAGGTATCATGCTGACCTTTAAGGCATCACTACATTACAGTTTTTCATGCTGACAAGCAGAAAAGAAAATGCAAATGTTGAGTTAAATAAAGGAAAACAGGCATAAATGGGCAAGAGGTAATCTAGATCAGACTGTGCCCTTCCCTGGCACAGTGACCCAAGTGCTAGCAATAAGTGGACAATCTATTCACTTAAAAATGGGTCCGGGGGTGTCCATATTGACTCTGATATTTTTGTTAATAGCAACAACAATAATAACACCCTAACATACTGGGGCCTGAAATTCAGCTAGAGTGCAGGAATAGGAGAAAGGCACCACTAGATGGAGTGTGAAGCAATACTTTCAAAAATCCCCTAGGCCCAAAGGAAAACCACATTGGGGAAAGAACATTGTTTTGTTCAAGATCTCAATGGAGAACCTACAAAATATTAGAACTAGGAGGGACTTAAAACATTGTCTAATACAAACCCCTCATTTTAGAGCTTAAAGGTCAAATCCTTTACTTTACAGAGGAGGAAACCAAGACCCAGGGAGGTAACATGATGTTTGGGGATTTGAGTTTAGGTAATGTGACTATGTTGGAGACAAGGCTTTAGGCAGGAAACATCACCTAGAACCAGCTACAAAAGCTAAAAGGGGGCATGGAGGAAAATAAGGGTAGGGAAAGGGTTGGGGTCACCATGTTTCCCTTTCTTTGATCTCTAAGGTTACTATTCCTAAAGGGATCTTTCCCCTGAAACTCACAGCATACAGGTTTTATCCATTTCTTCCACAAAATAATGAATCCCACAAAGTAGTCACATGTATTTGACTTGGCATTATTCAAAGTAATAATTATGTAAAATATGGTCATTGTTTCCAGTCCAATGCAACTATGCAATGTGAATTTGACCACCTGATTTATTATTCGATGGAGAGAGATCTAGCTGTATTTACATGAGATCTTTCTATAACTCCGGGTTCAAATCCTACCAGTGGCGCTTGCTACCCATATGACTTTGGACAAGACTCTTAATCAACCTGTGCTTCATTTTCCTCATCTGCCAAATGAGGAAGTTGAACTGGGATGTCCTTTGAGGACATAGCCAGGGACCTATGGCTAGGGAAGGACCTTTCCTCATTGTGTAATAACAGGAAATACCTCAAACAGCAAATCAAGTGTGATGTAGAGGGTTACCACAATCTGTCAAGAGAGGTCTCCTAGCCAGAAGCAGGGGTCCTACACTGCTGAGTGAATGGAGATGTTACCTTTTGTTTGTTTCACTGCAGGTGGTACAGTAGAATGAGTGTTGTATTTGGAATCAGAGAACCCTGGTTTGAATCCCGACTCTGTGGCTTACTGCCTATACAGATAGCCCTGGGCAAATCCCTGAGACTCAGTTTCTTACTCTTATTAATACACAAGCATTTCTGAAGAGGTTCAGACCAGCACAGTTCATCCTGCAAATTGGGAATTCCCTCTCTACCCAACCAAATTCCATCTGACATTTTCCTGTAATTGTGAAACAAAAGACAAAATTCTCCAGAAAAGTAAAACAAAAATACATAGTTTAAGTTTAGGGTTTTGTTTGTTTTTTTTTTTTTAACTTGGCAATCAAAATAATAGCAAATGTAAATTCTGGAGGCTCACACCAGAAAAAAAAAATATCTTCTTGGCGATCTAAGTCATTCAGGGTCCAGGTAAACAAAAAGATCACCTCTTCTAGATCTGGTCCTAAGATAAACTGAGGGACCTTTCTTTTGGTTAACAAAGGGACATTCCTTCCTTGTAATCACTGGTCTAGATCTCTTTGAGAGAACTAAGAACACATCCAATCTTGTTATGGTTCCTGATTCTAGGGAGTCAAAGAAAGACTCCTTGGAATTTGTTCCCATTCTAAACTCCCAGCTCCCAGCTCTCTTTTAGTAGAAGCTGTCCAATTGGTGTGATAGATTTTGCATTTTTTTCCTTGAAAGAACACTGCAATATTAATGCAATATTCTGCTGCTGACACTAAAAATGATCTATGTGTGTTCCTGGGCTTAAGGATATGTGATTTCTAGAGAGAAAATATACCCTTAAAAGGGGGAAGGGGTGGTGTGGAACTGGTTCTACTTGACTAAGCAAAGAATTCCCAATGGTATTTTAATTGGGTTTTGTTAAAGAGGGTACATTTGCAGCCCTTGACTTGTAGCTCTTAAGAATATCAAAAGCATCTCCCTCCTCCCAGGGTTTTGTAAAAAGAGCTGGCTGTCTCTGAACATCACTAACATTTAAACCAATCCTCTTGAGGTTTGGATGTTTTTCACTTTGTCAAGCCTGAGTTTCTTGTCCTCTCCCTTCCTTTCTTCCTCCCTGTTGTCATCTTTACCAAAGCCCTGGGCCAGATGAAGGGTCTTAGAGATGAGTTCATCTGTGAAAGATTGTGTGTACACACATACAGGTGTGTCCCAAAAGTCTTAGTTCAACTTTAAACTGTCATAACTTAAAGCTACATTATGAATTTTGGGGGACAATTTGTATAAGGAAGGTAGCTCACCTACAGCTGAAGGAATATAGAAATAGAAGGTTGTAAATAATTTTTTTTTTACCTTTTAAAAATCCTGTTATGGTCTGAACACTTTAGCTTATTCATTCAATAAATATTTGTTGTTCCCTATTTAGTACAAGGTATCATGCTAGGCATTATGTAGGATATAAAAATGAATAAGATGTGCTCTCTGTTCTCATGGAACTGATAGTCTAATAATTAATTATGCATCCTTAAGTTCATCACCTTATGGTGCTTAATACTTAGGCAGCAGTATGATTTCATGGAAAGTGCATTGGGGTCACACTTCTTCCAAGTCTCAGATCTGTGACTTATTGACTGCATGACCCTGGGTAAATCATGTAACTTCTCTGAAATATAGTTTCTTCATCTGGAGGAGGAGAAGAATAATTTTGTGAGGAAGGTGCTCTGTAAAATTGTTGGTGTTACATAAATGTTTTGTTACTTTTCTTCTCTAAAGCATTATGTTTAAAGTAAGTTCAAATGTGCTTTGGGACTGTTTAGGTCTAGGGATGTTGGGAACCCCGAAATTCAGGGGCAAATGACGTGGGTCTTGCCTCCAATGAATTCAACCCAAGCCTTCTTTCAGCCAGAGACAAGGTCTATTAGAACGTGGGTTGGGGTGGGTGAGATTTTAAGAATCTGAGCATTTGTGATGCTTGTATTGACAAGCCTACCAGATTAAATCTGAGTGATTTAATGGGGGGCAAGATGGACCTTTTATACAGAAAGACTGTGGGAAGATCAGCATGTCATCAAGGAGTGATCAATAGCTTTGCGGTGAATGGGAGGTAACAGGGAAGGTCTCTAGATGGAATCAAGGGAGCGAAGTGGCCCAATCCAGAGGTAAATGAAGGGTTGGGCTAGGTTAGAGATAACAGGGAGGTTTGGGTGTGGGGCCATAATGAAAGGCCAATTAAATGATTACTGGGATGAGTTGATACCTCAGACTTTTCCTTTTGGGGTCCCAAAAGACATGGTCTTTTCCTTTTAGGGGTTCAGATACCATCCCCATCAGGACTACATCTGTAGTGGAGGTAAACATACATTTCTCCCCTACCTCCCCTCCCCCAGCAAAAAAAAAAAGCCCTTTCTTGAAGTGCATTGAAACATGTTTATTGAGTTCCACTTTTAATAATGTTGGAAGCTGTAAAATAGCTTAAGGCTGCACTAAAGCTTTTTGGATACCTAGTATAAGAATCAAAACCAAAGTGGCCTTGATGCATTGGAAAGAAGATAAGAAACTGAATGGAAGTCTAGGAGATGGTCAAGTTAAAGAGGAAACAGAAACTGTAGAAATGAAAGATAAAGAATAATTGTCAATGTGTGAGTCTAGGAGAATAGTAAGAGTTTACATATCACTTTAAGACTTACAAAGAGCTTTGTATACATAATAATAACTAACATCACATTTTAAGGTTTGCATAGTGCTTTACAAATATTATCTCATTTTATCCCCACAACAACCCTAGAGGTATTATAATCATTATTACTATTATTATTATCCTCATTTTACAGATGAGGAAACTGAGGCAGGCAGAGGTTAAGTGACTTACCCAAGATATTGGTAAATGGTATAAGATATTGGTCTATGCCCAGTTTCTGCCAGACTGCTTTCCAACTTACCCAACAATTTTTTTACTTAACTTTTTATACCAAAAACTTAAGTCTTTACACTTGTCAAAGACAAGGTTACTATAATCGTTTGCTTTTATAAATTGTACGCCTACTCTGTTCCACTGACCCAGCTTTCTATTTCTTAGCCAGTACCAGATAGTTTTGATAATTACTGCCTTATAATATAATTTAAGATCTGGAACTGCAAAATCTCCTTCCTTTACATTAAAAAAAAAAATAGTTCCTTTGATATTCTTGACCATTTGTTCTTCCAAATGAATTGTCATATTTTTTCTAACTCAGTAAAATAATTTTTGGTAATTGAATTGGGATGACATTGAATACATAAATTAGTTCTGGCAAAGGTCCATCCTTCTATTCACTACACCAACTAACTGCCTCTATAATTTAATTTGATCCTTAGAACAATTCTGTGAAAATGGCAGTGCATATATTACCCTAATGCCATGGTCCTCTTCAAAAACAAAGGATAAACACAACAACAATGTATTACTTTCCATTTTACAGATGAGGAAAGTGATCTCTCATTAAGAATGAAGTGACATGTCCAAGGTCACACAGCTAATGTCAAAGATGGAACTCCAATATCATTCCAAAGTCTTGAGGTCAAACTAGATGGTAACTTAACTTCAGTTGGAAATATTATAGAAGTCAATGTAATAATGGAATTAATATAAAAGCAGAGGCAGTTCTCCTGTTCTATTTGACCTTGGTTCAACTCTTATTGAATCCACTTCTTGGTTCCGAGTCTGAAAAGGAACATGATGAACTTGGAGGAGATCCAGGGGAGAGCAACAAATATGATTAAAGGGTTGAAAAATAGGGCCTTTGAGGAAAAGATGAAAAGAAGTTGGAGGCACGATTTGAAGACAGTTATTAAGCTCCAGTTGCTTAAAAAGACTGAGCAGGAGGAAAGGGTCAAACACTTCAAGGTGAGGGCCTGACGTTAGGTATAGCAGCGAGGAGAGTTAACAATTAGACTGTTCCCAAAGGAAAGGGAATTGAGGTCCTTAAGAATAGGACTCTGTTCTATTCTATTTAGTTCAACAGTCATTAATTGAGCACTATTGCATGCCAAACTCTGGCGGGGAGCAAGAAGAATTATTAGAACTGACCTCTGCCTTTAAGGTACTTACAATTTATTGAGGAGATGAGAGGTATATGCTTGAAATATTAGTGAATAATATGCAGGCCTATATGTTTATTGAAAGAACACTGCCTCAGAACCTGAATTCAAATCCAACCTCTGACACTACCCATGTGACCTTGGGCAAGTCATTTAAGTCTCCTTGGATTTCAGTATCCTCTGCTGTAACAAAAAAAAAATTTTAATTGGACCACCTCTGAGATTCTATCTAGCTCTAGCCTATGATCCTAGAATTCAATGTGTAGGGGATTTGACATTTGACAGCTCCTCACCCTTAAAGCCCAGAATGTAATTACAAGTTGTTAATGAAGTGTTAAATTAACTATGAAGGTATTTCTAAGCTAGATCCCTTTATGAAGTATGAACAGCTTTCTCTGAGTGAATCAGAAGAAAAGCCTAATGGCTGACAGCAAATGGGTATGCCCGCCCCCCCCCCCCCGCAATAATTTTTAAAAGATGGCTTGTGGACTATATGGTGGGGGCTGGGGCAGGTTGGAGAAAGGAATTCTTTCTCCTTCTTTGTGGGTCATGGCACACAGCAATGGAAGCTAATAATAGCACCTACCTCCAGGGTTGTTGAGGGAATAAAATGACCTAATATTTGTAAAGCACTCTGTAAACCTTAAAATGTGATATGTTAGCTATTATTGTGTATACAAAGCACTTTGTAAGTCTTAAAGTGATATGTAAACTCTTACTATTCTTCTAGACTCACACATTACCAGTTATTGTTTATCTTTCACTTCTACTTCCTATTTCCTCCTAACCATCTCCTAGACTTCCATTCTGTTTCTTATCTTCTTTCCAATGCATCAAGGCCATTTTGATTTTGACTCCTGTACGAGGTATCTGAAAAGCCTTAGAAGAGGAAGATACTTCATTCAGAAATACTAGAGATCATTGTTTGAGAGAGTGCAAGGTACAGGTGAGGTAATCAAAGGCATACATTCCAAATGGATGCAGGTACAGAGAGGTAGCTACTAATTAGATGAAGCAGTTTCAAGGAGCAGAAGAAAAAAGCCAGCTATGGACTCAAGAGACCTACCTCTGGCAATGCAGAGGGGCACACCCTGGGAATCTACCTGAACAACCTACTCGGCTGACATACTACACCCAAAGGGAGCATGTTTACAGGAGTGGAGAGTTGCTTTTGCCACACATGTATCTTACATGTGTCCATCACTACCATTGTTATGCCCAACCCATGGTAGAGCATTCCGAGCTCATATTGATTTGATCAGCCACAATCAGACACACTGAAACTTGACTGTAGCATAGTGTCATCATTTTGGTCACCTTCAAGAACAAAGGACAACAATCGCCACCACCATGTATACCAAATTTGAGCACACCCTTTTCATGGATACTGTGTATATTTGTGGGGGAAATGTGGCAATTTTATTTGTGATCTGTTTTGTGACTACTGTTTTTATTACACCACCTTCGTAAAGGGTTGATTATGCCTGCTGTCTGATTGTTAATGAGATGGAAACTAGTGGGGGCTTAGGAGATGCACTAGTAAGAGTTTTCAAGTATAGGCTTGCTTTTAGAATTGGAGATAGCAACTACCCTCTGGAAACCCAATCCTTTAATATAAATGCAATTGGGGGAACTCCCCAGAGAAGGTAGTTTAACAATGCATCATCTTGGCATAGAAAATGACCCTACTCTCGGTTTTAAAAGGAGAGCAAGTTCCAATAGCTCCTACTGAGATGGGAAGGTTTCAAGTATGGACCCAGTAACAGATTATATCCCTGTCACCTGGAGACCAGCCTAACAATTCGGAGAGGCTCATCACCAAGTTATTCACAGCATGGTAAATGTTCAGCCACAGTCATTCATCAGAACTGTCTGAGATATAGAAGGATGGCTTGCTATCTTTGGTGAGGTGCTCATACTCACAAAATTGTGGTATTATACTTCAAGGATCTAGCTGAGTACCCAGACTCATGGCTCACATTTAAATTGAATTCTCCTTGGAGTTGGGTGAAGGAGCTTGATGACCACTCAAGGTTCTGTTTATTTGATTTGTTTACTCGTTCTATTGGTTTCGATCATGCTTGCAAATGATGCAATGTCTATACAACATGATGTTTTTCAACATATGTTCTCATTAAAGCCATTTGGAAACTTGTCATTTTGTTTGCCTTGTGCTGTTGGTGAAATGTTGTATATTGATACCTGTAGTTTCTACCCACTTTATCTTTTAATTAATCAGAAATAGATGGTGGTCTTAATAATAACAACAGTTAGCATTCACAAAGTGCTTTAAAGTTTGCAGAATCCTTCAAATGGTATTTCGTTTGACCTTTACAACAGCCCTGGAAGGGAGGTGCTGCTCATATCTCCATTTTACAAATGAGGAAACTGAGGCAAAGAGCAGTTAATTAACTTGTCCAGGGTCACATAGCTAGTAAGTGTCTGAGGACTCGAACACAGGTCTTCCTGACTCCAAGTCCAGTGCTCCATGCACCATACCACCTGTATTTTATGTACACACCATGAACTGCCTTTTAGGGAAGGCCTGCTTAGAGTAGCCAGTAATGCTATGAGGGAATCACAGGCTCAAGATGGATGCTCTCAAAGGCTCCTCTGGTCATCAAGATGAAATCTCTCATCTGGCCTCCATTTTGAGGACACTTGAAACTGCCATCCAGGAAGTTTCAAACCCTTAGGAATTTCATTCAAAGACTCATAGGATCAAAGATCTAAAACTGGAAAGAAGCCCAGAGGTCACTTATTTCAAACCATTCATTTTACAGATAAAGAAACTTAATCTATGGGGAGTTTACCTACTAGCCCAAGGTCACTCAGGTAAGTAATTGAGATAGGATTTGAACCTTAGTCCTCAGACTCTAGGCAGCTAGGTGGCTCAGTGGATAGAGCACCTAGCCTGGAGTCAGGAAGATGTGAATTTAAATTCAGCCTCAGATACTTACTACCTGTGTGACCCTAGGTAAGTCACTTAACCCTGTTTGCCTCAGTTTCCTCATCTGCAAAATGGGGTGAAGAAGGAAATGACAAACTACAGGACTAAAAGAGAAACAATTATATCAAAATAGCTATCAAAAGATTTGGGGGGGAAAAAAGTTCTTAGACCCCACATTAAGAAATTCTAGTCTAGATAATCTCCAAAGATCCCATAGTTCTCTATGGAAGTCATGTAATAAACCTTCTTAAATTCATTAGAAATGTTCATTTGTAACAGGGGTTCTGAACCATTTTTGTGTTATGGACAATATGGCAGTCTGGTGAAGTCTATGGACTTCTCAGAATAATTTTTTTTAACTTCACAATTAAAGGAAATGCTAAATTTCAGTTAGAGGTTAGTGAAAATAAAGATGCATTTTGTCCTACCCAAATTCATGTACCCTGTGGCATCTATCCCCCATTGGAAGAGCTGTAAATGCCAAATTAAGAAGCTCTGGTTTATACTTTCAAAATATTCACATTCTCCAGTAACAATATCTAAACTGCTCTAAATACATTTAGAGATCAGTTACAAAGGGAATTTTCTGTTTACAGAACTGATTGTAGTAATGTTATGGAATGGCTTTATTATTCATTCATTCATTTGACAAATATCGAATCAAAACAGCACAATCATTACAAACATTGACATGGGGTCCAGAAAGATCCCAGGTGGGGAGAAAAAATTAGCAAACATCTTGGGCTTCTTTTCCCCTCTCCAAAAACCAGTTTAGCATTAATATTCATTTTCTTTACTTTGTGTCTATGTTAAATAGAAACAAATTCAGCAGATACCAATCCATTTATATTCAGCTAGGACATATATACACTACTGTATTTTCTCTATTACTTGATCCCCAAAATATCAATAAGTCCTTATTCATATACCATTCTCCCATTTTTGTACAATCTTTATGAGATCCTTGATGGATATAGAAGAAGGGAAAAATAGACTTTTGCAAATGATATTCTATAGGAGACCACATATTTAGAGTAATACAACTGACTCAAGAGTCTTGTCTTTAGAGGGAATTATTGTTAGATGCTTATGGAAACTCTCAGGAGAAATAGGAAGAAATAAATATCAAATAATCTACACACTGGAGGATGGTTGTATGGCCAGTTTTTGCCAGGCTAACTCTATTTAATATAAAGCACATTAAATGTTGCTCATTTTTTTCTTGTCACTATGTATACAATATTTACTCTTAGAAGTAATGTTGTCCACATCAGTCTGCTCTTTTCTATATAAACAATGGATCCTCTTTGAGTTTAAGGTGAATTCCTTTGAATAGAAGATGGTTCAGATTTAGCTTGGCAACCTAAACCCTCTGGGTCTGTATTTGTAAAACGCTGTCCCTAGTCTTGAATGCAGGTATGTTTAGACCAGCTCAATCAGTGAATTCCAATTATATAAACTATTATACATACATATGAATAGCCATGATTGTGCAAGTATAGATACAATGGTAATTATGTCTATTTCTCTGGTTTTATAATGATGCTCTCAGAGATTCATTATAGTTTAATTGAGATATGATTGTTAAATGAAAAAAAAATCCTATACATAGTCTCAAGATTTCCTGGGATTCAGATGGTTTTGAATAACTTGAATCTTCAAAGTATTTTAACTCAAGCAGAATCTTTAAAAGCCCCAGAGATACTTTTATCAGCAACTCAGTAATGATGTTAACAATTTAGCATACTTTGATATTTGATGAATCTGTGATCTTCTTAATGTGGGTACTCCCTCCAATGGTGTAACCCATTCATGCCCTCTACTAATGTGTGATTCCTGTGTCCTTTTATAAGTCCTCTACAGGGATCTATCTTCATTTGGCTCTCTCTCTCTCTCTCTCTCTCTCTCTCTCTCTCTCTCTCTCTCTCTCTCTCTGTCTCTGTCTTTCTCTCTGGAGCACATGGGTTATCCATTAATTATCCCTTCCTTTCACTAGGTGAATGATCCTCCTATTCCCATCATACATCTCTCCCGTGATGTCCTTTATGTCACTTGCCCTGTATAATGCTTGGTTGTAATACATTGAAGCCAGCTCATACACATACCATGAACTTCTCCATTACTTTTGGTAATCTGCATATTTAATTCTTCAGAGACTGTGGGAGACTATAATTCACAGCCATATAAAGGCCATTGGGATAATATTGATTTTTAAAAGATGGACCTCCGTTTCAGGGAAAAACTTGGAGTCATTTAAAAAAGCATGGTATAATTTTCAAATGGATTCTAATGTACTCCATTTCTTTTCTTCCTCAAATACAATTTTAGGCCCACTTCACTCACCACCTATAGTGTCTGTCACAGATACACACACTCACACACACACAAACACACACACCCTATTCGACCTTCTCTCTATTGGTTGTCCCAAAAAATATCAATAAATGCTTATTTATATGCCTATTTTTCCATTTTTATGAGAATTATCTATATGCACATAAACAGGATATCCTTGATGAATATGTAAGAAATGAAAAACAGGCTCTTGCAAATGATATTCTATAGGACATCACATATTTAGAATAATGCAATTGACTTGAAAAGGTAAAAATTGTAAAATCTCATCACAGATAGTTCTCACTTTATGTAAGTGGACCACTCTGCCGTGGCAGTGGTGGCAGCTGTGGTGGTCTTGCCATGAGTCCATTCAGTTTTCACTTGGAGGCCTTTTTTGTGGTTTTGTTCTTTTTTTTTTTTGGTGGGGATTGCGGGGGGGAAGCCACAGATTACTGAGTGGATGGGCAGGAGTAGAGAGGTAAAGAGAGCACAGTGCTGTACAGTAAAGTTAACCTAAGTACTTTTTTGGAATGCAGATTTCTTTCAGAAATAAAGTCAAATTTGTGTAATGTAATCTTACATATATCAAGAACCATCTGGATGGCATTATTTGTTGATAATTTGGCAATCGCAAAAAGTACATATGTGTTTCTATGCAAAAGCACACAAGAAGTAGTTATGGCATATAATAGAGTTCTGGGCTTGGAGTATAGAAAAGCTGGGCTCAGATTATACCTCCAATACTAACTATTTGACCTGGGCAATCCCTTAACCTCTAGGTCTCTCAAACAACTCCTTATGATTTATATACTATGTCAGATGGGTAACAATCAATTGGTTGCAATCTCATATCAGAAATTCCTGTCCCCCAAATTACAGATAATTTTCTATCTATCTATCTATCTATCTATCTATCTATCTATCTATCTATCTATCTATCTATCTATCTGTCTGTCTGTCTGTCTGTCTGTCTGTCTGTCTGTCTATGCATATGTATATATGTATATATGCATACACATTTATACATATATATGTACATACATATACACATTTAATGTTTGCTAATAGAGTTCAGATGGAGGATAAGAGAGGAAGAAAGAGGCTGAAATCAGGAGGTATTTTCAAAAGAAGAAGGTATTTTAATCTATCTAAGGATTCTTATGTTCATTCCCCCTCCCCCCAAATTCCTACTGCTTTGGGACACAGAAACAATTACATATTTTCATGCTTCAACTGTTTGCTAATGCTCTATTCTAGGCAATATAAGGATAATATTCAGGGAACAGCTGAGGATTTGCTGTGCATTTGGCCGGATAGATGGTGGTTGTTGCTGGAAAGTAATCATTAGTCTCTTCCCAGGGACCAAAAGGCATCCATACTCACTGCTCTTATAGAGTTATTGTCACTCTGGAGATATTGCAGGAGACTTAAGTTTTCGGTGGCTCAGTAGTTGATACCAACTTACTCATTGCTACCCTCCCTCTTCTACCCACCCCCATCCCCATTTATCATTCCTTACATCAGCTTCTCAAAGTATGGTTGAAGTACCTTTGGGGGTTCCAAGATCCTTTTAGGGGGATCTTCAAGGTCAAAACTATTTTAATAATAAGATATTATTTGCCTACTAAAATATTCCCTTTTTCAACAATATATTTGTTAGGCCAGATTTTCTTCATATGTTTCAACCAAAACAACATATCACAACAGATTAGGAGAAGCAGATATGAGAATCTAGCTGTCTTCTATTAAGCCAGATATTACAGAGATTTGCAAAAATATGCAAAACAATGCCTTTCTTCTCATTGAATTTTTTTCTTTTGGAAAACATAGCTATTTTTCATAAAAATATGTAATTCTTATTAATGGGTTTGTTATATTTTCAATGACTACATATTTTAACATTTTATCAGTTTTCATTTTTAATATGGTAAATATCAAGAGATATTACCCACATAAACAAAATCTCTTTTGGATGATTTTTTTTTAGTGTAACGGGGTCCTTGATAATTTTTAAAAGTATACTGTGTAGGGCTTCTGGGATCAAAATGCTTAAGAAATGCTGCCTTAGATCAATACCTTGATTCATCTCTTCCCATACCTGCTGAACTCTATCATGGGCTCTTTGAAGAATTTAACTAAGCAGCAAGATGGAGAGGCAGAGATATTCCCTTTTTATCTCTGTTCTTAATGGGCCCCTGGCCTGGCATGTCATGAGTTCAATTAAATTAAACATTTAATTAGTGACTACTCAGTATAAAGGGCTTTGTATGATGCACAAAAGTGCACAAGACAGGGGGCAGCTAGGTGGTGCAGTGAATAGAGCATGGGCCCTGAAGTCAGGAGGACCTGAGTTCAAATTCGACCTCAGACAATTAACATAAAACTGGCTGTGTGGCCTTGGACAAGTCACTTAACCCCAATTGCCCTACCTTCCCCTTCCAAGAAAAAAAAAAGCAAAAAAAAAAAAAGTACACAAGACAGGCTCCCTACTCTGAGTGAAAAAGTTTGCAATTTAATTGGGAGATCCATACCCAGAATGCTTGGTCTCCTTACCTCCTACCTCTAGGAACCCATGCTCTCTCCCTTTAAGGTTCAGGTCAAGTTCTAAGTTCTTCATAAGGCCTTTCCTGCTTATCCTTATTGGTATCTCTGCCTTGCTACTCCTCCTTAGGGGCCTGCCAAAATGACTTTGTGTTTATTTTGCATATATCTGGTATTCACTTGCTTGTGAACATTTTGTTTTCCTGCCATAAAAAAAAATTTCTTGAAGTCATGGACAGTCTTACTTTTGTATTTATATCCCCAGCATGTAGCACAGTGGTTGCTATATGGTTGGCACACAATAAATGCTTGTTAGTTAACAGATTTATACACAATAACTATTATATGAAATAGAAGAGAGTTATGTACAAAGTGCTATAAGAATTTGTGAGGAGGGAAGGATCACCTCTGGCTGAGGGAATCAGGAAAGACTTCTTAGAAACAAACGGGACATGAACTGGGTCTTACCAAATGGGCAAGATTTCAACAAATAAAGATGGACAAGAGAAAGTACAATTCTGGGTTGAGAGAATTATATAAAGGAATCAGTATAGAAGGCATGTACTAGGTAACAGGAATATTCAGTTCCAACAACTTTAAACATGCTAAAATCTCTTTTCTATTAAGCACCCCCATGGATTTACCAGTAGTATGCAAAAATATTGCTTGATTTCTTAAAAAAATAAGATAGGATTCATGGAATATGCTCAGGGAAAGGTAAGGGGTGGTGGCGGGGGGGAGCATTTACAAATGAGAGCATCAGAACAAGCTTGTGCAGAAGGTGACATGTAATGAAAGTGACAGATAACCAAAAAAGCCCAGGTACTCCCTTGCTATCCCCCCGATGTCAGGAGAATAAAAGGGAGGCCTCTGCACATTGGATGGATACCCTAAGGCAAAATTATGGGAGGGTAGGGATCAGAATTGCCCAAGATGGGCAGACATAGATGGCCTGAAAACTGCATTTGGAGGAAATATACATATTGATGAGATCATAGATCCATTGGAGAACAGATGGTGGTATTGGAGACTGGAGAGACCAGAGTCAGGGAAGGTAGCTAGGAGATTGTCATGGTAATTCAGGTACAAGTTGACGCAAGCCACAGGCTTAAATTATACTGGTTGTAGTAGGAATGGTGGTCATGATGATTCAGTGAAGTTTGCAGAGGCTGATCTAAGTGAAATGGACAGTTCTGTCTTTGAGAAATTAGATGAAAGCTAATTAGACATGTGAATTGCTTTGCAAATCTTAAAAGGCTACATAAATGCTAGCTATTAATTTTTATTATTATAACCTCAGTAGAGGGTATGGTTGTCACTGATTTCTGCTGAGAGGCAGGCAAACCAAAGGACCAATCTTGTGGTCTCTGGTTTCCTTCAAGGTTCAGCTCATGGTACTTTCTACATGAAGCCTTTCCTGATTGCCCAGATGCTAGTGCCCTCCCTCCCAAGATATTGCATTCTTTTTTGTGTTCTTGTTCTACATATAAATACATCCTATCTTCTTTGTTAGAATGTAAGCTCCTTGGGGACAGGCACTTTTTCACCCAAAAAGACCCAAACTCAATAGATATGTTCATAACCATAACATCATACTCCCCTTTTTTTGTACCCCTACACTTAACACAGTGCCTAGCACATAGTAGGTGTTTAACAAATGAATTATGTTTGATTGAATCAGGAAAAGTTCAGACTATACTGAAATGAACTGCAGATACTACATATGAAATTCAAGGGACAGCTTTCGGGGATCATCCAAACCTATCCCTTTCATGTTGTAGTTAGCAGGTGGAATTGACAGTGCTTGTAAGGTATTTCACAGGTCAGCAGAAGCACTTTTGTATATGAAGGACAGTACATGTTCTGCTGTAGAGAAGGCTTGTAAGTTAAATCCTCTGAAAATTAGTAATTGTTCTTGGGTGTTTTCCTCTCATCAATAGGGCATGTACTTTGTGTTAATGGGGAGATGTGGCACGGAGACATCTTCAGTCTCTCACTTGGTCTTTTTTTTTTCCCCTTGTGATGAATGTCACACATTTGCAATATACCTGGCTGGGGTTAGGAGGGCAATCTCTGTTTTTTCTCTGTCACTCACAGGGATTGAGCTATGACCTTGATGTAAGGTGATCTAGTCAGCTTCCTCAGACTTTGTGCTGGAGACCAAGACTCTGGATCCTTCTGCTAAAACACTTTGAGATGGCAAGTGAACACTGCAAACACATTGAACCCCCAACCCAACCACTGGAAACGCTTTCTTCTAGGCTATTCCTCAATCAGATGCTACATACATAGGCTTTGAGAGACAGCCTCCCATACCCTCAATTTCTAGTACACTTTACTATGCATTTCTTTTCCCCCTTTTTCTTTTTCTTCAACAACTCAAAGCCAATGTGAATTTTAGATGATTTTATTATGAGGAAGAGAGATAAAATAAACAATATTTTGAGTGCTATGTAAGACTATTTTAAAATATTAAATCCTGTGATCCTTTATCTAAATCCTTCCTTACTTTTCCTCCTCTATTTCCTGCCTAATTCCACTTCTTTTCCTCCCAGAAAGCTTTATATTTTTTCATATCCCAAACTACCATGTGATAGGTATGTTTCAAAAAATGACATTACTTCTCTTCTCCACATGGGAGACATCACAAAATCCTGTATATTTAGCATGGGTCCCATGTAACTTTGGAACCCCCTTGCTACTCCAGTTTTGATGAGGAGTGTTTGGGGACAGGTGTGTGGATAATCAGTTAAGCAGACCACAGCTTGAAACTCTGTCCAGTGAATTCTCTACCAACCAACCCAGACCAGTAAATTCAATAGCAAAGCCTTTAATTAGGACAGAAAAGCAGGGGAAATTTCCCAATACACAAAAGAGTACACTGGACTATCTATGGATGCCTACTCCATCAGGGAAAGAGGGAACGTTGCCCAGACAACTCACGACCTTAGGATTGCATTCTCCTGAAGATTCTCTTGGCTCTGACTTGTGGCAATTGGCTATTATTAGTTCATTAAGGTTCCACTCTGCTTCCACAAGGGCCACTCCCCTCCGCTTCTGAAGCTGTCACTTGCTGCTTTTCCTCAAAGCTCCCCTGAGCTTCTGACATATGCTGGAACCAACTCTCATTGCTGAGGCTTCTTTCTCAAAAGTCCTTTTGACATTGTCTTGACAAAACAAGCCTAGGGCTAATCAACACGCTTTTTAAAAAAATACATTTTTAATTGCTTTCTATTGTTTTTCTATTGCCTAAATTTTCCCCTGTATTTCTCCTCTTCCCCCTCCTAGAGAGTTATCTCATATAAAAAAAGAATTTTTTTAAAGAAAAAAAGAGGAAGAAGAGGAAGCCCTCACCCCCCAAATCAGATAAATACATTAAAAAAAAACCAAATATCTGACAATATATGTAATCTCCACACTCGTATACCCCCACCACTACAGAGGCTTGGATAGGGGAAGACGTTTTCTCATATCTCTTTTTGGAGGACCAAAGTTTTTATCTGTAATTTTACAATATTCATTTTCTATTTGGGGGGATTATTATTCTTTCCATTTACATATTATAGATATTGTATATATTATTTTCTGGCTCTACTTTCTTTATTCAGAATCAGTTTGTGTATGTCTTTCCAAAATCAATATATTTGTATTTTCTCATGTTAGGTCCATGGCCATATTTGGTTGGCACAAAGACTCAAAAGTCAAGATTTTCCCCCATATCCTTCTCCTGTCCCCACTTCCCCAACCACATGCACAATGTGGATTCCCTCAGCCTCTCTCAATGTTTAGAGTGGTGTGGTAAGTTCCTTCAGCGTCCTGCCCTGCCCTTGGCCTGCTAGCGCCAGGGCCTTGTGAATTACTGTGAACTTTCCAGAAGTCAAGAAGATGATTAGAAACAGTGCAGGGCACAGTGGCAGAAACTGTGGCCCACATCCTGTCGCATCTCCCTTATGTGCACAGTTCCTGTATGTTACTATGTACAATAGCCACCCTCAAATCACCCTGGAAGGTGGATTTGTGCGGTGGAGAATGTGTAAGACCTGGAGTCAGAAGACCTGGATATGAATCCCAGCTCTGGGATCCACTAGTGGTGTCATCTTAGGGAAGTCAATTTACTTCTTTGAGCCTCAGTCTTCTCATCTATAAAATGGGGATAATGATGCTTGTACCAGCTACCTGACAGGAATATTGTGATGATCAAATGAGACAGTGCACAGAAACCACTTTGTAAACCTTAAAACATGACATAAACATCTGCTGTTATTATTTCTTGACAAATGTCTTAACAAACTTATCAAAACAGCCTAGACAAAGAGAGAGTATGGTGAAGAGCAGAAGAAACACTGGGTTTACAGTCAAGGGAGCTGTGTTTGAATTGTGATTTGGCTACTTATCACCTATGTAGGCAGCTAGGCAACAGACACCATGGCTAGAGTGCTATGCCTGGAGTCAGGAAGACCTGAGTTAAAATTTGGCTTCCAATACTTAACTAGCTGTGTGACCCTGGACAAGTCACTTAGCCTGTCTGCCTGAGTTTCCTTATCTGTAAAATGGGGATAATAATAATAACCTACCTCCCAGGGCTGTTGTGAGGATCAAATGAGATAATACTTCTAAAGCACTTAGAGTGTGGGGCACATAGTAGGCACTATAAAAATACTAACCATTATTACTATTAATAAGATGGATATAGTAAGTAATAGCACCTATTTCCCAGGGTTGTTGTGAAGATCAAATGGAATGATATTTGTAAAGCATTTTGCAAACCTTGAAGCATTATATGGATGCTAGCTATTCTTAGAATTTTTGTGAGTTCATCGGGGTTAAGTTACTTACTGAAGGTCACACAGCTAGAAAGTGTCAAGTGTTTGAGGTCAGATTAAAACTCAGGTCCTCCTGACTCTGGGGCCGGTGCTCTATCCACTGCACCACCTAGCTGCCCAAAACGTTAGCTATTATTAAGCAGAACTTTGAGTAGTTCATTTTAACTTCTCTGGGGTTCAGTTTCTTCAGCTGAAGAAAGAGGGGATTGGACTAGAGCAGAGTTCTTAACCTGGTGTCCATTAGCTTGTTTTTAAAAAAATATTTTGTCTAAAAAGTTTTATTATTTGAATATAATTGATTTCCTTTGTAGTCCTCTTTATTCTATGCATTTTAAAACATTCTTCTTTTTAAAAAATTCAATCATTCTTCTTTAAAACATTTTGAAATATTCTTTTGGGAAGTCATCCATAGGTTTCACCAGACTACCAAATGGATTCATAACAGAAAAAAGGTTAAAAATCTTTGGCCTCTTAGGTTTTTTCTAGCTCCAATTCTATTATCTCTGCTCATAATTATGCATAGAAAGAGTGAACCAAGTGTGTTAGATCTGTGTTCTGTGCACACGCACCTGGATCCCTCTGACATGTAAATGGAAAGATGAGAAAGTAGAAGATAAGGAAGAATTCACTTGTTTTCCTCTCAAAGCAGACTTTTAGAAATTGGATGCATTGCCCATTAAGTCAAAGGGGGAGGGCAGGGAATACTGCTAGAGGAACACCTTCCTGTCCTGTGATCCCTCTTGTCCCCTCTGTTCTCTCTTGTCTTCTTTCACACAGAAGGACCAATCTGCTGCCTCTGCAACTGGAGACAGGAGGAGTTTGGAGGAACCCCCTGAGATAGAGTGCATAGTAAATTTCAGACTTTTAAGTGATCCTCTCTGGCTTTGCTGAAGAGGCAGGCCATGTGTGCCACCAGCTGTCCTCAAGCCCATTAAGTCCCAAGTGCGTCTGGGTTAATCAAACCCATGTGCTGCAAATCCTCGGTTAATATGTCATGACCTGGCATAAGCCACTGCAAACACACTCAGGGGGGTTTGGGGGTCACCTGTCAGATGGCCTTGGCAAGCCCACAACACTTGATGGCCTGGGTTGCTATTTGATTTGGTGGAGTTATGAACTCTGGGTGAGTGTTATAAACTAGCAAAGCTTTTCTTTTTCCTTTTAAATATTTCCAGGATTCCTGGATTTGGCCAGAACTATGAGTAGAACAGGAAAGATTGTCCCTCTATTAAAATTAGGTGTCTGTTATGGGAGAAATATCTCGTCTTGGAGTTTGTGTGGTAGGTTACTGCTGATAAAGTAAATCTACCACAGAGCTGAAATTATAGGGACAAAAGCCTGGGTTTTATTATCCTTACACAGCTTCAGGAGTTGGAGAAATAACCCTGAACAAAGATTAGGATTCTAACAAGGCTTTTATAGATGAAATTACATCAGAGGGACAGAGAAATCCTTTCTTTTACAAATGCAATCTTTTACATTCTTTTAGCCTATAAAGTTAAAAGACAGATTCATAATTCCATGCTTCTTTCAATGTCATGGAAGCTGAACAAACTTAGTGAAAGAATCATTATCTCATAGTTCCCCTAAGTAAACAAACCTAGCTAAAATGACTATATAGGTAAACTAAGTCAGGTTACAGATTAAACCACATTTAAAGGGTTCACAATGGGCAGATTGAGAAGGAGATACATGCCCACAGAGTCATGTCAGGTGAGTCCCTTTACAAATAGCTAAATCACCTTGGGAAACTCAAAACTCCCCTTCAGTTTCTTATCTGAGGAACATCAAAAAGTCTTCCCTTTAATATTAGCATTCTATGAGTCAGGTTTTAGCTAGGTGAGGTAAATATTAACAGAAAATAGGCTTCAACCAAATGTTTCAAGAGGATTGGCCCTGAATAATAAAATCCAATAAAGGAAATTGAAAAAATCCTCATAACAATTGATAGATTTCTCATAATAGTCTTAATTCTCCCCTTTTAGGAATGCAGGAAGCATATACTGTGTTTCTCCGATAATAAGACACTATCTTATTAATTTTTTTGGACAGAAAAACACCAGAGGGCTTATTTTCAGGGGAGGGCTTATTTTAATGAACATTGACAGCAATTTTAATAAACAGGTAAATGTGAACAAAAAAATGTACCTTTATTCAATAAGCAAATCACTGGGGAAGAACAGGATGACGCGCTCACTGCTGCAACTCTGATTGGATGCAGCTCGGAGCGCGGCGTGCGTTTCACCCGGGGTGGGGGGACGGACGGTGCATACAGAGGGTACCGTAATGTAGCGTGTAGCGCAGGGGATCACCTTCACTACAGTAGCAATCTCAATAGGGCTTATTTTCGGGGGAGGGCTTATTTTAGAGGAATCTTACACAGTAAGGGGAGGGCTTATTTTCGGGATAGGTCTTATTGGGGAAACACGGTAGTATCTTATAGAACACCTCAGTATGATGTAGTGGAAAGGGTGTTGGTTTGGGGGCTGTAGGACTTGGGTTCAAATGCTGGCTCTATTCCTTGCAATCTATGTGACCTTGGTCAAGTCAGCAAACTGAGTCTGGGCCTCAGTTTCCTCATCGGTAAAATGAGGGATATAAATTAGATGACTTCTAAGCTTCTTTTCAATTCTAAGATCCTAGAGTGCCACAAAATCTCTGCTCTTTTGAATACACACACACGTATACTTTATATGCATATATGTGTGTGTGTTTGTACATGTATACATGGACAGAAGGCACAGGGTAAGTTGAATATGAAGTGATGATATCTAAAAAATAAAATTAAGAGGTAAGAGAGGAGAAGGAGAAAGGGAAAGACAGAATAGGGTAAATTATCTCACAAAAAAGAGGCAAGAGAAAGCTGTTACAATGGAGGAGAAGAGCAGGGAGGTGAAAGGGAATGAGTCAAAGGTTCTCTCATTGGATTTGGCTTAAGGAGCAATAATATACTCAATCAAGTATCTTACCCTACAGGAAAGTGGCAGGGGGAAGGGGATAAGGGGGGATGGTAGAAGGGAGGGCAGATTGGAGAAAGGGGTAGTCAGAAGCAAACACTTTTGAAAAGGGACAGGGTCAAAGGGAAAAATGGAATAAATGGGGGGGGTAGAATAGGATGGAAGGAAATATAGTTAGTCTTTCACAATATAACTACTATGGGAATGTTTTGCCTAACTACATATATATAATCTATATTGAATTGCTTGTCTTCTCAATAGGGGTGGGTGAGGAGGGAAGAAGGGAGAATATCTGGAACTCAAAGTTTTAAAAACAAATGTTCAAAAAAATTGTTTTTACATGCAACCAGGAAACAAGATATATAGGCAATGGGGTATAGAAATCATCTTAACCTACAAGAGAGTAAGGTGGAAGGGGATAAAGTAGGGGATGGAGGGTTATAAGAGAGAGCAGACTGGGGGAAGGGATAATCGGTATGTTTGCCATCTTGGGGTGGCAGGTAGGTGAGAGATGGGGAGAAAATTTGGAACTCAAAATCTTGTGGAAATGAATGTTGAAAACTAAAAATAAATAAATTATAAAAGTAAAAAAAAAAATTCTACCCCTTCCTGTATAAACTAATCATATCTGATTCAGCTAAGTGTTCAAAGTAGATAGTTTGAGGGTCCCAGAAGCTGCATAATAGTTTAGAAACTAGTTACTACTGTGATCTCCCGCTGAAACATTACTTCTATGGTGCATTGTGGGGTGGAGGTGGCCCTCAGTTCTTGAAGGCTGCACCAGCAAAACACTAGTTTTGTTAGGTTCTCTCAGAGAGGCAGCAAGGTGATGATTTGGAGAGTTTGGGACTCAGAGATAAGAAAACTTGAGTTCAAATCCTACCACAGACTCTTACTAGCCATTTGACTGTGTTCAAGTCCCTCAAACTCCTTGAACCTAATTTCCTCATCTGAAAAAAATGGGGGGTAAGGGAGGCAGCATAGCTAGCATCTACCTCACATGGTTGTTCGGAGGGTTAATTGAGATGCCATATGTAAAGAGAATGTGTTGCAACCTTAAAGCTCTGTTACTATCTACATGAGCTATGACAGACCATATCTGTCATTCAGAGACCAACCTAGCTAAATGGAAAAGAGGCTTGTTACCAGAAAAGTGACCAGCAGAAGAGAAATCTCGGGGCCATGAAAACTCATGAAATAGGGAAGGGTCTTGATCTGCTTAAGTGGAGGGAATACCCACACACATCTCTCAAGGCATCAAAGTAATTATTATCTTGCCTTAGTTTTCCCATTTGAAAGCTGAAATAAAAATTAGTCAAATTTGCCTCTAGGGTAAAGCAAATTAGGTCAGTCATCCCACACTGTGGGCTTTCCCATGACTGTCTAGGTTACTTTCAGGACAAGATAGTTGGCCACTGATTCTGGGAGCCCATTGAGGGGGTGAAAGTGGTGCCTTGGGCAGAAGAGAGGGAAAGTCTCATTTAAAAAGAATAGTGACTAGATAGTAATCTCTCTAAAGGTAAGGACTATATCATTTTCTCTCCTCAGCAGCTAGCAAGCACTCCTCTCCAGGGTAAGCACTAAATAAGTGTTTTTTGCATTGAAGTGGTATTGTGTATAGTGGGCTGGACTTAGTAGGAAGAAGACCTAGATTTAAATCCCTGCTCTGATACTAGCTATCTGACCATGAGCAAATTATTCAATTCCTCCGCTTTTTCATCTATAAAATGGGGTTAAAGTGTCATCTCCT
Source organism: Petaurus breviceps papuanus (assembly GCF_028583685.1). Lineage (NCBI taxonomy): Eukaryota > Metazoa > Chordata > Mammalia > Diprotodontia > Petauridae > Petaurus > Petaurus breviceps. Next base: position 17,583,875 of record NW_027185784.1, read on the forward strand.
TCATGAGGCCTTTCCTGATTCCTCCACTACGCAGTGTTTTTCATCTTCCCCCCAATTATCTTGTGTAGATAGTTTATATTTTCTTATCTGTGTGCTTGTTGTATACACTCTCCCCAGTGCTCCGTAGAACATAAGTTTCTTGAAGGGAGTTTGTTTTCATTTTGAGCTGCTGATAGCACAATGGATTCTTAAAATGGTTCTCACGTCCCTGGATAAAATATAAAGTGCTTTAGAAGAGTTTGAGCTACTTGGATGGTACATAGAGAATTGTAACAGAATGTTTTCTGTCATTATCACCAAGTCAGACTAAGCATCAAGACTTTGAAGTTGTTCTCCACTGGCTTAAAATCGTAAAATGGAAGTACACGTGATAGCACCCACTTAATTAGCCCACAGACTTAGCCTAACATTTAGAAGTAAGACTTTTACCATCCATAGGCAGGGAACTGATGAGGTAGATTTGAAGATGGAATAACTTCCAGACATTAAACTCATTGTAGGTGTAGTGGTGAGAGATGAAACACCATGAATGGGAACTCCCAAGCCAAGCAATTTGACTAGAAAGAGTAATGTTTAAAGGGGAGTGACATGAAATGACTGAAAAAGGTAAATGGGAGTCACATTGTGGAGATTTAAATGCTAGCATAAGGATTTTATATTTTCTCCTAGAGGCAATAGGGAGCCATTGAAAAAATTTTCCCTCGGGCAGGTGTGTAGATGGTGGTGGGTGGGAAGTGATTTGGTCAGATCTCCATTTTAGGAATAACACTTTGGTTGCTGTGTGGAATTTGGACTGGGTGAGAAAAACCTTGGACAAGGAGACTGATTAGGTAGCTATTTCAAAAGGCCAGGTGAGAGATGATGAGGGCATGAACTGTCATATAGACTGTGTGAGGACAAATTAAGAGATGTCATAGAGGCAGGATAGAAAAGACTTGGCAAGTCTAAGAGGGACATAGGGATTGAGGGAGAAGAAAAATTCAAGGATGACTCCAAAATAGCAAACCTGAGTAAATAAAAGGTGACTGAAATGGGGAATTCTGTGAGAGAGATAGGTTTTGAGAAAAACATAATACAATCTATTTTGGAAATGTTGAGTTGGGATGCCTATGGAATAAGATGTCCAATAGGCATCCACAACCATTGTCTGGGTCCCATCCCAGTGGAGAGGCCCAAGATCATATGGTACTGGGACTAAAGTTCAGGAGAAGGATTGAGGCAGGCTGTTTAGATTTGAGAGTCATCTAAATAAAAAGTATGTATGTTTGCTGATGAGATGACCAAGGAAAAGAATATAGAAAGAGAAGTGAGAAGAGCCCAGGATAGGGCCTTGGCAGATACCCATACCTGGGAAACTGAAGGAAGACAATTCAGCAAAGGTGACTAAGAAAGAGTAATCAGATAGGTAGGAGAATTAAGAGAGACCATTGTTATAGAAGCAAATGGAGGAGAGTGTCTAGACAGAAATTTATATAAAAAATTGTGGGTCTTCTCTGCAATGCAGTGACCTAAGATAATTCCAAAAGATTTGTGATGGAAAATATTATCCATATCCAGAGAAAAAACTGATGGAGTCTGAATGCAGATCAGAGGATACTATTTTCACTTTATTTTTTGTGTTTTCTTTTTCCATTTGCAAACTGTAATTTTTTGGCAAACTGTTTCTTCTTTCATAAGATGACTAATATGTAAATATGTTTTACATGATTGCACATACATAACCAATATCAAATTGCTTACTGTCTTAGAGAGGGGGGAGAGAAAGAAGAAGAAAATTTAGAATTCAAAATTTTATTTAAAATGACTGTTACAAAATGTCTTTTCATGTAATTGGGAAAATATACTATTTTAATTTTTTTAAGTTACAGAGAGAGTCAGAAAAATAAAGAATCAGAAGAAAGGGGGAGGCATTGAATTTAGCAGTTAAGAGATTGTTGGTGGAAGGAATAACCCACAAAACAATCAAAAATGAATATTGCAAAATGACAAAGAACAAGCAGGAGAGATGGGGAAGAAAGTGGCATAGGAATTCTGAGGAAAAAAAAGTTTGAGAATAGCTGCTATGGAGATTGTAATAGTCACTTAAGGAGGAAAAACAGGGTGTCTGAGATTTTATATATATATAATCCATTCAGCATGGTTGCATGACTTTTTTCCAGGAATATTCAACACTACATTAGTACAAAGAAATAAAGGAGATGGTTGGGCTAACCTAGGGCTGGGGTTGGTGAGATATGACAGGACAAATGGGCAAGGAATTTCAAGAACAGCTGATAGGATGTGGTCAACTATAGCGCCAATAATAAGAAACAAGGAAATGAAAGCAAGAGTAGAAAAGGTGGACCAGGAAAACAAGGAGGAGTGGAGGGAATGGAGGTCTTTATAAATGATTTGAAGGAGGGAGTTTGAGGAAGGAGAGACTGAAGAAAAAGAATGTTGTTGTAAAGATGGATTTCTGGGCCATGGAGGTGGTACAATTATGGGTGGATCAAGTATATGGCCATCCCTGTGCACTGATGTTGATGTGGAGTTTAATATATTGAGGCCATGGGAATTGAGAAAGCTGATGAGCTGGTATCTGAGGGAAAGTCACATATATATATTAAAATCCCCAGGTATGTAGGTAGGGAATGAGGTGGTGGGATGGAACATTACAATCCATGTACTGAACTCCTTGAGACTTCAAGTCTACTTCCTTCCCCGTCACATGACATTTCACCTTCATGTCTTTGTTCTAGTTCTTCTCCATACCTGGAATGCTCTCCTTCCTTACCTTTGTCTTCCAGAATTCAGTTCAAATTGGATCTTCTGTAAGACACCTTATCTGGTTTCCCATATATTCTTCTTAACTGCCAGTGCCTTCCTCTCTAAGATTACCCTTCATCTACTCTGTTTGCATATTGTATGTATTTATTTATATGTTGTCTCCCTATTTCAATGTGAGCTCCTTGAGAGCTTAGACCATTTTTGCCTTTCTTTGTATGTCCAGAATTAGCATAGTGCCTGGTAGGTGGTAAACACTTAAATGTTTGTTGTTGATTGATTCAGAAAGGAGAGAAAATGATTAGCGGGCAGATAAATAACATGAGCTAGAAGTTGAACTAGATAATAAAGAGGGATGGAGAAAGACTCAAGGAAAGAGCTGCTACTGAAGGACAGTGGCAAAGGGACCACATGGAAGAGGAAGTGAAGACCAAATTGTACCCCTGCTCTTCCTCTTGGCCCATTGCTGAAGGGGGGTATGAGTAGAGGAGAGAGTGGCCAGGAATGATGGTTTTTTAGGAAGAGACAAATTTTCTGATAGGTAACAAGAAAAGGAAATGAAATGAGAATTAGGATAAAGAGGGGCTTGTTAACAATACATCAAGACTTCTAGATAGTATAATGGAATGGGAGGGCAGCCAATAACTTGGAATGGGAGGGCAGCCAATGATTTGGAATGGGAGGGAGTAGGGCTAAGGTCATTAGAAATGAGAGAACAAGGAGAAATAGGAACAGGAGAAGATGATCTCTGTAGATGTTGACTTTGAAGTACTGGCATCAAAGAGCTGGAAACTTGCCATTTGTAAGATGAGAAATGACTCACTGAAATAGGCTACTCACTCTTTAGGGTGCTATGATGACAAAACACAAAACATCAATGTGGTCCTTCAAAGTCACTGACTCCCAGATGGTTCTGACACCCTGGTGCCTGATTGAGAGGAAAGTGGTGATGATGTTCCTAGGTTCTGTGTGAAACTCGTCTTCTTTACTTTGTCTAAAGTCTCATCCCAAGGTGATGGGGAATGAAACATGGCAAGTTGATACACTATCCATAGAGTAGGCATTCGATTCTAAAGCTCTGAGTCTCGTGTGATAATAAGAATTCAGAACTTGAGGTGGAGCTGTTTGCTTGGGGAAGGGGGGGAGGGGTAGCAGGAATGGTGTTTGATTCTTCTTTTAGTGACTTCCCATAGACCCACCCACTCTGAGTAAGTGCAAACCACTTCAGGGCCCTCCTACCTTCTTTTCTTCCTGTTCTTTTTTTCTTTCCTTTCTTCATTGCTTTGTCTTCCCCTTTCTTCCCAAAGCTTGTATCATCACACGGAAGCATGATCAGTTATGGCTGACATAACTGATGACATAACCAATCATAGATCACAAGTATGATCATACCTATTCTTGCCAATGGGAGTCAGGAAGATCAATGAACTAGGAAGCCAGGACACATGCATGTTAAAATTCCCAAGTATGAAGGCAGAGGCTAAGGTGGGCTGGGACATCATGATGCTGAACTTATAACTTCAGGTTTACTTTCTGTTCCTCAAACATAGCATTCCATCTCCAGAACCCACATGTAGTGTTGGTGGTGAGTGAACCATTCCAGTTCTTTTCCTAACTCCAACCATATGGAGTAAAAGAATCTTGGGAATGGAAGGGACCCCAGGGAACATCTAGCCCTATTGTGTACCTGGCCAAGAATTCCACCTACAATATACAGTACCTGACAGTCACTTAGCCTTTTTTTTTAAATAGACCTTTAGTGAGGGGGACTTACTACTTCTAGGAAATGTATTCCAAATTTGGATAACTATAATTGCTAGGAAGTTTCCTTACACCAGATCTCTAACTGCCTCTTGCAATTTCCACCCATTTCTCTATGGCCAAGGAAAACAATTCCCCCTTCCAGATGACAACCCTTCAAATGCTTGAAGACAGCTGCTGTGCTTCCCTCCCCAAGTCTTCTTTTCTCTGGGAAACATGCCCATTTCCTTCAACCGACCCTCATTTGGCCTGATCTCCGTGGCCCTTCACCATCCTGGCTGCCCTCCTCTGGATGTTCTCCAGATATCAATGTCCTTCCAGAAGTGTGGTGCCCAGAATTGAACATAATACTCCAGATGTGGTCTGAATTGACTGAAATGATCCCACATTCCCAGGAATAGTGAACGACTCATTTGATGCAGCTTGAGAACAGGGCAGCTTCTTGTTGCCCAGTAAAAGAAAGTATAAAAAATTGTCCCAGCTGTTAAACCCTGCTGGCTCATTGAGCAGGCAGCTAACTCAATAGATAAAAAAAATAGCCCAATACTCTGAAGTGAAAGGCAGAGGCAAAGCTAGAGCACAGGTTTAAGTGTGAACAAAGCCTCTGTCCTGGCTGGGCTATTGTACTGGTATGTGACATCAGCTGAGTCATTTTCTTCCTTTCCTCCACTGCAGAGGACCTGGGATTACCTCTGTAATTTCCTGAGCCTCAGCTCCCCAAATGATGGTGTAAAGATGCTGAATTATAACAATAAAAAAAGGTTAATAAATATTACAAATAGCATTCCGAGGTGCTCTGGGAGAAAAAAATAAAGTGCCCATTGGCCCATTCATTTCCTGGGTGAGGACATAGTCAGGTGTGGTGGTGCTACTGACCTGGAGAGAGCGTTAATGACTCCCACAGTCCCTGGTGAATAATTGGGACGTATCATAAACCAGGATGTGCCAGGACACAGAGGCTGTACTCCAGCCGTTGCCCAGCTCTTCTGAAAAGGCCACCACTGCCACCTGGCTGCCTTGGCTTCCTTCAAGTCCCAGAAAAATTCTCCCTTCTTCGAGAAACCTTTCCTGATCGTCTTAGTGCTATTCCTCTGTGGATTGGCCCCAGTTAATGTCCAGTGCAAATCTCATGGCTATGTAGTATTTTTGGAGCTCCTTGAGAGCAGTGACCATCTTTTATCTTTCATTGCATCCCCAGCACTTAGAACAGTGCCCAGCACACAGTAGGCCCTTAATAGATAATTTTTGAGACAGCCTTATGCTACACTCCTTTAAAAAAATAAATTCTTTGTTATATGGGATGGCTCTCTGGATGAAAAGAGGGGAAAGGCTATAGGGGGAAATTTAGGTGAAGTAAAAACAAAAAATACCACTATTTTTAAAAAAGGCAGTGTGGTAGAGTGGAAAAGGGCATTGACTTTGGGGTTGTAAAACCTTCGTTCAAATCTTCCCTCTCTCACTACTCATGTGACCTTATCACTTAACCTTTCTGGATTCAGTTTCCTCATCTGTACAATGAGAGAGTTGGAATAAATGGCTTTCAAAATCCTTTAGCTCTATATCTCAGACCCTGTATTTGTCCTTTTAAAAAAAAGCCACCGCAACATCCAGAATCAGGGCAGTGCATCAGTAAGAGCGCAGTAATATTTGTTAAGTTGATTGCTTGCCTAGTGAGAAGGTCTGGCAGCCTTGGAAGGTGTCCCCCAACCCCTCCGCTTTCCTTCTCTTTTTTAATTTTTGCAGAAGCACTGCACCAGACCCCCGTTGTGTCACTGTGTGGTTCAAGATGACAGGAGCAAAGAATATGTTTCTGCATCACTAATCTGTGAGAATGTGACTTTGCCAGCTCAAGTTAAAATTTAGATTTGCTGTTTAAAATTCTAGTGTAATGAGGGATAGTATTGTCTAATCTCCCTCCCCCATCCAGTCAGCTTCTCTATCCTTAGTCTTCCTTGTTTTTGACCTTCCTCAAGTGTCTACAGAGACAAAAGAATGTAATTTTGTAGCTACGAAAAAAGGCTGCAGGAAAGCTATACTGTTCATATACCTAGAGCCGGTCAACTTTTAAGACCTTTTACCTGGTCATTCTGCTTGGTGGCAGGCAACTCCAATACTTTTCTTTGCCAACATGCCCGATTGTTAACCTCTGTTAAAACCCATGCTTTTTATTCATTTATAGGATTGAAAGATGTGCCAATCATAGAGATTTGGCAATCAATAATGGTAGGCTTTATTTGGAGGGGGGGGAGTGGCTTTCTCCTAGGCTCTGACCTTCTTGATCCTTAGTTTTTGAACATGAAGCAATTCAACAAATTCAATAATTCACCCTACATTTATTAAGCACTTTCTGAGTACAGAATATTCTAACAGGCACTGTAAATACAAGGAGGTGATGTTATAGTCCCTAGCTCCTTAGGAATCAAATGAGTCAGTCAGTCAGTTAGCAGGCATTTATTAAACACTTACTGTGTTCCAGGCTCTGTGCTAAGCACTGGGAATACAAAGAAGGGGGAGAACAGTCCCTGCCCTAGAGGAGGGTACGTTCTAATGGGGGAGACAATGTGTAAATAAGTAGGTACATATAAGATATGAACAGAGGAGATAGATGGTAACCTGAGAGGAGGAAGCAGCAGTGAGAGGGGATAATTATGATGTGATATATGGGAAATGTCCAGAGTGGTATCAGAAATTAGAGGGAGAAGAGGGAAAGAGGGATTACATAGCTGTGGAACTCAGGGAAGGCTGCATATTTGTGTCTTTGTATGGTGTGTTAAGAGGTTGCTAGGTGGCTCAGTGGATAGAGGCCTGGAGACAGAAAGACTCGTCTTCCTGAGTTCAAATCTGGACCCAGATGCTTCCTAGCTGTGTGACCCTGGGCAACCTAATCCTGTTTGCCTCAGTTTCCTCATCTAAAATGAGCTGGAGAAGGAAATGACAAACCATTCCAGTATCTTTGCCAAGAAAACCCCAAATGGGGTCACAAAGCATTGACAATACCTGAATAACAACATTATCCGTATTAAAAAAAAAAAATGTGATTCAAGATGCCAAGAGCAAAGTTTTCGTTTCAGTATCATTAATTTGTGGGAAGATAACTTTATTAGTCTAAGTTAAAATTTTAGATTCACCATTTAAAATTCTAGGGCACTATAGTGGTTTTTTTTTTTCCTCTAGTCACACAGGTTTTACAACCTAGGAATAATTCACAACTCTTCGCTCTCACTCATCCCCAATGTCCTATCCAAATGCCAAGTTTAGAGTCAAAGAACCTGGGTTCAAATCCTGATGCTGCCCCTTACTACTAGCATGGACTCAACTTCCTCATCTATAAAATGAGGGAATTGGACTGGGAAGTGATTTATAAATTTTCTCCCAGCTCCGAAGCTATGATCCTAGAAGGTGGCACCTGAACTAGGCCTGGAAAGAAGGCATAGATCTTAATAGAGAGAGGGGTAGGGAGAGCACACACAGATATCACTACCTCCACCCCCTTAGGAAGATATACAGCTCTGTCAAACAAAGGGATTTCCATCACCATCAAGCCCACTTAGCATTCTCAGTCTTTAAGCAAAACTTTTAATTTCTAACCAATCCATCAACCTACCTTATCCATAAATAAGACTTTTCCCATTTACAAGGCAAATTGTCTTTTTTCCTTATGCAAATAACTCCCACATTTTGAAGTCCTGGTTGTTTTTCTGGTCACGGGTATGGATTTGGGCTGATAGCAGAGGTCAAATGGATTTGGAGTCTGGAGTGTGTTTGTGTATATTCAGTCATTTTCTAGTCATGTCTGACTCTTCATGACCCCACTGGAGGTTTTCTTGGCAAAGATACTGGAGTGGTTTGCCATTTCCTTGTCTAGCTCATCTTACAGAAGAAGAAACTGAGGCAAACAGGGTTAAGTGGTGTCAGGAGACTTTGGTTCAAATCCCGACTCCCTTACTATATGAGTAACCTTGGGTAAATCACAAACTTTTTGGGCTTCAGTTTCCTCTGATATAAAGTGAGGAGGGGACAGTATAATATGGACTTTTTCCAGTTTGAAATCTGTGATCTGTGAGGCATATTGTTTTGCCTAGTTTTAATTGCGACCAATAGCATACTCTTGTGAAAGATGGCTGGCTAGAGTTAAGTGATTCAGTCACCAAACAAAGAAGCAAAACTGACCCATTAAAGCTCATTGCTAGTGAGATTTGGTCCTGTTTGGGTCAAAACGATAGAGACTAGTTCTAACTCCATGATGTTCTCTATGCCTGTCCTGCTGGTCTTCTCTACCTTGACCTTGATGTCACACCCAACATCATAGCATGTCTCAAACTGAGCTTATTGTTTTCTCTTTCTTCTGACTCTACCATTTCCATTTGTGGAGCCATCATTCATTCCATGTCCCATGCTGAAAACCTTGGGGTTATCTTCAGCTCCTCCCCCTTGCTCCCCTCTTATATCCAATCCATTATGAAATCCTGTTGATTATATCACCACAACATCTCTGGCATCTGTTCCTGCCTCCTTATCCCCATTACCACCACCATAATACAGATGTTCACTACCACTGGCCTGGCCTATTATAAGAGCTTTCTATCCGGTCTTCCCCCCTCACTATTCCACCCACCCTTTCCACATATCCCTCACACTGCAATCAGAATCATATTACCTATGCATAGATCTGGTCATGTCACTCACCAATCTCTAGTGATTCCCTACTGTCTGCTGGATAAAGGCCAAATTATTTTGTCTGATTTTTAAGCTCCCCACAATCCCCACAATTATGGTTCTACCTAATCAGCTTTATCTCATATTCCCTTCCATGAACTATCTCCTGGTCAACAGGGACAGTCTTTCCCAAATACATCTGTGCTGTCCTACTTCAGCACCTTTGATCATGCTGGTCCTACGCCTATGATATTTTTCCCTTTCTTCTTTAACTATTTAATTCCTACCTGTCCTTTAAAAAACTAGGTGATACAGTGGATAGAGTGCCATGTCTTGAGTCAAGAAGTCTTGAGTTACAATCTAGCCTTATATACTTCCTAGCTGTGTGACCCTGGACAAGTCACTTGGCTGTGCATTGCCTCAATTTCCTCATCTGTAAAATGAGAATGACAATAGCACCTCAAAACAATACTATAAGGATCAAGTAAGATAAAAATTGTAAAGCACTTAACACAGTGCCTGGCATATAGTAAGTGCTACATAAATGTAAGCTATCATCATTATCACCCAACTCAAATGCCATTTCATCCCAGGAATTTTTTCCTTTTCTGGTCAATAACAACTCTTTCCCTTAGACCTCACATGAAACTTTGTTTTGAAACTCTCTAATGAAATTGCTAGGGAATATTGTGTATGTAGCCAGTGTTGGTATCTTTACCCCCTACTAGGCTGTAAGCTCCAGAAGGGTATTGACAGCATATGATCTAAATTTTATATATCCCCTGAAGCCTAGCACGATTCTATGCACACAGTCATTGATCTATAAGTATTCGATGAACGAATGAATGAATGAATAGATAATTTTTTTAAGCAAGAGTATAAAAAGGATATTTGGGACGAGGTCTGGAAAATTATTTTCAAAATGAAATGTCTTTTACAACAGCAGATGAACAGCCAACATATCTCTCAAGAAAGAATGCCGAAAGTCATTCCACACCTGAAATTATGAATTCCTCTGTTCCTGACACTCACAAACTTCTCCTCAGCAACTAATTGTCATGTCACAAACGGATAAGAAATAAGACTTGAGGCAGAAACAGCAGGAGTGGATGAACTGTGAAATCACTGAGATCCAGTTTCCATGCAAAATAGCCTAAGTTGCAAAAATAAAATGAAGAAAATATATTAAATGAAAACTAAACATCCAGGAATAATTTTTTTCAGATCCAGTTTTTTTTAAACATAGATACTGATTTTTAAAAAGCATTTAAGTAGTGACAATTACAACAGCAGCTGAGGATAGCTTAAACTAGAATAATAAAATCCTAATGCTGAAAGGGACTTTGAGAGGTCACCTTGCCCAGTCTCTAGTTCTCAGACAGAACTGATCAGTAACCATGCTATTTTGGAAGGACCTCCAGGGAGGGTGATTCTATAACCTCTCTCAATCACCTATCTCCCATTTCACAGTCCCCACCATCAGCAAGCCCCTTTGTACATCAGTCTCGTATCCCTCCAGGTGAATTTTAAGTCCATCTCTTTTTATTCAGTTCTCAGTGGACCAAAACCCCCAGTTGTTCTTCTATGAATGTTGTATTTCCAATAGATGGTAATTTGTCTATCTGTGATAAGCAGAATTCCTTATTGTTCCTCTGTCAATGGCTGTTGGCCCTGCATTGATGACTCTGGGGAGAAGGCATTGATTAAGGAGCAGAGAAGGGAAGGATATTTTTTCTTCTTCAGTCAAATGAGAATAAGGAAGGACTAAAAACTAAAGTTTTTCCCCCTTTAATGGAAGCAGTACTAGTGAACTTCAGAACAGCTTTGGGGGCAGGGAAGGAAAAGGGAAAAGAAGTTCAGGGGCTCATGAAATCCAGTCTGGGAACCACTGACAAACACTGAAGTACACACACTGATACACACCTTTACTTTTAATGTTTTTAAAATTTTTTTTTTTATTTTTGGAGGGGGAGGGCAGGGCAATTGGTGTTAAGTGACTTGCCCAAGGTCACATGACTAATAAGTGTTAAGTGTCTGAGGCTGGATTTGAACTCAGGTCCTCCTGACTCCAGGGCTGATGCTCTATTCACTGTGCCACCTAGCCACTCCTACCTTTACTCTTTAAATTAAATAATATTTAATAATTATATTATTAATAATAAATTACTAATAATAAATAAAATTTTTCCAATCACATGCACAATTTTAACATTTTTTTTTAAATTTTGAGTTCCAAAATATCTCCTTCCCTCTCTCCCTCCCCTTCCCTGAGATGGTAAGCTATTTGATATAGGTTATACATGTGCAATCATGCAAAACAAATTTTCATATTAGTCATGTTGTGAAAGAAAACACAGACCAAAAAAAATACAGAAAGTGAAAAATAGTATGCTTCAATATGCATTCAGACTCCATCAATTCTTTCTCAGAAGGTAGATAGCCTTTTTCATCATGAATTCTTCACAATTGTCTTAGATCATGATACTCACCTTTATAAAGATTTCTTTTCATACCTCACCTATACAGAAATTTGAGGATGCCACTCCTCTTCCCACTTGCCACTGTCACTTTTTGTTTTCACTCTAATTATCATTTCATTTATCCATACATTATTTCCATGCCTGGGATCCCCTCCATCCTTATCTCCACATCCTGGCTCCACTGACTTCCTTCAATCCTATCTAAAATCCCACCACCTTCCAAAGTCTTTCCCAATTAATGCACATGCCTTCCCTCTCAGTTTATCTCCAATATATCCCTTGTATATCTTTCTTATATATTTTATTATATATCATGCAAAATTTATATATTATATGTAATTATATATCATATAAAAATAAAAATTATATATACAATTTTTAATTGTTGTCTCCCTCAATAGATTCTGAGTTCCTTGAGAGCAAAGATTGTCTTTGTGCTAGGTGCAAGAGATAGAAAGATTAAAAGAAAACCCTATGAAGTCCCAAATTACAATCTAGTAATATGCAATCAAAAATTGCCCTTAATAATCACCTATGGAATGCCTTCATTTTTCCAGTAAGGAAGCTGAGGATCAGAAAATTGATCTGGTCAAGGTCAGAAATGGCAGAAACAGGACTAGAACCTGGGCCTCTTGATTCACATTCCATGTCCTTCCTACTCCACTACATTATGTCATAGGTATGTAAATTCTTCTACATAGGAAGACCCAAATATACACATGTAGAACATAGATGTGTTGATGCACAAACACATGCTCAGATGGTTATATTCAAAATAGTGGGTGAATAAATAGGAGAGAGAAAGAGAGGAGAGGGCGGGGAGGGAGAGAGAATGGAGAGAAAGGGGAGTGTAATGGGAATGTAAATTTTGAAGATCTTCCCTGCACCTAGGCTAAAGTGCACCTGGAGCCTGGGGTGGGAGGCTTGTTTTTCAGTAGATATTTTTCATTAGAGAGAGAGAGAGA
>NW_027185784.1:17596899-17621997 GCF_028583685.1 Petaurus breviceps papuanus
AGAGACAGAGACAGACAGAGACAGAGACAGAGAGACAGACAGAGACAGAGAGACAGGAAAGGTGAGAGAGAATAAGTGAACAGATAAATAGGCAAAGGAGGTAGGTAGAAGAAGGCATTAGGTAAGGAGATAAAAAATGTGTGCAGGTGGATAGGAAAGAGGGAAAAGTCATAAAATTAACCAAAGGATGTTAGTATTTCCTATAATAATTTTCTGAGGAGTCTAGATGTGTGATTTCACCATGAATGCCTAGTGTGGAAACTTCTTCCACTGATGCAGGCTGGCCACTCATCTGTAATTTATGTTCTTTAATAGTTTAGTAAGACACTAAGAGTTTGGAGTTGCTCATGGTCACACTACTAGTATGTGAATTAGGCAGAATTTGAACTCAGCTCTTTCTGATTCTAAGGGTGGCCCTCTCTCCACTATGCCATGCTGCTTCTCGCATAACTATGTTTTAGGAAAAAATTTTCTTCCCCCTCTGCTATTTTTTTCCTGAGATGCTTTTCCCCCTCCTTTCATCATGCATGCCACATACCAATCCTTAAATTATTTTCTTTGCTTTCCATGAGCCTTTTCCTAATCCTTGTATCTCCCTTTAAATTGTGAGTTAAACCAGATAAGGTACTCAAGTGTAACATGGGGATAAGAATGCCAGCTTTACTTTTCTCACAAGGATGAATTCATTTAATAGAAGTGAAAGTACTTTCAATATCCATAGGATCATAGATTCAGACCTGGGAGGGACTAGTTTAATCACCTCCTTTTACAGATAAGGAAAATGAGGAAAGTAAAAGTTGAGTGACTTGTAGAGGTTGTAATGTGCTATGCAAATATAGTATGGGATTGTTGGTCATGTTATTTTTGCCATTATTATTACTCTAGAATGTTCCTATCAGTACTATTTAGAGGAGAAAGGTGAGAGAGTTGGTGACCCATTAAGTTTGCTGGTTGGGTCAGTATCCCGATCAAAACTGTAATACAGACTGGTAAAGTATTTAAACTCTCTATCACTGACCTCAAGGCAGCTAGATAGCACAATGTATAGAGTGCTTGGCTGGGAGTCAGGTAGACTTATATTCCTGAGTTCAAATCTGACCTCTGACATTTACTAGCTGTGTGAACCTGGGTAAGTCACTTAACCCTGTTTGCTCCAGTTCCTTATTGTAAAATGAGCTAGAGAAGGAAATAGGAAACCACTTATAATGTTAATGGCTTTTAAGATCTTCCCCACCCATTAATAGGTCTCACATAGAGCCCATTAAGGGAAGCTTGATTAGGAGAGGCTTGCTTATAGGAAGGTTTTCACACTTTTTGTTAATTTCTAATCAGGCACTGAGTCACAAGGGTTATGATGCCCTCTGGCTCTAAAAAGGGTATACATACTCTGAGGTTAGCATTTTGCTTTGAGGCTCACTCATTGGAAGATTGTTCTTGTGATTTGGCCAGATGAGACTCTGGGTAGCTGTTAAGGAGTCCCCTGGCTTTGAAAAACCCAGATGTTGGTGCTTATCTCTCTCTGGCAACTATGTATGTATTACCTTGGTCAAACAGTTGTATCTATTTGTTGATCTGTGCTAATTTCTCAGACAGTTAGAAGCCCTGTTGGCCTTTATTTCTCTGCTTGTATTTTCTCTGTTTTCTTTGTTTGGATTTTCTCTGAAGTTCAAGGTGCTGATTTTTCTGCTGAACTAATGAATGTAACTTAAAAAGATTGTTGACCCCTTAAACACCTATCTTTCCTAATAAAGCAGGTCTATGAACCTATGCTAGCAGACATCCTGGGTATACCAGTGTGGTTACTGCTATGCCACTCCAGTATCTTTGCCAAGAAAATCCCAAATGGGGTCATGAAGAATGGGACATGACTGAAATGAAGGCAACAAACCCACTGACTACACTGTAGCTCACAGTTTCATCATAGCCCCTATTAGTGGTTCAAGACATAGAGAGACAGAGGAACCAGGTTGCAAAGTTGAAGAAGTAAGCATCTTTTGGTGGTAGAAGTTTCATAGACCAGTATAAATTCCCTGTGGCCCACTACTGATCCATGAAACTACAGGAGAGAAGCACTTTTAGCTTACCACATTAATGGCATCAAAGATGTGGGGTCTGATTCTTCCATTCAGGATAATTAATTCCCTTTGCTTTGTACATTGACGTCAGACGATAGCAGTAACCCCAGTAAGCCATTCCATAAATGTATGTATTTTGTTATCCCATTTCCAACCTCCATGATTTTGTAGAGGCTGTCTGTGTCTGTAATGCAATCTCTTCTCACCTTTGCCTCTTCCAGTCCCATACTTCCGTCAAGGTTTAGTTCAACTGCCATCTTGGACTCCAGGCTCTTCCTAATTCTGCTCCCTGCTCCCCCACTACCTGGTGCTCTTTCTCCCCCTCTCAGTTAATCTGCATCTATTTTTAATGCACTTATCTGTGTATATGCCTCTCTCCTCAGTAGAATGTAAGCCCCTTGGGGCAGAGACTATTTCATTTATGTCTTTGTAGCCCCTGTGACTTACATAATGCCAGGTACATAGTAGGTTTTTAATAAATCTCTGCTGAATGAATAAATGGGCACTTAAAAGTATGGAATACTCTGCAAAAACCACTGACTAAGCCTGTGTTCCAATTGTGGCTTTTCTATATCTTATCTCCCAAAGAGTCAAGGCACAGGATAATGAATGTAGGTACTGAGACCTTTAACTGTGTGAGAATCTTTACTATCTACTTCGTTCAGTTGAATGAAGTGCCTGGTACATGATGATGCCCTTAAGGGTAATAGGGAAGGGGCAGCTAGGTGGCTCAGTGAATACAGCACCGGCCTTGGAGTCAGGAGGACCTGAGTTCAAATCCAGCCTCAGACACTTAACACAAAAATTAGCCATGTGACCTTGGGCAAGTCACTTAACCCCAATTGCCCTCCAAAAAGAAAAAAAATAAAGGAAAAAAAGAGTAATTAGGAAGTTTGCAAGAAAGCTAGGTTTGCAGGGTAAGTCAGCCAAAAAAAATTTAAAACCTACTCTGTGCCAGGTACTGTTCTAAGTGCTGTGGACACAAAAAGAGGCAAAAGACAGTCCCTTTCCTCAAGAAGCTCACAATCTAATGGAGGAGAAAACAAGCAAAGAAATATGTACAGGAAAAACAGGAAATAATTAAAAGAGGGAAAGCACAAGAATTAAAAGGCATTGTCAAAATAGCAAGTTCTGTTTTGGACATGTCAAGTTTGTTAACTTTGCAATAATTGCAACAATTCTTTCCAGAGGAGTATATTGCAGTTGTGTGGTTGTGGTTTGTCCCTTGTTCTGGAAGAGGACCAAGACACAAGGAAGGTGATGCCATGACATGCTAGTGAATTGTATTTAAGCAAGGCAGGTCTGTGCAAAATCACCAGCTTTACTTTCTTCTCCAGAGCCATCTGGGTCTAGTGGACAGATATAGGTCAGGACGACTGGAGACGGCCCAGCCAGAGGAGCATAAGAATTAGCTTGACATATCATGTTGCTTCCTTATCCCAATGCTCTTATACCTTTTTTGAAAATTTTTAAATTCAATAGGTTATGATGCTAGTCAGCTTATTATTTGTCATAGTTACTTGGCATGGGTGTCACTGTGATGCCTCGCCATCCACAATTCTGGCAAGCCCTCCTGCAGGTAACAGAAAGCACATCATTACATATGTTCTTTATATCACATATATCAATTTCAAATAAGGTATAATTCAAACACTAATGTAACTGTCTTTGGTACAAAAATGACCTCCCCAGTAACTAAAAAGCTACTTTTCCAAGAAACATGTCACTTGTTATTCACTCATCATATCTGTCAGTGTATTTTGGTGCATAAACAATAGAACCCAGACTGAAATAGGAAGCTGAATCTGACTTTCATGAAGGTGGTTAGCATCATGCCTGACACATAGTAGGTGTTTAACAAATGTTTATTGATCGATTAGTAGATGATCGCCCTCTTTGGGGCACATATGCAAAGGAGATTCCCCATTCCAGGTCCTTACAGACTATAAATTTCTATCCTTAGCATGATCACATCAGGGTCCTCCCACTCAGACCTGAGAAGCAGGTCATGCCTAGGACTGTGATACCTGATTGAGTCTCTCTATAAATACTTGCATGGCACATCCCAGGAATGCATCTGGGTATGAACCTTTCCTGTTGGCATCCCATATCTTCTTGGGCTGAGTCTATGAAGTTCCAGCCTAACTTGTACTTTCCTAGTGAAACTCTCTAGAGCAGGCCTGCCCATTAGGCTTCTTAACCACTTCTTCTTCTTTTTCTTTTGCCTTTTTTTCTGGAGGGAAATTGGGGTTAAGTGACTTGCCCAAGGTCACATAGCTAGTTTTTTGTGTTAGTGTCTGAGTCTGGATTTGAACTCAGGTCCTCCTGACTCCAGGGCCAGTGTTCTATTCACTGTGCCACCTAGCTGCACCTTAATCACTTATTCTTAAAGGGCCAGTGAGCCCTATTAGCTCTGTCTGAGAACAGCCTTGGGACCTGAGGATGACCTGAGCTTTAGTTGCATCCTCTACATTTTTTGTGGGCTTCCCAAAATCCTTTGGCAGGTGGTAAGCAGTGTGGACTGAATGTTGTAAGGCCTGCTGTAGAGTTTATCAACTTAGTTTGCCTAGATGATGATGAATAGTTAGTAAGATAAAGCTAGAAGTCATTTTCCATGTTCTCTCAAAATTCTTCCATTACCCACATGACAAAAAAGTAGACTTTAGTCTAACTTTACAATGTGAGTAACCTGAGGCCTGATAACCATTTATTCCTTCCCCATTGCAACTATTTTGATTGACTGGGTACAAGAAACCACCACCCACAATATGAACTGCTTGTCATCGTGTGTTTGGCAGAGTAAACCAGAATAGTTTGCTTATAGCCCCTCTCAAGGTATGCCCTATTACAGCTGTCAAAAGCAACCCAGAAACCCGAGAATTTGGGTCACATCAGTAGCAATCCCAAACAAACACAAAATTCTC
Source organism: Petaurus breviceps papuanus (assembly GCF_028583685.1). Classification (NCBI taxonomy): domain Eukaryota; kingdom Metazoa; phylum Chordata; class Mammalia; order Diprotodontia; family Petauridae; genus Petaurus; species Petaurus breviceps. The sequence goes on from NW_027185784.1 coordinate 17,601,899, forward strand.
ATAGTCCCTTCCAAGTCTGTTGACCAGAAGAGTTTGTAGACCTTGTGAAACTATTTTCTACCTGAAGATGGTCACCTATCTTAGACTGTGCAACCACAAAAAGGATAGTTCCATTGCCTCTTTGATGATGCACTCATAGGTCCTCTGGCACATTCTAGCACCCATAAGCAGTCTGTTGCTTAAGGAGCCTCCTCTAGAATAAATATTGCCTCTTGACTGGAGAAAGGTCCCTCACTGGCATAAGACCAGCTTCTAAGTCATCAGCAATTCATGCTGATCATGAAAGAAGAGGATCATGTCATAAAAATGGGAAAAGAGAGAGGATGTACACAAATATATATAGCAACTCTTTTTGTGGTGGCAAAGAATTGGAAACTGAGGTGTTGCCCATCAGTTGGGGTATGACTAAACTAATTGTGGTGCATGAATGTAATAGAATACTATTGTCCTATTAGAAATGATGAGCAGTTGGACTTCAGAAAAACCTGAAAAGACTTATGTGAACTGAAGTTGAGTGAAGTAAGCAGAGCCAGGAGAACACTGTACACAATAACAGCCACATTGTGCATTGACTGACTTTGATAGACTTAGCTCTTCTCAGCAATGCAAAGATCTAAGACAGCTCCAAAAGATTCATGATGGAAAATTCTGTCCACATCCAGAGAAAGAGCTATGGAGCCTGAATGCAGTTCAAAGCATACTATTTGCTCTCTTTTTTTTTGTTGTTTGTTTCTTCTTTCTCATGGTTACTCCCATTGGTTCTAATTCTTCTTTACAACATGCCTAATAGGAAAATATGTTTAATATGAAGTGTAGAGTATATGTAATATTGCATACTATTTTGGGGAGATAGGAGGGGAAGGAGGGAGGTGGAGAAAATTTAAAACTCAAAAGCTTATGGAAGTGAATGTTGAAAACTAGAAAGAAATAAATTAATTAAAAAAAGAAAAAAGGGGGTCATTAAAGAAAAGGGACTAGTGATAGTGATGGTAGAAAAAAATCTTCCCTTTGTTTCCAGGGACCTGAATTACAATCTAGACTATGGTCCTGGGGCCAGAGAATAGCTCCCACACAAAGCTTGCCTCCTTTCTACAAACTTGTTGATATATCAGATTTAAAATTAGTAGTGTGTGTGTATGTGTGTGTGTGTGTGTGTGTGCGTGTGTGTGTTAGAACTGGGTTCTTAGACTTAGCTCTGTGACTTAATTCTTGTGTAACTCTGAACAAGTCTGGGATCCAGTTTCCTCAGGGCTATGTGACCTTGGATAAGTGACTCCGCCTCTATGGCCTTCAGTTTCCTCATTTGTGAAAATGAGCGTATTGCCTGAATCCATGGTGTTTTGCTCCCTCCCAACTTTGGGGAGGAAAAAAATCCCATTATTATCACTATCAATAGTGATATCAATGTCAATAGATATCAACTAGTCTTCAATTCACTACCTTGTCCAAAGCCTTCTTCCATTATTATCCTTCTTTCACCTTGTCCAGTGTTTCCCTTTCATGCATGCCTATATCTCCAGAATACAGTTTTGGGGCCAACTTACCTTAGGACTAAGCCTATCTGAAAGGTGGTTTTTTGGGCTCTCCAAAATAGGTTTTCTGCACAAGTGATCTGAAACCCCACATCCTACATCTATCTCCTGGATATTCCCATGAGGTATTACTGAGCTGTCCCAATACACATGCTGATAGATCATCCAGAATCCCCCAGTAAGCCATGGATGACCCAGTTCTGAATCCAGACATTGCCCAAGAGTCAGATACAAATGGCAATATACTGTAGTGGAAAGCACCTGGATTTGGACTTGGAGACCCCAAGTTGGAATAGTGGCCCTGCTACTCACAACCTATATGACCTTAGACAAGCCAGAATCCTCATCTATAAAATGAAGGGTTGTACTAGATTACCTCTAAAATTCCTCCTACCTAGAGGCAGTTAGGTGGCTAGGTGGTTAGAGTGCTGGGTCTGGAGTCAGGAAGACCAGAGTTCAAATCCTTGTCTTGGGCACTTACTAGCTATGTGACTCTGGGTCAGTCACTTAACTTCTGTTTGCCTCAGTTTCATCAATTATAAAGCAGAGATGATAAATGATAGACTATTTAGAACCTGCTTACCATAGTGCCTGGCACATAGTAGGACCTTAATAAAAGTTTATTTTCTTCTAATCTTCAATCTATTAATTCATTGTTATCCTATTAATTCATTCTGAGTTCCACTGAATTATCAATCCAGAGGTCCAAATTATTTATATGGACTACCCCATGCCTGTTTTCTCCAATATGACAATCCATGGTAGATACCTTCAGAAATCACTACAGAGAATAGTATCACATTCAACATGAAGTGCATCTGCATAGAGGGTACTCCCTTTCACTCATCAGTGACACTCATTCAATATCCCATAGTGAATCGATTTAATCCCCAAATAATTAAATAGTTCCAATTACCATAGGAAAACCCAACTGTCATCCCTATATAATCCAGCAAATCCTTGTGTAACCAAACTGTACCTGTAAGGAATCCCAATTAATAAAATCATAGTGCCAATCACAGAAAGAGGGTAGAAGGAATGCTGACATTTGCTAAGCCATTCTTCCCTTAGCATTCTGGTACCCTTGTATCTCCTTTATACAGAAAGGTGCTTCACATGGAAAAAATTCTCATCCTAATGCACAAATTTACCAAACCCATGCAGCTTTTCACTAGAATTCATTTAGGGCCTGAAACTTATCTTCCTATACTTATGAAGAGGATAAATCTGCTAAAACTTCCTAATCCCCAAGTCAGATCCCTAATTGCCAAATTCAGAGGACCAATGGATTCCTTGTTCAAACGCATGGTATTCTCATTCTTGCCGGGCTTGAATTTAGTGAAAGATTTTTCCTTCTGCTCCCTGGAAGTTACCTACTTCTTTACATTAATATGATTTCTAACACTCCTGATAGACCTGTATGGACAAATGGTCAGAGTTTACAGAGTATTCATGCAATCTCACTTTGCCTCTACTGAAGGACATAGTATTTCCAACAAACAAATTAATCCTTGATACACTAGCTTATACATTTTCAAAACACAGATACATATGGGAATGTACACACACGTATCTAATTCTAAACCATAAGAGTAATTATGTAATGTAAAGAGTAATGAAAGTAATTATTTACCCGAGGGAAGGCAAACCAAGTCCTTCAGACATATATATGTATGTATATATGTGTATGTGTGTATGTATGCTATTATAGCTGGCACCCTAGCACGATAAATGCGGTGACCATTTCTGAGCCTCTGCCTATTTCTAAGTTTCCTTTGAAATAAAACTCATGTAGCCTAAAGTCACTTTTCACATTTTTGCTAATTATGCCTACCCGGTTTAAAGCCAGATAACAAGTTTGCAAGATTTCCTTCCACCTTGGGACTCCCTACCCTTCCTCTCCACCACCTTTCATTGGCTGATGGCATTGTAAAGCCTACTGTGTAAAGATCAGGTACCAGACTCCCACCCCTCTGATCCCCATATTAAAATAAACTTTTCCTATCTGCTCCTATAGTTTCTGATTCTACCCAGAGGCCTTCATAACCAACTGATGTGTAAGCACATGCCAAGGCTAGATAATGTTCTCCTGCTCATGCTCATGTCCTCAGAGGTCCCGTATCGTAGCTCACAAAGCATGATTCCCTTCCTCTAGGCTCTGTAAGAAAACACTTTTTTTTCTTACTCATAGAACTCTTTCTTGGGATTGTAAACAATCACTGCTCATCTGAATTTTTCCCAAGGACCTCCTTCTTATATCCCAGACCTTTCTAAGGTATTCTCCTATCAACATCCAAACACTTTTTTTTTAAATAAAACTCCCAATCTTGGCCTGAATCAAAAGCAGTGGTGAAGGTATCTATTCTGCCACCAACTATCTCCTCTCCTAGAAAACTTGGGTTTCACTGAACTGTTCTGATCCAGGTCTTGACCAAAATCCCATGATAGTTCTCAAATCTCTGTTCCAGCCATCCCTTCCTTCTAGGATATATACAGCTTATAAAGGGTAGGGTTTGCAAAAGGAATATAGATCAGTGATATCTAAAGGAGGATGTGCTGAACCCAGAGAGTCACAAGATCTACTGGGGTTCAGGAACAAAATGTCAGAACTTCTATTTCTATTTATTTTTTATCTAAAAAGAAGAAAGAACTTAAGCTTTACTAATATTTACCATATGGATTTTCAAAGGTGTCCTCTTTCAGTACCTGACAGAGGGTCATGTGCCATGCATGCTGTACAAAGTAGCCCAAGGAAAAAGTAAGAATTCCTGGGTGGAGGGGTGGGCAAACATGTCTAGCTCTGAGAATGGTGCTCTCTCTCTCCTTCACTTTCATTGGATCACAACTTAATACAATTTACTTGTGCCTGATTAAGTGGAATTACAGATTATACTATCTAGTTTTAGCTAAACAAAATGAGTAAATGGTTTAAAAAGATTCCTGCAAAGAAATTACAGATGCAAGAAAATACCAATAATACTAGCATGAGCAAACAAGAAGAAAAATGGCAGAGTATACAATTTCCTTTCTTCCTTAGATAGTCAGGTGGTGCAAAGGCCAGAGTTCTGGACCTGGAGTCAGGAAGAGGAGTCAAATCTAGCATCAGACACGTTCTACTTCAGACCTTGGGCAAGTCACTTATACTCTGCCTCAGTTTTAAAATGGGTATTATAATAGCTCTTACCTCAATTGTAAAATGGGTATTATAATAGCTCTTACCTCACAGAGTTGATGTGAGGATCACATAAAATGATATTTATAAATACTGTTTAGCACAGTGCATAGCACATAGTAGGTGCTATTTAAATAGTAATTATTATTAAACTTAGTTCTTTTCAGCCATAGTTAGCCTAAGATCTAGTCAGATCTAATAAGATGAGGAAAAATGAAATTCAAAATGACCAACATTGTTTGAAAAATATAATTACATTTATGATAGCTAATGTGGAACCTTGCCCTAAGTATATATTATGACTTGAGCAGTTAGTTAATGACATTATGAAGCCATCATGGTTAGCAAGACATTTAAAAATTAAGTTTTTGTTGGTGAAAATAATATCATCATCTATACAAACTCTCTTCTTTGTGCTCTTAAAAAACTTGAAAATAGTATTTTCACACCTGTAAAAGAAATCTTGTGAAGGAAAATTTCTGTGAATTTTAAGTCCCTTTGTTAAAAATGTAAACATGCAAGTTCCTTCCATTAATCTGTAGGAACAACAGATTGGCATCAGATGGGATTTTGCTAGCTGGATTTCAACAAAAGTCTGTATAACTGGTGGATGCAGGGCTATCTTGAGGCTCAGATAAAATAAGGGATGTAAAGCTTAAGCCCTTCGCCTCTATTATCCTATGATCAGGGCAGGCATAAGACAAAGAAATGTATTTTCACCCAAGGTTTTGCTACAGTAATAGAGGAAATCCAATATGGAGTCCAAGTTGAATAAAGATGCCCTGTGAATGGTAAAGTCCTTCAGATGCTCTTGATGGGAATGACTGTATTAGGTGCATCAAGCCCTGGAACACTACATAGCTACCTAGAAGAAATCTTTATCCCTCAAAGGAATTTGATTTGATATTCCACAGAGGAAATACTAAGTGGACAAAGAATGTCAATTACCCAGGCATACATTTGTGGTGTCAGTCTATAGAGCTTGTCCATCAGTGGTTATACCAGAGACAGATGGTACCAATGTGTGATCAGAGGGAACCAGGGTTGAACAGCCAGAAGAACGTGAGTTACATTGCCTTTGAAAAATTGCAAAGCTCCTTCAGTGATCCCACATTTCTCATGGAAGCAAAAACCCTTTGCAAAATACCAACATTATACTGGTGCTGGTGGAAAGATGTGGAATATGACAGTCTCTGAAGAATTAAAAATTCATCTTATACAAAGGGCAGTAGAAAGTTATGCTGTGAATGTGAGTAGGCTGTGACATATAAACCATGAGGAGCTCTACAGGATTGATAGGTATCATTGAGGAATTGTACAATAGGAAGAGAAGATGGCCTGGTCATGTGACAAAGATGAGGGAGAATGGGTAAACAACCAGAGGGTTCCACTGGTACCCTGGTGACCTCTTAAGAATGTAAAGAAGGTTTTTATCCTTGGATGGACTTTCTCCAGCAAAAAGACATAAATGAGTGACATATGAGGAATGCAATCTGCACCATTGGAAAGATATTCCAAAATCAATGAGATCAGAAGTCCATTTAAATATTTGAGATTATTATACAAGAAAGCCTTTTTAAAACAGTTTTCTTATTTGGTTCCATTAATTATATTTGAAATTATATTTTATTTATTTGTGTATTATTATATATTGCTATATTTATTTCATTATCCTATTTTCTTTCTGGTTAGCTCTTTATTTATTTTTTGCTTTTTGGAGGGCAATTGGTGTTAAGTGACTTGCCCAAAGTCACACGAGTAGTTTTTGTGTTAAGTATCTGAGGCTGGATTTGAACTCGGGTCCTCCTGACTCCAGGGCCAGTGCTCTATTCACTGCACCACATAGCCACCCCTTGATTAGTTTTTAATAAGGAGACCTAGCTGAAAGACAGATGTTTACTCCTTTGCTTACCTAATGACTGATGGCACTTATATAGAGAGAAAGAGAAATAAACACTAGCAACAACAGAATGTGGAAAACCTAATCAAAACTGATCTCCTAAGTTACTGACAGCTCTAGTATTCCTTAGCTGAGAGCCTCAAACCAATTGACACTGCTCCAACCAACCTTATTAATAATGCTCTGCTGTAGTTACAAGGGCAGCACATCCCTCAATGGTAACTTAAAATTAACCGGGCCTTTGTTGCCATCTCCAAGGGCCTCCCATTTATTTACTGTGAAATTGGATTGCTGGCTCTCCTTAAGATCTATTTCCAGACTTTTCTCTTTCAGCAACACCTCATTTTCTCTGTGGTAGAGCGATTAATATCCAGTCTTTGAGTTTTCCCCCTGCTTCTGTTTCTATAGGTGTCTGTATTCACACAGTGACGATATGCCAAGAATAGCTTACTGAGATACCACCCAGGGCTGGCACAGGCAGAGTAGGTGAGCCATATTATGTGGACTGATGACCACAATTATTTCTTCCATTGACTTGCCAAAGTGACTGAAATTCCATCACTAAAGATTCATCCCTGGGGTGAGTAGGTGGCACAGTGAATAGAGCACCAGCCCTGGAGTCAGGAGGACCTGACTTCAAATCCGGCCTCAGACACTTGACATACTTACTAGCCATGTGACTTTGGACAAGCCACTTAACCCCAATTGCACTCCAAAAAAAATATATATTCATCCCTTTAGGCTAAGACTAAGGGGTGGGGAACCTGCAGCCTTGAAGCCCCTTGTGGCCTTCTAGGTCCTTGGATGTGACCTTTGGACTGAGTCCAAGTTTTACAGAAGTTTGGATTCTGTCAAACGGCTGCACTTGAGGATGTAGAGAGCCAGGAAAACCTCTGATAACAGCTTAATGCAGGGGTTCCTGAATGCATTGATGATAAATGATAATAATAAATGAGGGACAGATAAACAGGTAGATAAATTGACTGTCATAGGGATTAGACCTATGATGTCATTGATATATGGCACTTCCAGGTGAGGAAACTTCTTCTTCCAATGCAGGTTGGCACCTTTCTAAGAGTTACCAAAGTAGTTAAGTGTCTTGCCCAAGTTTCCACAGCCAGTAAATGGTAGAGGTAGGATTTGAATCCAGGTCTGCTTAGCTTCAAGGCTAAGTCTCAAAGTCCAATATATTCTCCATATAATGAGAGGGAAGTAATCAATCAACCAATATTTATTAAGTGCCTACTGTATGCCAGGCATTGTGCTCTATGCTGGGGATGTATAAAAAGAAAAAAGACAGTTCCTGCCCTCAAAGAGCTTACAATCTAAAGGGGGAGACAACACGAAAACAAATATGTACAAAGCAAGCTAGGTACAAGATAAATCGGAGGTGACTGATAGAGGGAAAGCCCTGGAATTAAGAGGGTTTGGGGACAGCTTCCCGTTGGGACTTAAAGGAAGCCAGGAAGGTCAGTAGTCAGAGCAGGAGGCAGAGCCTTCTATAGGCATGAGGGATATCCAGAGCAAATGTCCAGAACCAAGAGATGGAATACCTTGTTCTTGGAACAGCCAGGAGACCAGTGTCACTGGACCAGAGAATATGGTGGGGAGTTAAGCATAAGACTGGAAAGGTAAAAAAAGTGGTGGGGAATGAAGGGCTTTGAATGCCAGACAGAAGATTTTGTATTTGATCCTCGAGGCAATGGGAAACCATGGGAGTTTTCTGAGTAGGGGGTGACATAATTGGACCTGCATTTTAGGAAAATCGCATTAGTAGCTAAGTAGAGGATGGGCTGAGGGGGGGTAGTTGAGGCAGGCACTAATTAAGGCATGAGCTGATGAAGGCCTGCACTAGACTGGTGAGAGTGTCAGAGGAGAGAAGAGAGGGTATGCAAAGGTAAAAATCAACAGGCCTTGGTAACAGCTTGCATCTGGAGAGTGGGAGAGAATCCAACAGAATACAGGATGACTCCTAGGTTGTGAGCCTGAAGCACTGGGAGGATGGTGTTGCCCTCTACAGTAACAGGGAAGGGAGGAAGGAGGAAGAATTTAGGGAAAAAATAATGAGTTATGTTTTGGATACATTGAATTTAAGATGTCTACTGGACATCCAGTCTGAGATGTCTAAAAGGTAGCTGGAGATGTGAGTATGGAGGTCAGTAGAAAGATTGGGGCCAGGAAGATAGATGTGAGAATTACCAGCATAGAGATGGTAATTAAATCCATGGCAGCTGATGAGTTCATCAAGTAAAGTAGTAGAGAGAAAAGAGAGAAGAGAATATGGGAAGGAACCTTGAGGGATACCTATGGGAAAGTGCTATGATGTGGAAGAGAATCCAGCAAAAATGACAGAGAAGTATAGGTCAGATAGGTAGGAGGAGAAACAGGAGGGAGGGGTGTCCTGAAACCTAGAGAGAAGAGAGTCTCAAGGAAGAGGTGGTGACCAATGACGTCAAAGGCTGCAGAGAGGTCAAGGGGAATGAGGATTGAGAGAAGACCGTTGGATTTGGCAACAACCAGCTCCTTAGTGAACTTGGAGAGAGAGTAGTTTCCATAGAATGATAAAGTCAGAGGCCAGATTGTAAGGGATTAAGAAGAGAGTGAGAGGAGAAAAGTGAAAGCATTGTTTGCAGATGGCTTCTTTTGAGTTTAGCTGAAATGAACAGAGGAGAAATAGAACTATAGTTAACAGAACTGAAAGGATTTTTTTTTCCAGCTTTTTCCCCCAGTTGTTTTCTTTTTCCATAATAGGAGAGACATGAACATGTTTATAGGTGGTAGCCACTGGACAGGGAGAAAGCAGCAGTAACACAAGGGAATGCCAGCAAGATGCTTTGAAGGAATTTTAGGTGCCCTGGGACAGCTGTGGTAGCTGTGCAGGTCTGGCAGAAATCCTGAAACATTAACTAGTTGAACCCTGGTGATGTTATGAAGTGGTAGAGTGGATAAAGAGAGCATTGGGGTGGGGGCGGCGGGGGGGTGAGAGGAGAGGCGTGCAGCTAGGTGGCACAGTGAATAGAGCACCAGCCCTAGAGTCAGGAAGACTTGAGTTCAAATATGACCTCAGACACTTAACACTTACTGGCCGTGTGACCTTGGGCAAGTAACTTAACCCCAATTGTACTGCCTTCCCCCCTCCAAAAAGCAAAAAAAAAAAAAAATTTAAATTTAATTTAAAAAAAAGAGAGCATCAGACTTTGAGTCAGGAAGACCTGAGTTCAAATCTGGCCTCAGGCACTTAATAGCTGTGTGACCCTGGGCAAGTCACATAACCTTTGTCTGCCTCAGTTTCCTTGATTGTAAAATGAAGATAATAACACCTCCATCACAGGTTGTTGTTAGGCTCAAATGAATGACTGAATAACAACAAAACCTTAAATCCATTATAACAACAACAATAATAATAGTCAGCATTTGTATAGTGCTTTAAGGTTGGCAAACGACTTTATTGATCTCTCACTTGATCCTCACAACTCTGGGAAGTGGGTACTATTATTATCCCCATCTAATGGATGAGAAAACCAAGGCAAAAGGAGGTTAAGTGACTTACCCACCATCACAAAGCTAGTGTTTGAAGTCACATTTGAACTCAGGTTTCCTGACTCCAGTTCCAAGCTTCAATATACATACATACATACATAATAAGTATGGATGTATATATACATATATGTATATGTATGTGTAATATATATCATTATACACATAAAATTTGTTTTTTTATAAATTAAATTTTATTTTAAATAAACAGAAACCTCTTTTTCTTCTTCTTGCCCCACCTCCTAATACTATTAGAAAAAAAACTTTTTAATAAATACATATAGTTAAGTAAAAGAAATTCCTTTATTGACTGATTTCAAAAAATAAACATGTCATTTTGCATTCTGACTCCATCATCTCTCTAGAAAAAAGCTCTGGAAACAACATTTATAACTCTTAGTCCCTCTCACACAGAGCCTTCCAGAGCCTGACCTGTAGGGCTGGTCTCATTTAGGCCAGTCTGATGCTTCAGTTTAGGAACTGGACGAAAATAAGACACTTCTAGACTCTAACAGTTAACAAAACAAAGTTTACTTAGTGATAGCAGGGAAAGTACATTCAACAAGGATATATCATTGATTCGACTTCATTGCCTGTGTTGGCAATGCTGGGCCACAGGTCAGCAGCCTGAGGGGGAAGTAATCCCTGCCCACTCTTGAGCTGGCTTTTGTATTTAGGCCATCAGGAAACTATGGCAACCATCTGAGCCAATTAAGTCTCAAGGTCTGTATCAATATCTTTCAGGAAAAAACTAACCTAGCCTCCATGGCAGATATTGTTGCTACTATACCTCAAAACACTTCTCCCACTTTTATCAGAACCACCAACCCATAACTATTTAAAAATAAAACCAAAATCTTCTATCCCCTTCTTATGCACAAGGACTAACCCACAATTTCTCTGGGGAAATTTACCTGGGAGATAATCAAAGGGAATTTGTATATTATGTTACATGCCCAAAATCTTTGTAGAAATATCAAAAGGATTCAAGTAACTAAAACTCTTTGGTCAGGCTCTGTGGTCAACATCTCCAGCTTCTTGATTGATACTGGCCATTTGCACAGGAGAGGAGTTCTGTAGGCTTGACGCCTACCAGGAATATTTTCCCAATAAGTTTACAGATTAGTTTCTTCACACATAATGCAGCTGCCCCACTAAGCCTCACAGCAGGCCCCCTTCAAAGCGAGCCTTCTTTAAAGAAAGCCCCTTGAGCTTTTACCTGACATTTACACAAGAGCAGATATATCCTGTTGACCTTGGGCCTCACAGGAATTCTTGCCTGTTAAGCATAAATGTTAGCTTGACACAGAATCTGGCTAGACCTCTTTAACTTCACAGCTAAGCTTGCAAGCTTGAAAGCCTCCCACTCCTTGAGTCCTACATAGATAATGAAAGTCTTATGATCCCTATTTTAGAGATGAGGAAAATGAGTTTTGGAGAAATTGAGTTACTCGTCCAGGAACCTGAGCCAAGGCTCATAAGTGTCAGAACCAATTCTTTAGCCTCCATTGACTGATTGCAAATTTAGCTATCTTTCAATGATACCACTATGCTTAACCTTCCCACTATTGGGAAGGGGTAGGGATATAGAGAAGAAGGAGATTTGTGGTTTCCTTGGTATTGGGAATTTCTAGGTGAGGAAGCTGTAATGGAAATGGGAATTTGAAGATCTTCCCTGCCCCTTAATAGACCTAGGGGGGCGTTTGAAGACCTTCCCTGCTTTGAAAGTAAACTCTGCTCTCTAGTAGTCACATGAAGCCTGTGGTGGGAGGAGTTTGCTGAAGGGAAGCAGAGCCCACAGGAAGCTGGGAGCCAGAGCTAGCCAGATGGTGGGAGAGAGAGGAGCTCAGGCAAGGAGGTAGAGAGGTTTGTGAGTAAATATTGATCTTGTATTGGTTTGTGGGAAGGCTAAAGTATGCTGTTGCTCTCTGTGTTATTATGGCTTCCGAATATCTTTGGTACAATGATGGAATCGGTTTACTGGTTTTGGGATTCGGTTTTCTGGTGTCTAAATAAATGCTTCAATTCTGTCCTCGATATGAAGAGTTTGGTGTATTTTGCAACTGAACATCGTGTGATATTTATAGTCATGGTCTTTATTGTGATTGTGGGCACTGTAAATATTGCATTGGCACTACAGAAGCTTCCTCTACCAATACATGTCCACACCTTCTCTTCCATTTGTAATCTTGAGGAGTTGCCCATAATCAGTAAGCATTTATGAAGAGCCCACTCCTTGCCATTCCCTGTGCTAAAAAGACTTGCCCAGGGTCACATAGCCAGCATGTGTCAGAAGTAGGTCTTCCTGGCCAGCCCTCTATTCACTATGTTACATTGCCTCTCACCAATATATGTCTTTTAAATATTAAGTACAAATCCAGGATTTGAACTCAGGTCTTCCTGGCTCTAGGTTTAGTGCTCTGCCCATTGCTCCACCTAGCTTCCATGACACCTCACTGACTACTTTGTTTTCTGGAACATAATTATCTCCTTGCATTTCTATCTGCCATGCAATGGAACACTCTATTAGGTCCCTGTCCTTGAGAACAAGGATTGTCTCAATTTTCTATTTGCTTCCTTAGCAGTTAGACTGTTTGGTACATTATAAGTAATTAATAAATGTTTTGTTATTGTAAAAAAAAATTACAAATATGGGGCAGCCAGGTGGCACAGTCAATAGAGTACCAGCCCTGGAGTCAGTAGGACCTGAGTTCAAATCCATCCTCATACACTAATTGGTCGTGTGACCCTGGGCAAGTCACATAATCCTAATTGCCTCCTTTGCAAAAAAAAAAAAAAACAATACAAATCTATACCCCTATAAATTATAAATAATATATATATATATATAAATTATATATTTCTGAATGTCTGAGACTTAATGGCAAAGGTTTGATATCAAATGTAGGCCAAACAAGGATCTAGGCATGAAGGATTGTGGACAGGAGGAAGGACAATGGAGACATGGGATTCACTTTGACCTTTAGAATGCTGTGTGGATAGTTTCTTCCTCTGTATAATGAGAGAGGCCATGACCTTTAAGGTCACTTCTAGTTCCAACATGCCTCTGTACTTCTTTACCATACTTTCCCAGGACTTCAGGTGGAGAATAGAATCCCTGAAAGATCAGGGTTGGGACTGATGTTTAACAATTTTTAAAAGAATCCAAAGGGCAGTATAGCAGGGTGGATAAAGAGATGACTTTAGAGTGAGGCAGAGCTGGGTTCAAGTCCTCCTTCATAAATATACTGCCTGGGTAGTCCTGGCAAGTCACTCTAACCTCTTGGCACCTCCAGGAAACTCTCAAGGATTATAAATGGCAGGTGCTGATCTGTACTGGCAAAAAAAAATCAGTGATCAAATGAATAAATAAATGAATGAATGAATAAATAAACAAATAAGCGAGTAACTAAAAATCAGTTATCTAGAGGTGGTAGTAACCAGTGTAATCTTTTTTTTTAATAGGAAATGGATAGAGGACCAGCCCTGGAGTCAGGAGGATCTGAGTTCAAATCCAGCCTCAGACACTTAACACTTACTAGCCATGTGGCCTTGGGCAAGTCAAGTTAACCCCAATTGCCCTGCCTTCCCCACTCCTAAAAAGAAAAAAAATAGGAAATGGATCACCCCTGTATATTAAAGTACAAAGGTGATCAAAATAAATTGTGAAATTTAGGATGATAGGATTTAGAAAGGACTTTAGAATCCATTTAGTAAAACCCCAGTTAAATAGCACAGTGGATAGAGCCCTGGGCTAAGACTCATCCTCATGAGTTCAAATCTGCCCTCAGATGCTTACTAGCTGTGTGACCCTAGGCAAGTCACTTAACCCTGTTTGCTTCAGTCTCTCCATCTGCAAAATACTCTGGAGAAGGAAGCATACCATTCAGTATCTTTGCCAAGAAAACTCCAAATGGGGTCACAAAGGGTCTGACACAACTGAATGACAATAATAAAATAGTAAAATCCAATCATTTTAACTGATAAGAAAACTGCACTGTTTAATTTTTTTTTAGTCAATGGTTTGGAAAAAGACATAGGAGACATTCACTAAATTTGCAGTTAACACAAAACTAATAAGTGGGATGACAAAAATAATTCGAAAGGGTCTTGAATGGCTACCATGACAGACTGGAACTAATAAGCTCCAGAGAACTGAAGTGGGACCTGGTAGAAGTTGGAGGGAGGCAAACTTTGACTCAACAAAGAGCAGAGTTTTCTAATTATAATTTGCCTAGGGTATAATGGGCTGCTTTGTAAAGATGTGAATTGCATTTAGTGAGTAGGTTACTAAAGATTTGTAGCTGGAAGGCATCATAGGAGCCATTTAGTTCATTAGTTTCCATCTTTTTTTGTTCTGGGAACCTCTTTTTACAACAACAACAAAAGTTTTGTGAACCCTGAGGGTAAATTAATATTCTACTGGTAATATTCTTTTAGATTTATCCCTTAAGCTTTTACAATAACTGCAATGACAACTTTAACCCTCCCCCCTCAAAGCTCCAAATTAAATTTTACAAGCCTACAATAATGTTTCAAATTTGGTCTTGCTCATTGTCACAGAGGAAAAAATATATGATTGTAACATAAGTGGGCATTATTTAATGCTTATGGAGCCATTCATCCATTTTTGGTGTAATCCCCTTGGACCATTATTGTGAATCCCCAGTGGGTTTGAGGCCCACTAGGTGGGAACCACCAATCTAGTCTAGCTCTTTCATTTTTCAGATGAGTAAATGCAAACCTGGATAGATGAAGTAACTTCCTGTCACATAGATAGCAAGGAGCAGAGCCAGGACCTGATCCCTGGGGCTCTGACTCTAAATCCACAATTCTTTCCCCAGAACGAGGTTGCTTCCTTCTTCAAGCAAAGACTTAACCATGTGTCAGGCATAGTAAGAGGACTTCATAAAATGAAATAAAGAAATGTGATTAATATGGAAATGTTTTACATGATTGCACATATATAACATATCAAATTGCTTACTGTCTTAGGAAGGGGGGAGGGGAGGAATGGAGAAAATTTGGAACTCAATTTTTTTAAAATTAATGTTAAAATTTGTTTTTACGTGTAATTGGAAAAAATACTATTAAAAAAAGAGGAAGTGAAGAGACTCAATTATTCAAGGTCATGTACCAAGTTGCTGGAAGGTCTTCCAATTTATAATAAAGTGTTCTTTCCTGTAAGCTATCCATACATCCTCTCCCAATACATTTGTCCTCTGAGAACAAGCCACTTCTCCTCTCTGAGACTTGGCTTCCTCTTCTAAAAAATGGGGATGTATAATACTTTGCCTATCTCACATGGTTGTTGTGGGATAAATGCTTTGTAAATCCAAAAGCAAGGTCAATGAATAAGTTGTTCGTATCATTATCATAAATACCGAGTTGTTCTGACTTCCCAATCAAGTCATTTTTGTCAAAGCAGCTGCTATCCCTATGATCCAAATGCCAGCAAATGATGCATCTAAAAGGAACAAAGAACTTAGAAACACGCTCAGCGAAGTCACAGAGTAGGTGTGTACACCCTATACTTGTGTGCATCTATGTATGTGGGCATGTGTGCATATACCTATGTATGTATGCATGCATGCATGTATGTATCTGTCTTTGTCTTTATCTCTGTGTCTCCTTTAGCATGTTCTTTCTCTTATCTATATATTGTGGAACCACAAGTCTTCATGTAGTTGTTTTTCTTTTTAGTTTTACATATGAGTTCCAAGCTGTTTTCCTCCATTCCTCTGAGCCCCACACTAGAGAAGGCCAACATTTGACAAAGATATATATGTGAAACCATATGATACATACTTTAGGATATCACTTCTTACTCTGGAGATGGCTTCTGTCTTCCTTCATAGGTCCTTTGTAGTTGATTTGAATATTCCTATAACTCAGAATAGTTTAGTCATTCACATTTACTCTTCACACAATATTAATTTACTGTATATAATATTCTCTTGGTTCTACTCATTTCATTCTTCATTATTTTATGCAAGTCTTTCCATGTTTTCCTAAAATCAACTTGCTCATCATTTCTTACCATACAGTAGTATTCCATCACAATTATATACCACAATTTGTTCATCCATTCCCCAATGGATGAACATCCCCTCAATTTCCAGGTCTTTCCCACCAAAAGGGAGCTGCTATAAATATTTATAGAACAACTAAGCTTTTTCTTTTTTACCTGATCACCTTGGGAAACAACCTAATAGTGGTATTACTGGTTAAAGGGTAGACACAGTTTTATAACTCTTTGGGCATGATTCCAGATTGCTCTCCAAAATGGTTGAATCAGTTGACAATTCCACTAACAATGTATTAGAGTTGCAATCTTTCCACATACCCTCCAACATTTGTCATTTTCCCCTTCTATTATTTTATCCAATCTGATAAGTATGAGAAGATATCTCAAAGTTATTTTAACTTATATTTCTCTTACCAATAATGATCTAGAGCATTTTTATATGGCTGTATATAACTTTGATTTCTTCCTCCAAAAACTACCCATTAATATCCTTTGAACATTTATGAATTGGGAAATGACTCATTCTTATAAATTTGACAAAGTTCTCTATATATTTGAGAGATGAGGCCTTTATACAAGAAACTATCTACATATCCTCACCTTCCCACCCCAATTTTCTGCTTTCTTCCTAACTTGGCTACATTGGTTTTATTTATGCAAAAACTGTTAAATTTACTGTAATCAAAATGATCCCTTTTATACCTAATAATGTTTTCTATCTCTGTTTATTTATAAATTCTTCTCCTATGCATAAGTCTGATAGATAAGTTCCATGTTCTAATTTACTTATGATATCTCCGTTTATATTTATGTCATGTATTGATTTTGACCTTATTTTGGTAAATGGTATAAGATATTGGTCTGCACCTATTTTCTGCCAGACTGCTTTCCAGTTCTCCCAACAATTTTTACCAACCATGAATTTTCATTCAAAAGCTTAAATATTTATATTTATTAAGCACAAAGTTACTATAATGATTTGCTACTGTGTATTCTATATCTGTTCTCTTCCACTGATCCAACATTCTATTTCTTAGCCAGTACAAACTAGTTTTTATAATTACCACTTTACAATACAGTTTAAGATCTGGCAATGCTAGACCACCTTCCTTTACATTTTTTCATCAATCCCTTTGATTTTCTTGATATTTTGTTCTCCCAAACGAATTTTATTATTTTTTATACCTCAATAAAATGTTTTTTGGTAATTTAATTTGTATGACATTAAATAAGTAGATTAGTCTAGGTAGAATTGTCATTTTTATTATATTGGCTCTGCCTACCCATGAATAATTAATATATCTCCAATTATTTAAATCTGACTTATTTGTATAAAAAGTGTTTTATAATTATGTTCATGTAGTTTCTGGGTTTGTCTTGGCAGGTATATTCCCTGGTATTTTATACTGTCCATAAATTATTTTAAATGAACTCTTACTATCTCTTCTTGCTTTGTTGGTGATATATAGAAATATATAGAAATTCCTTTCATACCTATGTTTTCAAGTGTTTTTAATAGGAACGAGTATTGTAATTTGTCAAAAGCCTTTTCTGCATCTATTGACATAATTACATGATTTTTTTACTTGTTATGTTACTGATAAAATCAATTATGTTAATAGTTTTCCTTATGTGAAACCATCCCTGCATTCCTAATATAAATCCTACTTGGACACAATGTATAATCTTTATGATATATTGTAGTCCCCTATTTTATTTAAGTTTTTTTCCCATCCATATTCATTAACAAAATTGATATATAATTTTCTTTCTCTCTTTTTGTTCTTTTTCATTTAGGTATTAGCATATTTGTTTTATAAAAAAAAGTTTGGCAGGATTCATTTTTTGCCTATTATTTCAAATAATTTATTTAATATTGGAATTAGTTGATATTTACATGTTTGAAAGAATTTACTTGCAAATCCATCTGGTCCTGATGCTTTTTTCTTAGGAAGCTCATTTATGGCCTCTTCAATTTATTTTTCTAAAATAGGTTTATTTAGATTTTCTACTTCCTCTTCTGTTAACCTGGGCAGTTTATGTTTTTGTAAGTATTCTTCCATTTCACTTAAATTGTTAAATTTATTAACATATACTTGGTCAAAATAACTCTTAATAATTGCTTTCATTTTATCTTCATTAGTGGTATATTGGCCTTTTTTCATTTTTGATTCTAGTGATTTGGTTTTCTTCTCTCTTTCTATAAATCATATTAACCAATAGTTTATCTATTTTATTAGCTTATTTAAAAATATAAAACTATCCCCTATTTTTCTTAATTCAATGGTTTTTATATGCAGTTATTAATCTCACTTTTAATTTTCAGGATTTCCAATTTGCTGTTTAATTGGGAATTTTTAATTTGTTTTTTTTCTAGTTTTTGAAATTGCATACCAATTTATTGATCTGCTCTTTCTCTGTTGATGTAAGCATTTAGAGATATAAATAGAGCCTATATTCCATTTTACCTCTCCCTACTTAGCTTGATTTTTTAAGGACCATTCCATCATAATCAACTCAACTCCATCTGTGTATACTTCTTCAAACTATCCTAGTAATGATGACATTCTTAGAGTTACAAATATCTTTTATATCTGATTACTACTTTTGCTGCATCCCATAGGTTTTGAAATGTTGTCTCATTATTTTTATTCTCTTTAATAAAGTTATTTATTGTTTTTATGACTTGTTCTTTAACCCACTAATTATTTTTTTTTAGCTATTGGGGTTAAGAAACTTGCTCAAGTTTACACAGCCAGTTTTTGTTTTTGTTTTTTGTGGGGGTGTTAAGTGTCTGAGGCCAGAACCGATCCCAGGTTCTCCCAACTCCAGGGCCGGCACTCTACTCACTAAACCATCTAGCCACCCCTAAAAAGTATGCTTCAATCTGTATTCAGATTAAGATCAGTTCTTTTTTTTGTTGTTTTTTGTTTTGGAGGGGCAATTGGGGTTAAGTGACTGCCCAAGGTCACACGGCTAGTTTTTGTGTTAAGTGTCTGAGGCCGGATTTGAACTCAGGTCCTCCTGACTCCAGGGCCAGCGCTCTATTCACTGCGCCACCTACCCGCCTGCAACCCACTCATTCTTTTAAGATTAGATAATTTAATTTCCAATTAATTTTTAATCTGTGTTTTCATAGTCTTTTATTGAATGTAATTTTTTATTACATTATGATCTGAAAAGGATGCAATTAATATTCCTGCATTTAACTATAAAGTTTTTATAGCCTCATATATGGTTGATTTTTGTAAAGGTGCTGTGTACTGCTAAGAAAAAGGTATATTTCTTTCTATTCCCATTCAATTCTCTTCAGATATCTATCACATCTAACTTATCTAAGATTCTGTTAATCTCCTTGACTTCTTTCTTATTTATTTTCCAGTTAGATTTATCTAGTTCTGAGAGGGAAAGGTTGAAATCCTCACTATTATAGTTTTGCTATCTATTTCCACCTGTAATTCATTTGCCTTTTCCTTCAAAAATTTGAGTGCTATAGCATTAGGTGCACAGATGTTTAGTATTGATATTACTTAATTTTCTATGGTACCTCTTAACATAATGTAGTTTCCCTGATTATCTCTTTTAATTAAATCTATTTTAGCCTTAACTTTGTGTGAGGTTATGATTGCTATTTCTGCTTTGTTTTTTTATATCAGCTAAAGCATAATAAATTCTACTTCAGTCCTTTATTTTCACTCTTGTATGCCTCTCATTTTTCAATGTGTTTCTTGTAAACAACATATTGTTGAGTTCTGGGTTTTGATCCATTCTGCTATTCATTTGTTTTTTTGGATAAGTTCATCCCATTCACACTCAGAGTTATAATTACTAGTTGTGTATTTCCTTCCATCCTATTTTTCCTCACTACTCATCCTTCTCTCTCTCTCTTTCTCTCTCTCTCTCTCTCTCTCTCTCTCTCTCTCTCTCTCT
>NW_027185784.1:17622097-17625960 GCF_028583685.1 Petaurus breviceps papuanus
TCTCTCTCTCTCTCTCTCTCTCTCTCTCTCTCACACCTTTCCCTCTTCAGAAATCTAATTTACTTCTGACCACTGCCTCCCTAATCCACATACCTTTCTAAAAGTCTCCTTGCCCTCCATTTCTTAATTCACACCCCCTTCTAAGAGTTTCTCCCATACTGTATCTCTTAGTCCTCCTATTCATCTGTAACTCAAAAAGACTTTTAATCCCTATTAAATGTATATGTTATTCCCTTTGTAACCCAGTTCTAATGAGAGTAAGTTTCTTGTACTACCTACCTCCCCTCCATCCTATCCTCCCCTCCATTTGAATACTTCTTCTATTCACACCTCGTTCATTTGAGTTAATTTGCTCCATTTTACCTTTCCCTACCCAATTTTACTTTTTAGAATCATTCCATCATAATCAACGCAACTCCATGCCTTCTATATATGTATATTTTTTCAAACAATCCTAGTAATGATAACATTCTTAAGAGTTACAAATATCATTTTCCTGTATTAGAAGTAAACTGTTTAACCTCATTAAATTCCTTATAATTAGTCTTTCATGTTTACCTTCTTATATTTCTCCTAAAATTTTCTGCTCTTTCCTTCAAGGATATCTGAAAGTTCTTTGGTTCATTGAATATCCATTTTTCCCCAGCAGGACTACAATCAGCTTTGCCAAATGGGTTATTCTTGGTTGCAAACCCAGCTCCTTTGCTCCTTGGAAATTTTATATTCCGTGTTCTTCAGTCTTTTTATATAAAAGCTGCTGTATTTTGTGTTATCCTGATTGTAGCTCCACAATTGTTAAATTGATTCTTTCTAGTTGCTTGTAATATTTTCTTCTTGACCTGGGAGCTTTGAAGCTTAGTGTATAATGTTCCTGTAAGCTTTTATTTTGAGATCTCTTTCAGGCGGCGATTAGTGTATTTTTTCAATTTCTATTTTGCCTTCTAGTTCTCAAACTTCAGAGCAATTTGTCTTAATAATTTCTTGAAGTATAGTGTATAGACTTTACCAAATCATAAATTTCAGGTAGTCTAACAATTCTTATATTATCTTTCCTTTATCTGTTTTCCAGGTCAGTTATTTTTCTAATGAGATGTTTAACATTCTCTTCTATTTTTCCTTCTTTTGATTTTGTTTTATTGCTTCTTTTTTAAATTTTTTTTAAGCAATCAGGGTTAAGTAACTTGCTCAAGGTTACACAGCCAGTTATTTCTGGGTGTGGTGCTAAGTATCTGAGCTCAGATTCGATCCCAGGTCATCCCAACTCTGGGGCCAGTGCTCTTACTCACTGTGCCACCTGGCCACCCCTAAGCAATTGGGGTTAACTAACTTGCTCGAGATTACATGGCCAAGTGTTTTCTGGGTGGGTACTAAGTGTCTGAGCTCGGATTCGATCCCGGGTCATCCCGACTCTGGGGCTGGTGCTCTTACTCACTGTGCTACCTGGCCACCCCTGTTTTATTGCTTCTTGATATCTTATTAAATAATTAGTTTTCCCTTGCCCAATTCTGATTTTTGAGAAGTTATTTCCTTTGGTTAGTTTTTGGAATTCTTTTTCCAATAGGTTGACTTCCTTTTTATACTTTTCTTGATTTTCTCTTCTTTCTTTTCCCAATTTTTCCTCAACCTCTCTTATTTGATTTCTAAAGACCTTTCTAAGTTCTTCTAAGATCTCTTTTTGACCTTGTGACCATTTTACATTTTTCTTTGAAGCTTTACAAGAAGTTGTTTTGTCTTCTTCCAAGTTTGAACCTTGATTTTCTCTATCTCCATAGTACTTATTTATGGTTGTTTTTTTTGGTTCATTTTTTTAATGGTCTATTTCTTGGCTGTTAACTTTATGTTAGAGTTGAACCCTGCTCCTGTAATGTGTGGGATAATATCCCAGGATTCAGGTTTTTTCTACTATTGTTTTATGTACCCTATATGGGGGGCTTTGACCTCTTGGTTCTTCAAATAGTCTATAATCCAAGGCCACATGTGGTCACTGTTCCTCTAGCTCACACTTTGGTCTATAAGTGACCTCAGATAAGCATCTCTATCCCTGAGCTATGACTGGTGCCCCCAGTATTGCTGCCACCCCAAACACTTTTGTTGTTTATGGCTCCTCAGGCAACTGCAAGCATCAGCTCACCCTCTACATTGGAATTGAAACCAGTGCCTTTACTCTTCTGAGAGTGATAATAACCAGATGGGCCCTGCCCTCTATGACCATACCCAATGGTATGTGCTCACTCCTTCTTGCCCACAGCCATAGCCTTGGATCCTGTCTAGTTAGTTCTGTGTCCAACACCAATGAAGGGCCCTCACAATCTTCCCTTGCTCAACTGCCCAACCCCCATACCATCCTGGAGTGAAAGCTCCAGAAGCTATGATTGCCTATCACATGACTGTCCCCAGGGCTTGCTGTTTGTAAACATGGTATCTGCCTGAAGGTCTTTGTACTTCAATCAGGCCAGACCATTGCCCTGGAAGGTGAGATCTTTCCTAATGTCCTCTCAAGTTGTTTTAGTTTGGTTGACTGCTTTACTCAAACTTTTAATTATTTCTGCCCCTCTAAAATTTACCTTGAGGCATTATTTTAAGTTATTTGCAGGGGACTTTGGGAGAGCCTGGGAGTTTCCTGCCTTATTCTGTTATCTTCCACAATTCTTCCCTCCTCATATAGTT
Source organism: Petaurus breviceps papuanus (assembly GCF_028583685.1). Lineage (NCBI taxonomy): Eukaryota > Metazoa > Chordata > Mammalia > Diprotodontia > Petauridae > Petaurus > Petaurus breviceps. The sequence goes on from NW_027185784.1 coordinate 17,624,765, forward strand.
TTAAGCTTTGATAATTTAACATGTAGAAATGCTTCAAACTTATGAAAAATATAATTTGAATGTTTATTTCAATTTTTACACTTATCTAATTTTGTGAATTTTGAATAATAATCATTTAAGCTTAATTTTAACATGACTAGGTACATTGTCATTATGTGCATTGTGTGCGACAATTTCTGGATAAAAATTTCTCAGTTATCTGATCTATCTCCATTATAGTTTTTCTTATAGGGTCATATCAAAATTAATGCATCAAAACCTCATTCTTTGGATGATCTTCAGGCTGAGATTAAGTAAAATTCTTTCAGTCCCTGCATGGTAGCTGACAAAAGATTTTTTTTACAAAGTTCAAAAATCCATTAGAACAATGTAGTAACAAGATGATGATTATGCTGAATTTTAAATTATTTATTTTTAGTTCTCAGCATTCATTTCTACAAGATTTCAAGTTACAATTTTTCTCCCTTTCTCCTACCCCCACCCCAAAATAGCAAGCCCACTGAATACCTCTTCCCCCCATCCTCCCCATTCCTCCTTTATCCCCCTAACTTTCTAGCAGGGCAAGATGGACCTCTGTACCCCAATGACTGTACATCTTATTTCCCAGTTGCATGTAAAAAACAATTTAAAAAATTTTATATGGTTATGCTGAATTTTAAAAAGAAATATGTAAATATTTCTAAATTTAAGTGACCTTGCAAGTATTATTTTTTGTAGTGTTGTAGCATAATACTTCCAAAGTTAATAAAAGCTTAGAACTGGACTAAAACTTTTAAGATATGTTCTCTATAGATAGGGGTGGCTAACTGGTACAGTGGATAGACCACCAGCCCTGGAGTCACAAAGATTTGAGTTCAAATCTGATGTCACATACTTATTAGCTGTGTGACCCTGAACAAGTCACATAACCCCTATTTGCCTTAGTTTCTCACCTGTAAAATGAGGATACACTGGAGAAGGAAATGGCAAACTACTCCAGTATCTTTGCCAAGGAAATTTTGTGGACAAAGTCCATTGGATCACATAGAATTAGACATGACTGAACAACAATAACTCTATAGATAGCTAGCTAGTTAGATGATTGATTGATAGATAGATAGAGAGAGAGACAGACAGACAGACAGACAGACAGACAGATAGACAGACAGGTAGATAGATAGATAGATAGATAGATAGATAGATAGATAGATAGATAG
>NW_027185784.1:17625970-17663647 GCF_028583685.1 Petaurus breviceps papuanus
GATAGATAGATAGATAGATAGATAGATAGATAGATAGATAGATAGATGCAGACATGCATAATAGGTCATTTTTGTATAATACTCAAATTTGTACAAAACACTTTCCTCCCAACAATCTCATTTTATTAAGAATGGCTTGGCCATGACTCCACAGTCATTCATGCCAGAGCCCAGATTAAAACCCATGTTTTGGGGGTCTTTTGATTATACCAAGCTGCCTCCCATTAGGTAAGATATAGATATAGAAGGTATTGAGAATCAGTTAGAAATAAAGATAGATCTCTCTCAGTTTATAATAAGATTCCAAATGATAAAGGAGGTTAAGAGCTTTCACTTGTGCATTTGCCAGCTTCTTGCAGCATAACCTATTGAGGAATATTTCAAGTACTGATTGCCATCATTTATAAGCATTCAGACAGGCTCAGGAGAGAAGGTTCTAACACCCACTCAGGCTAGCAACATGTCTCTGGGAACCTGTTATAGAAATGGACCAAAATTTCCAATTGCAACAAATTTAGAGAATGAGCACTTTAGTTGATCAGCCATCCTTCTGTCTTGTCATTTCATGTTAGACTTATAATATTCAAGTGGAAAAGTTCACATGTCTTCGAGTTATTTTCTCAGCAACTTCTGACATCCTACTTCTTCTGCCCTATTATTTCTAAGTGCATTGAGGACACTTTAATTTTGTCATATGCTTTGCAAGCAGTCAGTATTCATTTTAACCCAGGAAGTTTTCAACTCTACATCTGAGGAAACTGAGGCTGGGACTGCACGTTCCTTCAAAGCATCTTTTGCATTTACAGTCTCCTCTTCATTTCTCCTTTCACCAGCCAAGTCCAGATTCTCTTCCTCCCAGACTTGTGCACTGTAATATTTGCCTCCCTCTTCTCCCCTCTTTAATGCACCCAGAACAGCACTGCCAGGAAGAGCTGGAACAAGGCATTTGTGATCCTAGGTAAGATCTGAAAATTGTGCTACTTGTCAGTTTCTTTCTAATAGAAGCTTTGAACCTTGACAGTAACACATGCAACTTGTCACAAAATAAATATCTATGTGCTCTGAAAAGCACAAATTCCTTTCTTTAAAATATGTGCATTTATGAAAAGTTATATTAAAAGAGTGCCTTGTATTCCCCCTGCACATTTGTCCTTGGATGGCTGACTACTCTGTCAACCCCTAAACCTGACTTTGTGGTCATCTTATTCATTATGTCACTTAGCTACACAATTACCTAAAACAGTCTCCACTTGCCTATATATTAAGTCTAAACTTCTCCACCTGACTTTTGAGGTTCTCAGGAATCCAGTCCCACCCTATTATACCTACCCATACCACTATTATGCTTCCCTTCCACTGTGACAGTCTCCTCATGTTCACTGAAACACATATTAATGGTATATTTGTTCCTTCTGCTCTGCTCACCTGGAATGTCCTTCCTCTCTTACCTTTTCACCACCTGATTCAACTGATTTATATCCTACTCATCTTTTTCAGGGTCCAGTTCAAGCCCCACCTTCTTCAAGAATCCTTTTGTGAGTACTATAGCTAATAGGGATTTCTTCCTTTTCTGAACATCTGTGGAAGGAATTCTTATTTCATGTGTGTTAAGGACTCCTTTGACAGTCTGATGAAACCTGTGGACCACTTCCCAGACTGTTTTTTAATGTAAATACTCAAAATAAAACATATAGGATTACAAAGGAAACCAAAGGTTATTGAAAATTAAAATGTAATTCCAACCCCCCCCCACCCCACATCCACTCTGAAATCCTATTCATAGACATATAGACTCCTGGTTAAGAATACCTAATCTGTTGTTTTCATATTCAATACCATATAAACTAACACCATTTTTCTTCTCTTCTTGTTTTGTTCCTGGTGAAACTCCTGGTAGCCAACCTTTCAGTAGACTGAGAAAGAAGGACTTTGTCCTAGGGCACTAAAATTTAGAGGACACAAAATATTAATTCAGTGACTAGTCTCATCTTCTACTCAACTGAATCTACCTTAATTAATTCTTGCTCCTCTCTCTCTCTCTCTCTCTCTCTCTCTCTCTCTCTCTTTGTGTGTGTGTGTGTGTGTTAAGTGACTTGCTCAAGGTCACAGCTAGTAATTGTCTGGATTTGAATTCAGATTCTCCTGACTCTAGGACTGGTGCTCTATCCACTGCACCACCCAGCTGCTCCTCTTGTTCTTTTTATAGTATGAATTAAAAAGCTGATTTGAAGGCATGCTGCTTGCCCCAGGCACCAAAATTGCTAGTTATTATTCTTCTCTCCAATCCCAGCTAGTCATCAGTTAAATGACATATAGCCCATTATTGAACCTGTGCTAGACACTTCACCAGTTTGGTAGGCTTTCATTCCATTGGCATAGTCTTTGTGAATTCTCTGCCTTAATGAGGCATCACAGTAGAATGTTAATCAAGGACATGGCAAATAAGATGAGTTAGTTGTCCAGTGATTTAAAAATAACTTCACCAATGACCAGTCTAAGGTTTCACAAATGAGGTAGTCTGTCTTGCAATTAGCTAGCCTGCCTGGGAATTGAATTTATTGCCTGAAAGTTGCCTGTATGTTGCTCAATCGACTTCATCAAATTTGCATCTCCAATGAGTCTGTTCTTTAAGAATAACACTATATGTCAATACAAACTTGTTAAGGAGTATTTGCAGTAAGTATTTCAACAATAACAAAAAACCCACCCTCTGCTATGGATATACATTTCTAAATCCTTGGTGCTAAGAAGGACATGATTTTGATTTCTTGCTTTCTGTAGTGGTTTGCATGGCCGTATCTTCATGTTTTCTCCCTGTGCCTCCTAGGACCAATTCTGGTTTGCAGGACAAATGGCTTAGGCCAAGGGTACAGCTTGTGATTTTTTAATAGGGTGATCCTGATGGACTCATTCATGAATGAAACCAGTGTTTTCACTCCTGTTAGGCTCCTATTGTAATCCACTGAGCTAATAGGTTTCTAGAAACTTCCACCTTCATTTGCATAGTATGATATGATGAAGTTCTGGAAAGTATCTTATCAATGTGAGTGGCTAGCATCTGCTATCACAGAATCACAGAACAGAAGAGTTATAAGGTATCTCAGAGGTCACTTAGTTCCAACTGACCAGGACTCTTTCCTGCAACATACTGGGCAACAAACAGATGTCTAAACCCAACCTGAAGATCTCAAGTAAGAGGGAACCCAGTAATACCATAGGTAACCCATTCCATTTTGATATAATTCTAATTGTTAGGAATATCAAGCTAAAATGTGTGCCTCTGTCACCTATACCCATCCCTCCTAATTCTGCTCTATGGGACCATGAAGAACCAATCTGACCCCTCTTCTGCAAGAGAACTTGTTGCATACTTCAGCTATGAGATGATGTGGTAGGAATGACATCTACCAAGGTTCCTGTCATTTAGGCTAGGCTACTCTTCCTCTAAAAGGCAATGAAACTGTTCTCAAGACTTAATGGCCTGAATCAGCCTAGGCCATTCAATTCAATCTAGTAGTATTTATTAAGCACCTACTATGTGCTAGCCACTGTGCTAAGTGTTATGGATACAAAGGAAGACAAAAAACAGTCCCTACTCTCAAAGAATTTACAGTCTAATAGGGCTAGAACATACACCCACCAAATCTTCTCTTCTCCAGGCTAAACATTCCTAGTTCCTTCTGGAGACTCTTATTTGACATTGTTCCTAGTCCTCTTTCCATCCTGGGCACTAGCCACAAAATATTAGCGCTGGAAAGTATCTCAGAGGCATTCTGGTTCTGTAAGAATCCCCTTCATAATATTCAAAAGCAGTCATCCCACCAGACTTTGTTCTCAGGAATAAAATTCATTACTTTCCAAGTCAGCTCATTCCACTTTATGAACTTTCTCCTTAAAGTCAAAGAGCCCAAATCTGCCTCTCAGCAATTCTTCCCAACCCTGACATGTTATGTCCTAAGGGCTCTTTTAGTTTTGATATTCTCTGTTTTCTCTTTCTCCTGACCCATCTCTGCCCTGGTTAATGGGGATCCTATAGCCAGGGGAGGCCTGGAGAATGGTGGTTCTGGTCATGGAATGATCACCCAACAGTCCAGGTACTGGATGGGAAATACCACCATTCATTAAGTGCCTACTATGTGTCAGGCCATTCATAAGCAGCCTAGGGGCATTATTAACTTTTTTTTTTAACCTGTCACACCATTAACTCATATTGATCTTGTGGTTCATTAAAAACAATCAGATCTTTTAAAAAAGAACTATTGTCTAATCATGCTATATTTGTTAAATTGATTCTTGGAGCCCCCAAATTTATCTTTATTAATTCTGTCATATTATTTCATATGGCCTGTTATTCTAGCTTAGCAAGATTTTTGAATCCAGACACTGTCATTCTGACATTGACATGTATCTTATCCCAATACCCCCCTCTTTTCCAAGCTTTGTGTCACCTGAAAATTTGATAAACAGGTCATCTGTATCTTTGCCCAAGTCACTGACAAAAATATGGAACAACACAGGACCAAGGACAAATTCCTGCAGTACTCCATTAGAGAAGTCTCTTTAAATTGACGTTGACTCATCGATAAGACTCTTTCAGGTTCCATCGATTAAGCAGGTCCAAATCCATCAAACTGTACTGTCATCTAGCTATGCATCTCTATCTTATCCACAAGCATAGCATGAGAGAGTTTTCCAAATGCTTTGTTGAAATCTAAGTGCACTAAAGTCAAAGTATTTGGCCATATCCAGCTATTGAATCAGCTGTTGGCCCACTGCTCCTGAGGCAATCCCTAGGGTTCATAACCTTATCCTCCTTCCCAGCCCCATCAGTCTTGTTTTGGATTGGGACGTGCTTATGGCAGTGTCCTAACTTCATCCTCTCCCTGGCAAATCCAAGTGCTCATTGAGTAGGAAAACAGTTGAAGAGGTTGGGATGAGGGCATAATACATTGACACCTGGAGTGTGTTGTCTGCCTTATTGGTCAAGTGCTATATAGTACTAAAGTAACTATTTAAAAAATCCATAATATTTTATTTTAAAGTAACTTTAGAATGAAGTTAGTCCTTTTTTCCTGAAAAGTAATATGTAATAATATAAAATATGCTAGACTTGACATCAGGAGAGCTGGGTTTGGCTTCTGATTTTGCTACTTCCTAGCTTTGTGATCACAGGCAAATCATTTAACCTTCCTATGCTTTAATTTTCTCATATACAAAATGTGAAAAATAAATGCCTAGAGTGCCTACCTTACAGCAAATGAACTAATACATGCAAAACCTCTGTAAACCTTGTAACATTAATGTTAGCTATTAGTAATCTGTAAAGTAAAAGACCCTGGCGAATATCCCAAGGTAATGATATTTTTTATTCCAACCTCTCTAGATGTCATAGGAACCTTAAGATGGTCTGGGAACTTGTGATTTCTCTCAGGAGGAGTTTTGGGGCTTGAGATGGTTCTTGCCCTTACTCATTCAATCTTCCTATCCTTCCCCATACAGTTAATTTATAAGCATCATATAACACTGGCCACAGATTGTTTGTGTTGTTCATAAGTACAGTAATATTGTGTGGTGGGAGAATCCTGACTGTAACACTTACTCGTTGTGTGACATTGGGTAAGCCACCTCCCACCATCAGTTGTATCCTCTCCAAAATAGGCATAATATTACTTATACAACCAATTTCAAGGGCTGCTCAGAAGACGGCATGCTGGGTTAAAGTGTTACATAAATTAGCTATTAAGAATGAAGTAGAATTTCAAAAGCAGGTTCTAATGCTAAGCTATATGATGATTCAGTTGCTTAAACACCTTTTGCCTGGTTAGTTCAGGTAACCAAAGCTGTCACGAAAGGTGTATGATGTTAAACATATTTGGATAGGAACCTTCTGGAGCAAATGCCAATGCAGACAGCTATATTAATCACATGGGAGATGATCTTATTTGAGATTTTTTTCTTTGCACCTCTGAGTTACACTGTTTCATCCATCAAGGGCTTGCTGAAGACATCTGTAAACTTTGATTTATTGCACTCTTCCCAGTACAGAATTAAATAGTATTATACTCAAATATATTGGCTTAATTGACGGGCAGAGATTTAATCCAGCTAATTCTCTTGCCATTTCTAAGCTTTCCATTAACTCCTTGTTGAATCTGTATGAGGCAAAGGGAATTTTTTTCAGTGCATGTCCTTAACTCAGATATCTTTATTTTTTCTGCTCAAAAAAACATTTTAAAATGTTTTATTGACACCTTTTTATATGGATCACAACTGTAGAGGTAGCCCCTTACCCAGCTGACACAACTGCTTCTTACCATCTATGCAACTTCCCCATCCATAGCTCTACCCTCCACCTCTCTACAGAGAGAAAGGTTCTGAGACACTGCTACTGCTTATTCTAACTCCTTAATGGACATTTTTGTCTGTTATAGTTCCTCCTCTGCTGGCTGCATGCTAGTGTCTCTTTGGATTAATGACTAAAGGAGTTTATAGGTTTGTTTTTTATTCTTGGTTATTGGCATTGGCCAAACAGAGTAGAAACACAGAGGCAATTCTCAAAGCAGTCAGACACTGACGGCAGGAGAAGGGTGAATAACTCGCTAGAAACTGACACTCACCTCATGTATATATTTAAGACCAAAGAATCTAGAACTGGAAATGATCAAGAGATCAACTAAGGACAAAGATGGTGAAATGATTTGCCCAGAGCCATACTGGAAGTAAACAAAAGAAGTAGGATTCAAATCCAGGTTTTCCTGATTTCAAATCCTTGGAAAAGTGATTACCTTTCAAGTGCTCATCTCCACCATAACACATTCTGACCTATTCTCAGGTCAAAGAAACCTTTTGCTGCCACTGGAAAAAGTCAGTGACATTTTATCCTTTTTTTCTTCTTTTTCCTTCCTAGATTGTGCTCCTACCCTTCTTATTGGTGTTAAGAGAAAGAAAATCCCCCCGAGGTATATCCTCCATGAAAGTAGTGGTAGGCATAGAATTTAGAACTGAGACAGACTTTAAGATGACCTAGTTCAACCCTCTCATTATATAGAAGAGGAAACTGAGGCCCCAAATGTGAAAGTGACATTTCCAAGTTCAAATGTATCACAGTAGCAGAACCGAGAAATGACTTCATGGCCTTTAACTTCAAACACAAGGCTCTTTCCTTTATATTTTCCAAGAGGGAATAACCTTGGTCTCCTCCTCACCCCACCCCAGAGAAAGACTTAGCACACTTAGAAAGGTTGGAAGACATCAGATTTTTCATTTGGTATAGTAAAAGTGGCCTTGGAACAGGAGTAACTGACAGCAGACACATTGGAAACAAAATAGATGCTCTGTAGAAAGGCAGTTTCGGCACTCTGCAGGGAGCCCTGCAGAAAGCAACCTGACATCTAAGGAGAATGCCATATGAGGACTCCTCCACAAGGGGAGAAGAGGACCCCTTGGATATTGTTTGTGATTGTGGGAGAGAATGATAATAAGAGCTAGCATTTACACAACACTCTAAGGTTTGCAAAGCCCCGTGCATGTTATCTCATACTCCCAGTTTGGAGGGATGCTTTGTACCAATTGCTCTTAGTAAATATTCATTTCTGAAAAGCTAATTAAGTATGATTAGTTACTTGATATTAATTGACAATCAATAAACATTTATTAAGTGCCCACAGTGTTCCAGGCACTATGCTAAGTGCCAGGGATACAAAAGAAGGCAAAAGACAAGTCCCTGACCTCTAGGAGCTCACAATCTAATTTGGGAAAACAACAAGCAAATAAATATGCACAAACAAGCTATTTACAGGATAAAAAGGAAACCATTAAAAAAGGGAAGACACTGGAATTAAGAAAGATTGGGACATCTTCCTATAGAAGATGGTACTCTAGTTGGTACTTGAAAGAAGCCAGTAGGCAGAGATGAGGAAGAACACTGTGGTGTCTGGGACAGCCAGAGAAAATACCCAGATCAATGGATCAAAGAGTGCATGTTGAGGAGTAGAATGGAAGAAGACTGGAAAGGTAGGAGGGAGACAGGTTATAAAGGAAGGGCTCTGGAAGCCAAACAGAGGGTTTTGTATTTGATTCTTGAGGGGATAAGGAGCTTAATTAATTAATTAATCAAAGAGTTAATTGAATGGGGGCAGGTGACATTGTCACTTTGGTGGCAGAATAGAACATAGATTGGAGTGGGAAAACTACAAGCAGGCTCTTTCCATACTTTCTAGGAGTAAAGGTGATATGGGCCTGCACCAGGTGGTGGCAGTGCCAGAGGAGAGAGGGGAACATAGAGAAATGTTGCAAAGGTGAAATGATCAGGCTATGACAACAGCTTGGATATGGGAAAAGAGAGACAGTGAGGAATCCAGGATGAATCCTAGGTTGTGAACCCAAGGGAATGGAAAGTCGGTGTTGCCCTCGAGAGTAATAGGGAAGGTAGGAGGTAATGTGGGGGCACGGAAGGGTTTAGAGAGAAAGATAATGAGATTCATTTGGTACATATTGAGTTTAGGGTGTCTACTGGACATCCAAGATGTCTGAAAGGCAGCTGGCGATGTGAGATTGGACATCAGCGGCAAGATTGGGGAAATATAGGCAGCTTTAAGAATGAACATATTTTTGTTTTGTTCTGTCATCTTAGTCATGTTCCATTCCTTGTGACACCATTTGGAGTTTTCTTGGCAGAGATACTAGAGTGCTTTGCCCTTTCCTTCTCCAGCTCACTTTATAATATATGTGTATATGTATGTATATGTGTATGCATATGTCTCCTCAGGATTGTACTGCAAGCTTCTGGAGGAGAGAGATGGTTTTACTTTTGTCTTTGATTACCCAATACCTAACAGAGATCCTGGAACATAACTGGTACTTAATAAATGCTTGTCATTGGTTGATTGATTGAAACCACTGGCTGGATCTGGAGTTAGAGGAGTGTAATGGGAATGTAAATTTGGAAGATCTTCCCTGCCCCTAGGCTAAAGTGCACATGGAGCCTGGGGTGGGAGGCTTGTTTTTCAGTAGATACTTTTTGATTGGCCAGTGGGTCAATAAGGTTGTTATTGGCTCTCTGAGCCAGGAGAAGGCTACATAAGCCCTGATGTGTAGCTTTGTTTTGGGGGCTCACTTTGAGAAGTGTTCTGTGATTTGATCAGATGAAACTCTGGGAAGCCATTGTTGAGAGTCCCTCGGCTTTGAAAAACCCAGATGTTAAACCCAGATGTTGATTTGGTATGGATGTAATGGTTGGACAGTTTGGAAACTGTCTACTTGATCTGTTTCTCTGTCTTGATAATTCTGTCTGTGTACTCTGAAGTTCGGGGTGCTGACCTCTTTCCCCTGAACTAGGTAAATGATACATATTTGACTGATTAAAGTAAGCTTGTTAACCCTTTTTGAGTTGCTTTCCTTTAACAAAGCAGATCTAAGAACCTGTGGTGGCAGACACCCTGGAGACCCTGGGGTGCTTGCTGATACAAGGAGGTGGGTTTGCATATCAGCTCTACTACTTACAACCTGTGCAAAAATGGTCAGGTCATTCAAAATCTCTGGGTCACAATTTCTTTATCTGTAAAATGAATAAACTGGACTCTATGGCCTCTTGGGTCAGGATCTGATCCTACGAACTGGAAAAACTGACTTTTTTTCTTCCCCTTTTTGTTCTTCTTTCTCCCTCTCTTTACTTCCTGTTCAGCTCCCTCCTTCTCTCCCAACTCCCAATGCCTACTCTTTGAGCAGCTGAAAGCTTTCAGGCTAAGGATGTAAAAAAAAAAAAAAGCAGTCTGTTGTAGACAACTGAGATATCCTACCTGTTCTGTTTGGGTTGGCAGACACTTTCCTAGAAGTTGCCAGAGGAGCTATTTTTGAACCAACTGAAAAGTCAGTTAAAAATAAAAGCACTTAATCAAGTATTTTCATGCTGCTTTCAATATTAGTTGACTGCCTTGAATACTAATTGACTTTCAAATCTATAATAATCATTCTGGAATTCACACCTACTCAACCCCTGACCTGGGCATCTAAACCAAAGAGGTGTGTGTGTGTGGGGGTGGCGGGGATTGTGAAAATGGGCTTTTCTCTGGGCACTTGATCAAATTTTAGCTCTAAGGGCTAGAGAATAAAAGAGAAATAATAAACCCCAAGTACTATAGGAGGCAGCAGAGAATGGTGGAATGAATTCTCAATTTAGGCTCATGGATTTGGAACAGGAGGGAAAGAAAGTCAGAGTTCCTCAAGTGCAATTGATTCATTTTATAGATAGAGAAACTGAGGTCCAAAAAAGGATCAATAAGTGGCCTGAGGTCACAGGTAGAAAGTGGCAACAAAAGGATGTGAATCCAACTCTATTAATTTCTCATTCAGTGCCCTTTCCATTGTATCATATTGCTTAAAGTCAAAAGACCTGGATTTAAATCCTCACTCCATCACTAGCTGTGTAATCATGGGCAAATTAGTTAATTTTAATTTCCTCATCTGTAAAATGGAGATATTAATCAAATAGAGCTTATAAAATGCCTACTGTGGGCCAGGTTCTGGAGATACAAAGACAAAAATGAAATAGTGTCTTTCTTCTAAGAGCTTTGGGGTGGGGCATGTAAAATAGAAATAATGCATAAAAAATGCAAGTTCATGGGAGAGGGTAGCATCTGCAACATTAGGAAAGAGCTCAGTTAAAGGGGATTTTTTTTTTTCTCCTTCTAGAAGGAAGTAAAGGATTCTTTGAGGCAAAAATGATGAGAGAGTGCATTCTAGGCGTGCAGTCCTGCCGGTGCAAAGACACAGAGCCCCAAAATGAGAGAGTCCTTTGTGAGAAACAGAGAGATGTCCAGTGTGCTGGAAGTCAAGAGCATAGGAAGGGGAATAATGTACAAGCCTGAAATGGTAGTTTGAGGCCAGGTTTGTAAACAGGGGAGTGAGAAGAATGAAACTGCCTGAGAAGCAGAGTTTCTGGGTAATTAATAATCAAAGTGTTGAGGTTTAGGGTTTAGGTGTTCTAGAGCCAATAATATCAACATGCTGGGTCCTGCTGAATGAATTCGACTCAAGTCTTCTCTCAGTCAAAGTAAAGCAAAGTTTATTAAAGATTCACCATAATGGGTAAACCCTTGAGGAGCCTTGGTGTCTGTGACGCTTGTACTGGACAAGCAGGCCAGAATAATTTGCACTAGATTGAATCTTAGCCCTGTCATGGAGACAAGATGAATCTTTTTTCTTTGTTTTTTGGAGGGGGGAAGGTAGGGCAATTGGGGTTAAGTGACTTGCCCAAGGTCACATGGCTAGTTTTTGTGTCAAGTGTCTAAAGTCGCATTTGAACTCAGGTTCTCCTGACTCCAGGGTCAGAGCTCCATTCACTGTACTACCTAGCCACCCCAGGTGGATCTTATATACAGAAAGATTGTGGGAGGATTTAGGGGTGGTCCAGAGGAAGAGTTTGGGGAGGGTTTTGAGGAGGAATCTAAGGAGGATCTTCTATGGAACTGAGGTCAGATTCCAGTAATGAGATTAAAGGTAGGAAATAGCTGGAGGCTACATGGAGATGAGACAGTGGAGGGCTAGGCTAGTTTAAGGGTAACAGATTTGGGTATAGATATTTTGATAGGATCAAGGGCTAGGCTAGGTTTGGGCCTAGCTATAATGAAAGGCTTATGGCCTCAGGCAAATACCTCATCAAGTGGGAAGATTCAATCAGAGTCCAAGGGGTTTCCCAGAGCCTGTACCCCATCAAATGTATTAATTAGGTGAGCTGATAATCAATAAATTGATGGTCACTGGATTATCTCCATAACCAGAGAAACCTAATGGTGATACTAAATACTTTAAATATTTTTAGAGGGGCGGCTAGGCCCTGGAATGAGGAGGACCTGAGTTCAAATCTCACCTCAGACACAACACAAAAGCTAGCCATTAACCCCAAGTGCCCTCCAAAAAAGCAAAAAAATTAAACATTTTTTAAAATGTAAAAATAAATAAATAAACATTTTGAGAAAAGAGAATGCTTCTAACTGGAGAAATCAACCCTGATTGGCAAACAATTAATGAGGGGTAGACATATTAATGAGAAGGTAGGCTAAAACTCTTCAGCTCCTCCTATTGAGAACAAGGCTTGATTATGAAACTCATACACCTCCAGCAATTTGAACAAAGGATTCCATCTCTATCCAGACCACTCTGGTTGGTTTTCTCCTTCAGGAAATGGGTCACCCTAAACTCCAGTGCAGTAGTGCTAGGACTTGGATTTAATGCTTTAGGGCTGGAATGCAACTAGATTAGATTGTTTTCACTCTAAACAAAAGTAAGGTCTTCTAGTTAAGTGGGATCCCAAGATTGAGGAGCATGTTCCAAGGAGATTTGAGCAATCTCATTCATCAGCAATGTCCTCCAGAAACTGACTGGCCTACAAGGTCTGGTCCCTGAATGAGGAAATAGAGAGAAAAGCTGTTAATCCTAATTTAATAATTGGTTATTAATATAATAGAAAATAATAATATCTCTCAGGAGTTTGTAACAGGGAAGCCACTACAGTTTTATTAAGCAGGATAATGCTTAGACATGGTCTGTTCTGTGCTTCATTAATATTACTTGAGCAACTGTGTGGAAAATAGATTGGCAGTGGATAGAACACTGACCCTCGAGTCAAGAGGACCTGAGTTCAAATATGACTTCAGATACTTATTAGGTATATGACCCTGGGTAAGTCACTTAACCTTGATTGGAGAGAGAGAGAGAGAGGGTTAGGGGGGAGAGCGCAGATTGAAGAAAGGAGAAACTCAAATAAGGGAAATCAGCTAGAAGGCTATTGAAATAGCCAAGGTGAGCAGGGATGAGGGCTTGGACTAGGATGGCAGCTAGTGTGAGTGGAGAAAAGGGATCAATGTGAGAGATATTATTAAGATAAAATTGGCAAGACTTGGCAATTGAATAGATTAATGGGGGAAGGGAAACAAGGAGTTGAAGGTAACACTGAGGTTAGGAACCTAGAGGACCAGAAGAATGGTGATGCTCTTGAAAGAAATAAGAAAGTTTACAAAAAGATTGAATTTGGAGGGAAAGTTCTTTTTCAGACATGTTAAGTGGGAGATCCTTATTGGACACCCAGGTGGAAATGTTTAAAAGTCAGTTGGTGATGTGGGACTGAAGATCAGGGGAGAAATTAGGTGTAGTTATATAGATCTGAGAGTCATCTGTATAGATATACTATAGATAAATATGATAATTGAATCAATGAACATTTATTAAGCTCCTACTGCCATGTGCCAGGTGCTATGTTAAGCTGGGATACAAAAAACAAGAGGTAAAAATAAGAATCCCTTCTCTCAAGGAGGTTACAATTTAATTGAATCCCATTGAAGTTAATAAGATCAAGCAGTGTACATATAGAGAAAAAAGGGTCTTATATAGATCCTGAGAGACAGCCACATGGAGCATGGCATGGAAAATCCAGCAAAGGACACTGGGCAGAAATGGTCAGACAGGTAGGAGAACCAAGAGAGAGCAGAGTAATTAAAACTAATAGAGTAGAAAGCATCCAGAAGAGGAGGTCAGCAATGTCAAAGGCTACAGAGAGATGAAGAAGTCTGAGGATTGGGAAAAAGCTGTCAGATTTGACAATTAAGAAATCATTGGCAGTGTTTAAAAAGGTAGCTTCAGTTGGATGCTGAAGTTGGAACCTAGATTGCAGTAGGATGGAATGTTAGTGAGAGTTGAAGAAGTAGACTTATGAGAGTATAAAGCTTTTGTCAAGGAGTTTGAAAGGGAAGAGAAATATAGGACCACAATTTGAGAGGATGGTATAATCAAATGAGGGATTAGCTCACATCCAATGACCTTTATTTTCTTAGTAAAGTTGGAAGCAAGGTCCTTTGCTGAGAAGGTGGGAGAAGGATATTGTGAAGAACCTTCCTACTCTTTGTGGGGAATACAACAGAGAATCAATTAGAGAGGAGTAAAAGGTTTCCTTTGTACCTAGGTGGCCCAGTGGATAGAGCACTGGACTTGGAATCAGGAAAACTCACCTTCATAAGTGCAATCTGGCCAGAGACAGTTACTAGCTGTGTGACCCTAAGCAAGTCACTTAATCCTGTAGGCCTCAGTTTCCTCATCTGTAAAATGAGCTGGAGAAGAAAATAGCAAGCCACTCCAGTACCTTTGTGAAGAAAACCCCAAAATGTGTCACAAAGAATCAATGTGACTGAAAATGACTAAAACCAACCAAACAAAAAAGCCTTCCCTTACAGTATTGAAGGCCCAATTGAGAATAAATTACTTAAATTTCTAATGTCAGTAAAGCTGAGTGACATCTTTCAATGGCATGTGAGTAGGTGCAGAATGGAAGTGATGATGCCTTTGACAAGTCTGGAATAGAAGACAAGGATATACAAAGTGCTTTGACTCCTGTTCAGATGGAATCTTCCTCTCCCCCCCTTCCAATACACACACAAACACACACACACACACACACATTCCTGGGAGTTTGGGAGACAGGGGACTGGGAAAATGTGAAGACCTCAAACTAACTAATATTTTCCTCCTTTGAAGGACTGCCGTCCTTTAGATGAAAAGTTTTTTTTTTTTACATTTTTATACAAAGAGAAATTGGAATACATAGATCATTTTATTTGCTGCTTTTGCTTGTATGTTTAAAATCAACCTGTTATCATTCTCAATTCATCAAAACTCTTAAGTCTAGGTCTGGAAATTAAGAAAGGTCATGTTTGATTTCTAACTGAGAAAGTCTTTTTCATGGAGTTAGACTGCCCTTTATAGGCAGATTCAAAAATAGCTATTATTAATGCACAATTTAAAGCTGAGGTTTATGCTTCTTAAATTAATTTTGCTGCACAATCTTTTTAGGTGCAAAATAGACTGGCAAACCTATATATGCAAGTACAAAGTGATCTGAGGGGCATACCCCTCAGGGGTATATCTTCAACATCATTCAAGTAGGTTGGAGAAATTTTGGAGGAAAATGAAATGCACTATTTTATATACTTCCCTCCAAATCACTGTCTTTAATTCTTGGCAACAATACATCATTGAAAGAATGGTTTTTAAGCATTTAGGAAAAGAAGTAGTGACCACTAAGAGCCAACATGGCATCATAAAGAAGAAGCATGCTAGACTGACCTTAATTCCTTTTTGTAACAGTCATTAGATCATTAGATTAAAGGAATGTCATGACCATATGGCGTTTTTCAGCAAGATATTTGACAAAGCTTTCCATAATATTTTTGTGAACAAGATGGAAAAAAAAGGTCAGTGAGATGATAGTACAGGTAAGTGGATTGGGAATGAGTTGAACAAATGAACTTTAAAAAGTGGTGACTTTTGATTGGTATCAGCACAGATATATATATATATATATATACACACACACACATATATTTTTTATTGGAGCACTACAAGGCTCTCTCCTTAGCCCTGTTCTTTTCAACATTTTGTCTATGACTTGGATGAAGGCCTAAAAGGCATGCTCATATAAAATTGGCAGGCAACAGACAGTGCTAGGAGGAATACCTGCCATGTTGGATGACAGACTCTAGATCCAAAACGATCTCAATAGACTAGAACAAAGGGATGAATAAAATAAGATGTAATTTGACAGGGAAAAAGGCAAAATTCTACATTTGCATGCAAAAAGTCAACCACATAAGTGGAGTACACTGTGTTCTCAATTTGAGTCAACAGTGTGACATGGCAGCCAAAACACTATTACAGTCTGAAGCTGCTTTATTAGAAGCATGATGTCCAGAGTGAGGAAGGTTATAGTTCTGCTATACACAGATCTGGTCAGAAGGCACCTGGAGTATTGTATTCAGTCTTGGGTGGCTCTCAAGAATAACAAGGACAAACTGGAACAGATAAAGAAGAAGGCAACAAGGATGGTGTAATGTTAATGGGCTAAGATCTTCCCCACTTATTAACAGGCCTATATGCCCAGCTGTGATACATCCTGAATCACAGAGCCTACTGGGGGAGGGAAGCTTGCTTATAGGAAGGCTTGCTTATAGGAAGGCTTTCATACCATTTGCTAATTTCTAATTAGGCATTGAGGGTTGTGATGCCCTCTGGCTCTGAGAAGTGTATATATACTCTGAGTTGGTATTTTGCTTTGGGGGCTCACTGATGAGAAGGATCTTGTGATTTCCTGGTTGAGATTCGGAGTGGCCATACGTCAAGAGTTCCCCAACTGCTCAGATGTAAAGGCTCTCTCAACCAGGGATGTATGTAAAGTATACATTTGATTCAGGCAGTCAGAGCCCTGTTTGTTGGTCTTTATTTCTCTGCTTATATTTTCTCTGAAGTTCAGGGTGCTGACTTTTCCCCTGAGCTAGTGAATGTAATCAAAAAAGATTTTTGGCACCTTAAACAACTATCTTTGCTAGTAAAGCAGATCTAAGAACCTGTGCTAGCAGCCATCTGAAAGCTTTGACACTGTGGTTGTCACTACAGATGGTGCGGGGCCTAGAAATATGCCATGTAAGAGGGGGCTAGGAATATGCCATAAAAACATTAGTGGGAGGGGCTAAGGATGTTTAACCATAAGAGGTGAGGACTCAAAAGAGACATGATAGCTATCTTCAGGTTTTTGAAGGGTTATCATCTTGGCCCTTAAGACAGAACTAGGAACAATGGATGGAAGTTGCAGAAAGATTGACTTAGGCTTGATGTTTAGAAAACCTCTCTAAGAATCAGAGTTATTCAAAAGTGCAAGGATCTGTGCTGGGAAATAGTGAGCTTCCCTTTTCTGGAGGTTTTCAATTAGAGGCTAAAGTTTAGTACAACGTACTAAAAATATACAAAAAAATTTAGTACATGCAATGGGCATGGTGCTGTCTAAGGTGCTGAGAATACAAAGACAAAAGTAAAGATAGTTCCTGCTATGTATGCGCATATGTGTATATGCATGGGAGCATGTTTATGTAAGCATACAAAATAAATATAAGATAATTTGGGGGATAGGGAACTAACACCTGATGGAGATAGGGTGAGGAAAATCCTGCTAGCATCCCAGATGATTCTTTAAGGAAATGTGGAATTAGTGAATTCCAGTCATGGGGGACAGCCAACACAAAGGTACAGATAAAGGGAGATGGAGTATCATGTAGTAATATTTCGAAGGCCAGTTTGTTGTTAACGTAATGTGTAATTACTGTGTTTCCCCGATAACAAGACCTATCCTGAAAATAAGCCCTCCCATTACTGTGTAAGATTCCTCTAAAATAAGCCCTCCCCCGAATATAAGCCCTATTGAGATTGCTACTGTAGTGAAGGTGATCCCCTGCGCTACACGCTACATTACGGTACCCTCTGTATGCACCGTCCCCCCCCCCCCGGGTGAAACGCACGCTGCGCTCCGAGCTGCATCCAATCAGAGCTGCAGCAGTGAGTGTGTCATCCTGTTCTTCCCCAGTGATTTGCTTATTGAATAAAGGTACATTTTTTTGTTCACATTTACCTGTTTATTAAAATTGCTGTCAATGTTCATTAAAATAAGCCCTCCCCTGAAAATAAGCCCTCTGGTGTTTTTCTGTCCAAAAAAATAATAAGACAGTGTCTTATTATCGGGGAAACACGGTAGGTTGGAAAGATAGGTTAAAGCCAGGTTTTGAGAGATTTTGAATGACAAACTGTATTAGATTCTTGAAATAAAGGGAGCCATTAGAGCAGACCTGCACAACTTGGTAGTAGGGGCTAAAACTGAAAGAGGCTGAACTTTTTTTTGGAAGGCAATTGGGGTTAAGTGACTTGCCCAAAGTCACATGGCTAGTAAGTGTGTCAAGTGTCTGAGGCCGAATTTGAACTCAGGTCCTCCTGACTCCAGGGTTGGTGGAGTCTTGGAGTATTCACTGCACCACCTAGCCTCCCTGAGGCTAAACTTCTTTAGTCAGCAGACTGCTGATGGGTGGTTGCTGTGGTCATGTAACAAACAGGAGAATGAACAGTGGCAACCCTACATTTTTCACAGGCCTCCCAAAATCCTTTGATTGTCCACAAATGGCCTGAGGACCATATGTTGTGCAGGTTTGCATTAGAGTTAATTGATCAGGGGAGTGACATAATCAGACCTGCACCTGGTATGGTTGAATTAACTGACCTCTAAAATTTCTTCCAACTCTGAGATTCTGCAATTTACTCATGGCAACTCAATTTATATGATGCTTTAA
Organism: Petaurus breviceps papuanus; assembly: GCF_028583685.1. Lineage (NCBI taxonomy): Eukaryota > Metazoa > Chordata > Mammalia > Diprotodontia > Petauridae > Petaurus > Petaurus breviceps. The sequence goes on from NW_027185784.1 coordinate 17,644,123, forward strand.
ATTTATGAGGTACCTCAAAAGGATACCCTATGCAGTTGTTAGTTCAAGTTTGGTTATCCCACTTTTAGTAATGTGGAAAACTAAGCTTTGGTTGGGTAACTTGGCTATGATTATACAGCTGGTAATTGACAAAAATGAGATTTAAATCTAGGTTTCCTGACTCCAGTTCCAGTGTCAGACCTACTATGCTGCCATTGCTTTCCCCTTTTGTTTTTTGATAAATATACAATTTCATGTTTATATTTCAGAAAGAAAAATGTAGATAACTAGATTGGTATAGGATACCTGAGTTCAATCCCTTAAATATGCCCCCACAGGCTGGCTGCTTTTTAGAACATAGGAGATAATGGTAGGAAGGAAACAATCTTTTGTCTTGAGCAAAGTTTCAACTAGGGTAGAGTGGCTAAGGCCTTTGCCCAAAGGCATTATATTTTGAGAGTGATGAATTTAAAGGGCATTTTGATAGCTCAGTCCTTTGACAACCCAGAAACAACAGAGATTAGCCTTTCGTAAGAATTAGTTTTAAAAGGAAGCTACAGGCTGGGCCTGTACTACTTAGTATGGTTTTTCTAGCATCAGCCTTATGCTGGTGTCCTAGAGACCCTGGCTCCTCCTATGATCAATTTCCTGTCCCTCCCACTCAGCTGACACCATGATTCATGCTATTTTGCTCCAGAGGGAATTTCTAGTCCTGAGTCCTTCTTAAGAAAGTGGGGAAAGAAGGAGACAGGGTAGAAGTAGAGGAAACCATGACTAAGGTAGCTGGATCCAAAACCTTGACATCTTGTTATTATGCTTGAGGATGAAATTCCCTTCAGAAAATGATGGTGGATATAAATACTAGGGAATAAATAAGATGAGGAAAGAAAATTTGTAAAATCATGATTATGTTCACTTATATGAACTTACCATTTATATAAATACCAGGTGGCACAGTAATGCTTGTGCAGTTCATAAAATAAATTTAATTAGTGTTGTAATCACATAAAACTTACACAATGCTGAATGCTGCTAATATACTTTCAACCTTCCCCATGGGTTACTCTTGTAGTACAGTCATTTTCTCACAACTTAAAGGACTTATGGAAAACATTAATTGTGAGACAGTGTGAATAGCACATAGGGAAAAGAGTACAAGTTTATCTGTTTCAAATATCATAAAAATATTTAGCTGTAGATCCATCTATGTCCTAAGCACTGGAGTAAGGTGGCTGCTCATCAGAAGTTCATATTGCAGGGGCATCCAAGAGATGTAGGAAAGCAAGAATGTGGTCAGTCAGAAGTTCTTCTCAAAGAGATACCTGGGAGGTGTAGTTCAAGGGGATGGCAAACATTGCCTTAGCCAGAGATGGGGACAGAACAATTCCTCTCTGAGATGCAGGGTATATAATAGAGATGCCCAGGCATCTACAATGTCAAGAAGGCAGTCCAAAATTATAAGAGATCAAGCAAGTGAGGGAAACAGCAGTTTGTGTGTAGAGTAACAGGGTACAGAGTCTACATTAAGTAATCCAGACAGGAGCAGGCTGCTTCTGCATAAGATAGGTAGTTCATATTGCTCAACTGATTAGACACATGTTCCAAATCATGGAAACTTTATAAGTCAATTTGTCCTGCCCTCTTTGTTGGAATATGTAGGTACACAGCTGTACTGTAGTTTGGTCCTGAGTTTCTGGTAGGAACAAGACTTTAACCTCCCAGTGGAAGCTTTATGTATCAACATTATACATGATCAGTGGGTACCAAGATGTCAAACTGTTTGTACTAATACAGTTGCCTAGATGGTTTGAGGGCTCCTATTGGGGAGGATGAACAGGATTCTAGGGAAGATGCTTGACATTCTTCTAAGTATGACATATAGTAAGATGTCACTTTGCATTCATTTATCTATACATATAGCAAAAAGGACCTTAGGAACTTTAGGTTTGCTTTGGGGTTTTGGGTTTTTGGGGTTTTTTTTGGAGAGAAGTGAAGACAGAATGAAATATAAGCTCAATCTCTTTCCTTCCCCAACATTTCAAAGTTTTACTTAAATAACCTTGAAAATGACAAGCTGTATTTTTGTACCATGGTGAAAGTGAAATTGAAAGCCCATGATTTGCTTTATGGATTCTTTCTCATTCATCATTGCAATCTGACACAAAAAGACCCGTAGGGTCAACCTGACCATACCCTGTTGACAGCAGAGGGTTATTCATCTTTTTAATAGGTCTCTCCCACCCTCCATTCATCCTACATCTAACTGGTTCAGTTATAAAAGATACTCCCTCAGGGAACCTCTTCCTACCCAAGTCCTCCTCACCTCCTCCCTTCAGGAATCATTTCATGATTCTCAGAGAGGAACCCTTCATGTTTCAGGAGGATATTCACCCCCCAGTGTTTTTTGTAAACTCTCCCTGCCAGACCACCTGCCTCCATACTATACTGGATGACATACTATAGAAGGTATGCCAGAACAAATCTTCCCTAAGAGGAGAATGTGACTGAGGAGACAGAGCCCTGAATTGGGATGGGGAGGAGCCAAATACCTGAGTTCTGTGATGGGCTTTAACAGAGATTGACTGTGTGACCTTGGTTGGGATTGTTCTGTGTAATGAAAAGAAAACTGGAATCTTGGCTCTGTCGTGTACTAGCTATGTGGGCTTCCTTTTGACCTCAATTTCTTTATCCATCTAAAGGATCCCTACCTAAATTAATCAATCAACCAACAGACATTATTAGGTTTTTAAATTTTATTTTATTTTATTTTGCTTTTTGGAGGGATATTGGGATTGTGACTTGCCCAGGATCGCATGGCTAGTTTTTGTGTTAAGTGTCTGAGGCCGGATCCGAACCCAGGTCCTCCTGATTCCAGGGCCAGTGCTCTATTCACTGTGCCACCTAGTCACCCCTCATTATTAGGTTTTTTAAAAGTAATAAATTATATTATCTACATTCTGTGATCCATATGCCATATTCTACTTCTTTTCAATTAGGTAAAGCATGGAATAGCATGATTAGCTAACCAAATGAGTTAACCAGACTCTGCGGGCTTAAAATAGTGGGAGATTTTCCACTGTTTTTCAGAAAAGTGGTGGACCAACCTAGTGAAGTAGCATAAAGAAGTATGACTCCTTGCACTAGAGAGGACTGTCAGCTATAGACTCAAGAAAGACCTTCCAGTAACCAAATGTGATTTTACTCTTTGGTCACTTTGTTCTCTACAAAAACAAACAAAAACATCTTACCATCATTGTACCCTATTTTTCTTCCCCATCTTACCATCATTGTACCCTATTTTTCTTCCCCTGGAGTCTGTATATATGTGTAGGAGAGTGTATCCTAGATTTTGAGATGTTTTGTACCAAGTGTTCTTACTATACTACCTTAGTAAATACATTTTTCTAGAAAGTAATTGACATCTGGCTTTCTGATGTTAATGGAAAGCAGATTGGTGGGGGCTCATAAGCTAATCCCTCAGCATTACCCCTGAGTAATAGTCAAATGATCCTTTGGGGACCTCAACCTGTGAATAAGAGTGAAATTTTGAGGAAGTGGCCCCAGAAAATGTTAAACATCTAAAAGAATATGCTTTGGCTGGTTATCTCTAAGCTCATTCTGTGACTCTTTACCTTATTGAATCTTTGCAAGAGTGGATTAGAAATTTCCCCTCAGAGGAATTTGGGATGCTATCAATCAATCAATCAGCAATAGTTTATTAAATTCCCACTATGTGCCAAGCACTGAGAGACAACCTAAAACAAAAGAATCATTGCTGTCCAGATACTCTCATTCACGTTCTATCAGGAAAATAAACATGTGCATGGATAAAAAATATGTGCTAGATAGTGTAAGTCCTAGAAGGCAGAACACACATTCTTTCAAGGGGAAATACTTCAGGAGAAACCAGATGTAACTATTATCTCATTACTGGACTAAGAATTAATCTTAGATTGCCTAGTATGAATCAAAACCAAAATGAACTCTGAAAGATCAAGGAAGATACACTTTAAAATTCTCCAAGCCAAGAAGTATAATTTGAAAAAGTATGAATGAAGAAGACCAAAGACCAATACAATTTCAGACTGTGGATTAGGGGAAAGGCAAACAAAAACATGCCTGGCAATTTGTGTTCTTATGGAAAAGTTAGCAAACTACATTTCCCATTATCTTCTAGGCTACTCTGGGGATTTAGTATATGTTCAAATACTTTGAAAGTTTTAGTGTTGTGGAGATTGATTCAATCAGCACGATGTCAACCACACAGAAAAATTTAGAGAACTGCACCACCCATATGGAACCCCTCTTCCATTTCTATCCTGTTCTAAACATCCCTGAATGATGGTAGCAAGCCCTTCTCATGAGCATACATCTTTCTGTGTTATGCCTTGCTTAATTTTGATTATTAGAGAGTTATGGAAAAAAATTATCTCCATTGATAACATCTTTCAAGAATGTTTGTAGGATTCTGACATATATGCTAGGAGACACTTTATTGTAGAAAAAACTTTATGGGGAACTTTTGGGATCTGAGCTCAGTTGAGAGATTATAAACAATTCCCCCTCATCCAGCCCTGCATCCTACTTCCCTCTCTCCTGCCTGTCTCCCATTCTAACGAAGTCAAATGTTTCTTTAAGGTCAAGAAACAAGCACAGAGAGATTTTGTATTTTCTACATCTTTTAGTTAATTGTATGACTGTACAGATTTGTCTGTTGTAGGACATCATTTGCAAAAGTCAGTTTATTCCCTAATTATACCTTTTTTTTGCTTTTTTTTTTTGGAGGGCAATTGGGGTTAAGTGACTTGCCCAAAGTCACACAGCTAGTAATTGTGTCAATTGTTGAGGCCGGATTTGAACTCAGGTCCTCCTGACTCCATGGCCGGAGCTCTATTCACTGTACCACCTAGCCGCTCCCCTTTCTTATACCTTTGTCAAGGAAGCCTTTGGTGTACATGTAGATTATCTATTATAAAAATATTTAGAGATAGACATTAAGCATATGGGTCAGTAGTTATTTACAATTTTTTTATAATAATAATATCTGAAATTTTTCCATGCTTTGGTTTCTTCTCTTTCAAATACCTTGGTAATTGATCCATCAATATACACATCCTCCAGCCCATCTCATACCATGTTTATACATAGGTTACAAAATGAAGAGGAAGAGAACACTGTCTACTAGGAAAGCCGAAAAAGGCTTACTCAATCAGTCAACAAGCATTTATGAAACACTTACTATATACCAAGCCCTATGTTATGTGCTAGTGATACAAAGAAACACAAACACACAATTTCTCTGCTCATACTATTACCCTATGTGTGGATTAACTCCCTCATCCTGTGTCTGTCTACTGAAATTCTACCTTTTAGTCAAGGTTCAGTTAAGGTCCCAAATCCTTCATGGAGCCTTCCCTGAACTGATGCAGAAGGAAGTAAATGGAATCAAAAGAATAATTTTACAATAACAACTTTGTAAATAAACACCGTTCAAAGATACTCCTAAAATTTCTCATAAGAAACATGATGACCAAATATTGAGTCAAAAGGAGTAAGGATGAAGTATGCTGTCCACCCTGCTGACTGAGGTGATGAAACCAAGTGGCAGGATGAGACATGTATCTTTGGACATGGACAACGTGGAGATTTTTTACTATGTATATTTGTTATGAGAGTTTTGTTTTTCTTTTTCATCTTTTCAATTGGAGAACATTTGGGAGGGACGAAAAATAAATGCTCTTTAACTGAAAAATTACATTAACAATTTTTAAAGGATGACCTTGTTCCCCAAGTAGCCATGCTTTCATTGATTTTCTCATCCTTCTTTCTTTGACCTCTCCTTTGCCCCTATTTCCTAATTTATATTATAAGCATTTGTGTAGTGTCTTATTACTTCTACTAGATTATAAGCTCTTTGAAATAAGGTACCAGGTCTCCTATAACGGAAAGAATAATAGACTTGGAATCATGAAACCTGGGTTCAGATCCCAGGTCTTATATTAATTAACTGTGTGAACCTAGAAAAATCACTTAACCTTTCTAAGACATATTTTTGCTTTCTGGTTGGCAGCTAGGCAATGAAGTGGATAGAGTGCTAGACCTGGCGACACAAAGACCTGAGTTTGAATTTTGCCTCAGACGTTGCCTATGAGATCCTGAATAAGTCACTTAACCTTTGCTGTCTCAGTTTCCTCATGTATTAAAGGAGAATAATAATAGCAACCTTAGAGAGCTATTGTGAGGACAAAATGAGATGATATTTCTAAAGCACTTTGTAATTCTTAGAGCACTATGGAAATGTTAGCTGTTACTATTATTGTTATTGTTGTATTATTGATAATATTATTACTGTTTTCCTCATTTATGAAATAGAGTTAGTACTTTCCCTATGTGTTTCATGGAATTTTTGTGGAGATCAAGTGGAAAATCTTTCTAACTATAAGGTATTATACAAGTATAGGTTATTGTAATTAATATCATTTTCATTGAGTAATCTTGGATTTCACGGTTTGGGTCTTTCTCCCATTTGATCACAATTATACAGGTCTATTTTGGGAAAAGCACTTTATAAATCTTAAAGCAACATATATAATAGTAATTACAATAGTAATAGTTATTTTTATTCTAGAGACTCCTTTGATCTTAAGGGATTTCTGCTGCTTATTGCTTCTGCTGCCTCTGCTCAGGGTAAAGTCAGGCTATATCTTGTGCTTAGGTCTTGGCTGCATCTTCTCTTAGGCCCCACATGCCTGGTTTCCAACATGCTCTCTGCCTCAGTTCAATTCATTTCCTACCACTACTGAGTAGGTGGGAAACACTGTCCCTATGTCAGACAAATGACCACCTAGATGGGTTATAGTTCATGACCTTTATTTCAAAGCATAGTGGCCTAATAAAGGCACGTCAAAGTTTACCCTTTCCCTTGTCTCACATGGCCACTGCTGACCAATGGTTTTGACAACTACAATGTTCAGGGCTCTGTGATGGTTCACCCACTGAGATCTACCTTCCTGTGAGAAAAATGCTGACAATCTCTAACCACACAGCTGCACCATAGAGGCTGCTGTACAGGATTTAACTATGAGGAGGAAGTAAGAGAGGGAAGTAGGATGCAGGGCTGGAGGAGGGAGAAGCATGTGGAGGATAAGAGTTGTTTATTAATATGACAGCTGAGCTCAGAAACCAAAAACCAATCTCCATTAGCTAAAATCAGATTTAGGGATTCTGGTCCTTGATTTTATTCCTACAGGTATGTACTACAGATATGCAAAGATAGAATTCCACTTTAATGAGACTGAAGGAACATAGAAATTACTAGATTATGTATCATTTTCATTAAAATGGCAGCCCATTGCCAAAGAGAGAGAGAGAGGGACATCATAGGGTTTGCTGGTGTTAAGAGGAAGCAATGTACAGGTGTTTTGCAAAGCAGTTACTATTAGGCATGAGGTAGCATGGTGGATAAAGTGATAGACCTGGAGTCAGGAAGACCTGAATACAAACCCTGTCTCATTGTTACACTTAGGAACAATGCCTCAGTTTCCCCATCTATAAAATGGGGGATAATAATAGTACCTACCTCATGGAATTTTTGTGAGCTCCGAGAAGATCATATGTAAAGTGCTTTGAGAATCTTAAGGTACTATATGAAAGTTAGTTATTATTATGGTTCAGAACTTTTTTCTTTGTTACGATAGTAATACTCTCATTTGCAGAGGAAAAATTGGCATATGGATACTATTCATAATATGTATCATAAGAAAAGGAGGGGGACTGGAGATGCAGTGAGAATGGAGGTTAACCTATGGACAATCATAGTGTTACACTGGCATCCACTCAAACAAAGGCCTTATTTAATGTTAGATCCTTTATGGAGGATTTGTGGAAGGAAATAGACAAGGATCACATGAGATTAGAAGGTGTGGATTGGTTGGTATTGAGAAATAATGGGCCATTAAAACATTGTCCCTTCAGTTCAGTCTCTAAATGCTTTTGGGATGACCTGTTTTTTCTTCTGTAGACTTAATGTTTTACCCACAGTTTTTTGCTTTTTTATGAGATAATATCACTCATATTCGTCTGCCATTTTCCTCCATTGTGTTTTACAATTGAATTTGTGATCTAAGCTAAAGGTGCCTGGATGTTGCATCAGGTCAAGAGGCAGTTTCTGGGCTCTGTTGGCCTCCTCTTTATCATGACTTTTACTTTAATAAACTTCTCTAATAGTGAAAATCAGAGTCAATATCTTGAATTTTAACTATGTGTCAGTCCCTTATGAGATCTTTTAAACAGTTTGTTTTGATTGCCTGAGGTATGTTCTCATCTCCTTAGTCTTTCTCCTAATTTGGTGTTGATTCTAACTTTTTTTTTTCTAAACTAATCTTTGCTGATCCTTTGACTTTACCCAGTAGCTGGTTTGGAAAGGAGTCCCACATGTTCTAGGAAAGCAGTCATTCCTGTGTGTTAAAATAGTTAATTTCATTTTTAAAAAGTGATATTGTTCCCATCAATCAGGGCATGACTGAACAAGTTGTGGTATATGATTGTAATGGAATCTTACTGTGCTATAAGAAATGATGTGCAGAATGGTTTTAGAAAAACCTGGAAAGAGATATATGGACTGATGCAAAGTGAAGTGAGCAGAACCAGGTGAACACTGAGCACAGTAACAGCAATATTGTATAATGATCAACTGTGAATACTTTGCTTTCTCAGCAATACGATAATAAACAAACAATTCCAAAGGTCTCATGATGAAAAATGATGAAAAAAAGAATTGATGTAATCTGAATGCAGATCAAAGCATACTGTTTTTTTACTTTCTGTATTTTTTTTTTTTGGTGTTTTTCACCCTTTGGATCTGTGTCTTCTTTAACAACGTGACTAATATGGTAATATGTTTTGCATGATTGAACATGTATAACCTATATCAAATTGCTTACTGTCTCAGAGAGGGGGAAGGTGAAGGAGAGAGAGAGAAAATTTAGAACTCAAAATTGTTTTAAAATAAATGCTAAAAATTGTCTTCACATATAACTGGGGGAAAATAAAATATTATTTAAAAAAACGAGAAAAATAAGGAGGGAGGGAAGTTATATTGTTCAGTGTTTACTATACATAGTATCCTCTAAATCTCTTTTTGACTATTTGTGGTACATGAGCATGACACTCATGAATAATCAATGATATCTTTTTTTGTCTTTCATTTCTTAATCCTGAATCACACTTTCCAATATCTGTCTTACCATCCTCCTATGTGCCTACCTTTGCATTGAAGTCATTGTATCAAGGATCATATATTGACTTGGATTTAAGCCAGGCTTAGAAGAAATCCATCAGACGCAGAGAAAAATAAAATAAAATAAAATAAAATAAAACACTCCTTCCCTTCCTTGTGTATCCCTCTGTGGCTTTGTTGATCCAAGGAAGAACAGAAGTAAGATCAGAAAAGGATCATCTCCATTATAATAGTTATCAAGCATGAGCACTAAGAATTGTTTCAAACTTCATTCCAGTCTAGATTGAAGATTGTGATTGGAAGATTTTGATTTGGAATTTGCCAAATTCCAAGTTAGAGTTAGTCAATATCATGACACCAGCTGGGTAACACCCCATGCTACCATATTCTAGGCCCCCTCCCAACTCTGCTAACACATTTCAAATGAGGAAATGTCTTTGCCAAGCTGAGCTGACAGCCCAATAAAAAGTCATGTAAGTGGAGGGCTGAGCATCTGCCTCCACCCTCTTTTTTATCCTCACCTGCTAAATCCCCTCTTATAAAGAGAGAAAAATCCAACTCAGAGACTTAAAGAAAAAACAGATCCTGAACACAGGAATGGCCATATTTTGATGTGTCATTCTGATATGCTCAAGACTAATTGACCATAAAAATGTGATCAGTCTGGTAGAGAAAACTGCTGGTGAAAACTAACCTGACCTCATGTTTCACAAAAGATGTGCTCAATTGTGTTTATGTACTGGGAATCAATCAATCAACAAGCATTGATTAAGCAACTACTGTGTGTTGAGTACTTGAGGATACAAGGACAGAAATGAAAAAAAATCCTTGTACTCAAGGAACTTCCAGTCTATTGAGGGAAACATGTCCATATCTACATACATGGCTATACACATAGATACATACACATACACAGATGTATCTATACATTATATATATATATATATTTTAAAAAAGGTATTATATACAAGGTAATTGAAGATGGGGGCAGCTAGGTGGTACAGTGGATGGAATGCCAGGCCTGGAGTCAGGAAGACTCATCTTCCTGAGTTCAAATCTGGTCTCAGACACTTATTAGCTGTGTGACCCTGGGTTAGTCACTTAACTTTGTTAGCCTCAGTTTCCTCTTCTATAAAATAAGCTGGAGAAGGAAATGGCCAGTATATTTGCCAAGAAAATGCCCAAAAGGGTCACAAAGGGTCAGACACAACTGAAAAAGGACTAAACAACAAGAACAGAAACAACCACAAATTGGGGTCGGAGGCAGCTGAAGGACGCCTTGTAGAAGGTGGCTTATGAGCTGGGTTTAGAGAAATTCTAAGGATCTCAGGATTCTAAGGGACAGGGCTGAGGAGGGAGGGCACTCCAGGACGGGAGCAACCTGGGAACAAAAAGGACCCAAACTCATTGTACTGGGTATATGAATAAGAATTATCCTTGAGGGTAAAGGTATGGGGTGAGTACTCATGCTGATGAAATCATGAATCTTTCAGCGCTTCAAGCTTGCCTTTTATAGATGATTGTCAATATTTTAGCTGCTTATTTAGGGTATATTTGTTATGTCCTGGCATCAGAAGATAAAGTAACAAAAATGGAAATATAGTGCCTATAGGAGATATTCTAGATGTTTGGCTATTTATATGTGGATTATCTATGAATTTTTAATCACAGGCCAGCTCCTCTTTGTCACCACACCCAGTCCCAGACTGTCTACCTCCACAGCCCAGCTGGTGAATGTTCAGGGAATGCAACCTCATTTTAATGTTATCCTAAGCAGAACATAATTAGAAAGGCAGATCTACTGTAAGAAAAACCTATAATGTATTCCAAGCCAAATATAAATGCCTTTTGGCATCTAACTGCTTAGATCAGATTGTCCCTACTACTGGTCTCTTCCATTTTCATAGATCGAAGAATCACAGAATCGCAGAGTTATAAGGGGCCTCAGAGGCCATGTAGTCCAAGTCATAGCTGACTGAGAATCCCTTCTGCAGTATCCTAATTATGGAGACTTGATTACACTTTATGCTTTACATAATTTCTAATACATTGTTCTACTACTTACTAAGTGCCCTTGAGTACTCTCAGGGTATCAGTTCTGAATACTATGGTTCTAGGCAGGGATGTATTGATAAATGTTTAACAACTGGATGTCTGAAAATGCGCAATACACCTTTTTTGGGGAGGCAGTTGGGGATGAATGACTTGCCCAGGGTGACTGAGGTCATATTTGAACTCAGGTCCTCCTGACTCCAGGGCTGGTGCTCTATTCACTGAGCCACCTAGCTGCCTCCCCAATATACTTTTAAGATCAATTTGTATTATTAACATTTTCTCCATCACATTCTTAAGTCTAGACCAGAGGTTCCCAAAATTATTTGGCCTACCACCCCCTTCTCAAAAAGAAATTATCCAGTGCTCCTTTGGAAATCTACTTTCTTTAACCCTTTAATGGTTTTGTTTTGTTTTTTTCTTAATTTGCCTCATTTCAAGTAAATATATATGTGTATATATATATATATATTTTTTTTTTTTACATGTGACACATTTTAAATTTAATAGTTTGTTGCAAATTTGTGGAGTTTTTTCCTGCACTGAAATTTTGATGATACAATTTTGTGTCATGTAGCCATACATTATCATATGGCAAACCAGTCATTACAGGCACATATTCCTGCTGATGCAGGGTGGACTTCCGACAAAGCACGACACCTTCACCTGCCAACATTTGCTTGTTAAGATCTGTCCGTGGACTTGACCACTGATCTGATATAACTTGCATTGTGTGTGCTTATTTGGAAAATGGTGTATTCACCATAACTTTAACTTTGTTACACAACAGATGAAACATTTCAAAGATTTTCTTATCCTCTCTTCCTTTCTTATGCTTCCACCACCCCCTTATTTTTATTCAGCACTCCCCAATCGTACCCAAGGTTACTATCGCCCTGCCCTGGGTCATTCTGGTGCCCCCCAGAGGGTGGTATCACCTCTGGAGATAACCAACAAAACCACAAATCATGCCCTGGTCTGCAGGTTTGCCAACTTTCAAAGGTCTAATTGTTCACACTGAAAATTTAACAGTCACCTCTCAGGAACTGTTACAAGCTGACTTCAGCACCTCACTGGTCTTAGGTCACTGGGCCATGAGCCAAATCCTAAGTGGGAATCTGATTGGGGAGTCTAGAAGGATTTTTGAATGTTGAAGGAAGAATGACAGCATGTGGTTAGAGGAAGTCCTCATACTTGTCTTTTTTTGATATCTAAGATTAGCCAAATTAATTTGAGTTCAGCTGAAATTAACTATTATCTTGCTCGTTGGGAGAGGGCCCAATTTGGACAGGCCAATAGTTGGTGGCAAGGTTATGAGGAAGTGCAGAAAAAATAGATATTGCAGCTAGCTTAATGCTAGAGGGTTTCTAGGTTAGAACCATATGAAGATAGGTCAAGTTTTGAGTCAGGGCAAGATCAAAGTGGGCAAACCAAGCAGGCAGTAAAGTGGAAATTGGCAAATCAAGGCATAATCGAGGCCTGGTAAGGCAAGAAGCTGGTCCAAGTTATAGAGCAGGCATCAAGCTCTTACCCAGGAGGAATGAGTTGAATTGGTAGAGCTTTCCTGTGCCTACTTTCAACAGGTGTCTCAGAGTTATCCAAGCAACACCAGAGGCCTCCTCTGGTCATAAAGCGACCAAGAGACTCAAGAGCATTCAGATGTATTAAAAACAATATTTTCACTTACTTTATTCCAAGCAAATCCCCTTGTCTGAGGTGGAAGGGTGTGTTATAATTTCAGTGCAAAGGAGAACTCTGTCAAAACCAAGAGGGGATTGATCTCTCCCAGACACACAGACCTTCCAATTATTAGAATCCCAGCAGGGGTGAAAGTAGAGGTCAGACAATTGAAGCAGTACACGTTAATCCTGAGGTCTTGATCCCAGAGCAATGACAGAGTGAAAGTGACAGAAAGACCCATGGGTGGGTACCAAAGAGTGCTGGCAGAGGCTTGGGCATCCTGGAGTTGGAAGCAGACCAGAGGAGCAGCCGTGGAAAATAGCCAGGGTATTCATGGTCATCTATAATGCATGCTTGGAAGTCCCTCAATACTAGAAAACATGGTTCATTATCTATTTGAAATCACTTCTCATGTATTCCTGGACCTATGCCACTATGGCATAGAGAAAGGATTAATTGAAAGGTAGTGAAATTATACTCTCTCTCTTGTTTTGTGAAAGATTGGAGGGCAGGTGGAGATGGAAAAGAGACAAATGGACTTATACATATTTTGTCCTTAAAAGTCTGGGGAAAGTAGTCTTGAGAAATAAGTGATAAAGTCATTGCTATCTATTTTAATTTATTATTTACTTCCCATTCTAAGTAAATGTATTTTAATATTACTATGATGCCAAATGATTAATTCTGATTGGTCAAGGGGTCCAGGAAAAATGAGATGCATAAGAAGTGATTTTGAAAAGGTGGTGGATCCAAATAGCTTTTAGGAACCTGAATATGGCTTCAGATACATAAAAAATGGTCATTTTATCACGCATTGACCATTGGTGTTGGTATTATACACAACATTATGATTTGTGGTTATTCAGTCTTTCAGTCATATCCAACTCTTTGTGACTTCATGGACCATATCACGCCAGTACTGTCCATGAGGTTTTCTTGGCCAAGATACTGGAGTAGTTTTCCATTTCCTTTCGCAGTGGATTAAGGCAAGCAGAATTTAAGTGACTTGTCCAAGATCACAAAGCTATTGAGTGTCTGAGGTCATATTTGAACGCGGGTCTTCCTGACTCCAGGCCCAGCACTTTATTCACAGAGCCACCATTAATGAATTAGCCTAGTGATATTCATAGCAATGTTTTTGCCATTGAGTGGGTTCCTCAAAAGACAAATGTAGAGCCTGAAGTTTTCCCCACCCCAGGGATTCTATCCTGGCTGATGGCAATTAGGTTTGCAGACCTTTCCCTTTATCTATTAGAGTGACGACTCTTCTGCTCAAAATAAGCCTTCTCCTATTGTTTTGTCTCTTTAAGCTCCTTATCTGGTTATTCTCCTTAGTCATTGGCTAGTTTACAGGGCTTCCTGCCTTACTTTAACGTAACATCTAAGCTAATATTTCTCTGCTTCCCTTTTGGATGTGGCCTCACTTCATCTTACCATATAGCAGCTGCTTAGAAATCTTGCTATCCATCTATCTTAAAATATGCTGATGATACACACATTTGCATAATTCCCCCAGGTTCAGATTCCCTTTACTTAATGGAGTGAACAAATCCCATGGTGTCCTCATAATAATTGGAAACAGTTATGGGACAGGGTTGTCTCCATCATTGGTAATGCTTGGGCTAAGTTGAGGGGAAGCTCTGCAGTTTTTTTATCTTTTACCTGTATCTGTATTTTTGTCTTCTCCTTCTACTAAATTGTAAGCTGAATGAGGGTGAGTACCATGTCCTGGCTAAACATTTTATGTATAAACAGAAGGGTCTTAAACATCTGCTTAAACCCTAATGAAAAGAACACTAAAATGAAGCTGGCTGGAGTGATCAAAGCAGGTTTCATGGTGACAGTGTCATTGGAGCCCATGCTGGAAGGACGAATAGTATTGTGACAGATGGAAATAGACACAGGGCATTTACCAAGTGGTTTATTAATTCAAGTCAATACCCAACTTGTTGCAGTCACTCAGTAGCATGACAGAATGTTAGCACCAGGAGGGACCTTAGAGAGTGTCTAATGACTAAAGGATCTTAACCCAGGGTCTATGAACTTAAAAAAAAATTGGGGGGGGGGATAATTGTATTTTAATATAATTGGTTTCCTTTATAATCTTATCTATTTAAAAACACCATTCTCATAAAGGTGTCACCAAAATGCCCAAAGGTATCATGCCACATAAACAGTTAAGAATCCCTGACCTAGTCCAATGTCCTTTGTTTTACAAATGAGGAAACTGAGACCTGAAAAAGACAAACAAGTTTCCCAAGGTCACACAGGTTGGTAAATACCAGCCTCAGCTATGCCACTCAGTCTGGTTGCTTCTCCTGCTAGGGTTTTAATTCTGCTGTTGGGGATTGGCCTCTCATTGCCTTTTGGTGATGTGTCTGGTCCCTTTCACGTTCTTAGGCTATTTGATGTGGCCATTGTTGAATCTTTTGTCACTCTGCAGTCTTTCTTTAAGAGAGACTCTCACCGCAGGAGCTCATAAGGCCTTTAGTGGGTTTAGCAGGCCCTTCTGTCTAGCAGATGTTCTAATAGCGGCACCAAGTCTAATGTTCTATCTGCACAAATGCTCTATAAGCTGAGAGGCCCCGGGGAAGCAGCAGGACCCAGAAGGGGGAGTTCTTCCGCAGAGACGTCTATCTGTCTCCAGTCCTCCCCTCCCTACCACCTTCTTCTCCTGGAGGGAAGATTTTTAATAGGACTAATAAATAAAGGCTGTAAATAATGTTACTCCTAAAATATAAATTTCCCAAGAATACAATTTAATCCCTGCTGGGGGAGAAGTTAAGTCACGTGATGTCATCTTTTAATGTTCAACTTGTGTGCGTTGCCAGGAGATGATTTCATAAATGCAAAGTCTGTCTTTGACTAGGTGGGGATGTTTGACTGCTTAGCGTTGATGTTGCTGACATACAAAGGAGGGAGGGCACATGAGACTGGACTGAATCTTAATGATAACCCTCTTGGCACCCAGGCCCAGAGCCCTACTTGCAGTTTCAGTCACTTTTCAGTCATGTCTCACTCTTCATGGCCCCATTTGGGGTTTTCTTGGCAGAGAGATACTAGAGTGGTTTGCCATTTCCTTCTCCAGCTCATTTTATAGATGAGGAAACTGAGGCAAACAGAGTTAAATCACACAGCTAGTAAATGTGTGAGGCCAGATTTGAACTTGTTTGAGTTTTCCTGACTTTAGGCCCAGCACTCGGTGGGTCATCTAGCTGCCCAGAGCCCCACTATCAGCCATGCAATAGAATTTCCCGTCTAAGTTGAGGCTTGGAGCCATGCATTGCCTACCTCCATGAGTTTTCCTTCTGAAAACCTGATACCTCTTTCAATAGAAGAAAAGGGGAAAGTAAAAGTCAACCATTAAGCCTTGAACATGTCTTCTCTGCATCTCCCATTTCTGTGCCTTTGTATAGACTACTCCCAATGCCTGTTACAATGCACTTACTTCTCACATCTGCCTCTTAGAATCCCTAGCTTCCTTCAAAGCTCCATGCATGTGCTATTTGCTGGGGAAGACCTATCTTGATCCCCTTGGGTTCAATAACTGTCTTTAAATTATCATTAATATAATTATCTGTTTATATTTTGTACCCCCTATCCTTCAGACCAGCATAAACTTTTTGAGAGGAGGAAATATTTTCATTTTGTCTAAAACATTATCTTGCATGTTGTTCAGTCATGACTGACTCTTTATGGTCCCCTGGACCATACTGTCCATGGGTTTTTTTTTTTTTTTTTGGCAAATATACTGGAGGGATTTGCCATTTCCTTCTCCAGAGGATTAAGGCAAAGAGAGGTTAAGTGACTTGCCCAGGGTCACACAGCTAGTAAGTATCTGAGGTCAGATTTTAACTCATGTCTTCTTTACTCCAGGCCCAGTGCCCTATCCACTGAACCACTTAGCCACCTCTACTTTGCATAATAGATTTTAATAAATGCTAATTAAATTATTGTATTGTTGCACTGCAGATGGAGAAAACACTGGGTCTATCTGCATCAGGTAGACAATTGTGATGGCTAATAACTTGGGGAAAAGTTGGATATGGGCATAGAGAGAGGGCATATATGCAAAAGACATTTTTCTCTAACTATAGAAGGGTTAAACTTTTCTGGCTCCACTGGGTTGACAGTTTGGGAAGTGATCTATAAGAATGAATTAATCCATAGACCTTTTGATGATTAGAATTCACAGGCAAAAGGCGGTCACAGTATAACTTTGAATCAGATTATGGGTAAAAATGACTCTTTTGTTGGCCTAGGTTCCAATCTCAACTTTACTTCTGATTTAGTTATATTTTGGGGGGCAACTCCAGGGCTCCAGGTAAGTCTCTAAGACTATAAATTACTGAGTAGGTAAAAGGCTGTATTAGTAGAGGGAGTTTAAACTCTCCACAGGAGCTTAATAATAATAATGAACATGATGATAACATTTACATAGCACTTACATAAGCATATTTGCAAGTCACTGTGCTCAGCACTTTACAATTGTTATCTCATTTGATCTTCACAACACCCTGGGAGGTAGGTGCTATTATTATCCCTTTTTTACATATGGAGAAACCGAGGCAATGGGGGTTAAGTGACTTGTCCAGGATCATACAGTCAGCGTCTTGGACTTGAATTCAATTCTTCCTGACTACAGGGCCAGTGCTGAAAGGGACCTTGGAGACCATCTAATCCAATCCCTCATTTTCTAGTTGAGAAAAATGAAATTTAGAAAGATTAAATGACCTGTCCGAGGTCACATAGGCAGTGAACATCAGAAGTGAGATTGAAACACAGGTTCTCTGACCTCAGAGCACTTTTCGTTGTGCCCGGTTGCCACCATGAAAGGGAATCCTCTGGAGTGATTCTGAGCACAACTGAGATATCTGAAGACAACATGTGAGTAGGAGAAAAATAGAAAACCCATATTACAAGGGAGGGATGGTGAGGGGGAGGAGGGACAGATGGTGTATTTGAGGTGGATGGTGAGGAGGCTGTGGTGGGTTTCTGTGTGAAAGCAGTATTGTGTGTATGGAGGACAGGTTATATTTTGAGGGGATGGAAAACAAGATATGTACTGTGTTGGAGATGCTTCAATGTGTTAGGGTCAGAGAGTGGGATGTGTCTTGGATGAAGTGTGTGGCAAAGGATACTGTTGAGGGGGAGGTGATTTACTGTGTAACTGTATGAGGTAGGGTGGCTAAGTGGTACAGTGCATAGAACACTGACCCTGGAATCAGAGGGACCTGAGTTCAAATCCAGTCTCAGATATATACTGACTGTATAACCTTTGGGCAAGTCATTTAACTCAAATTGTCTCCAAAAAGAAACTATATGAGGGGATGGTGAGGGAGTAAGAGGACTCCAGTAGGGAAAGTTCTCTCCCCCACCCCTATATCTGATCTTCTTCCACATACAAATATATTCCCTCTTCCTACCCTTTCCCACATACTCCTTCACTTCCACAAACTGTTTCCCATTAACTGTATCCATGAATTGAAAATAAGACTTTCATTGCCTACATCTCAGGTTTGTTTTGAGGAAAAGTCTCTGGTGAACTTTATTTTTTTTTAATTTTTTTTTCTTTTTGGAGGGCAATTTGGGGTTAAGTGACTTACCCAAGGTCACACAGCTAGGGTTTTTTTGTGTGTGTTAAGTGTCTGAGGCTGGATTCGAACTCAGGTCCTCCTGACTCCAGGGCCAGTACTCTATTCACAGTGCCACCGTGAACTTAAACACTCCATAAATATAAATTATTATTACTGTTGATAAATTAAGACTTAGGAAGATCCAGGTTCAAGCCCTGCTTCTGACAGATATTGGTCATGTGACCCTGGGTTACTTAAGCTGTCTACACTTAAATAACTCTCTAAGACCATTGCCAATCTGCCTTAATAAAAGGTGTTCTTCTCCTGGAACTTTCATATGGCAATGAAATCATAGGTCCAGTCCAAAATAACAACAACAGCAATAATGATAACTTGAGTTCAAGCTGCATTTTATATTTTCTCCAGAGTAGCTTTAATGAGCTTCTTTGAGAGGTGGGGAAACAGGAAATGCAAGCAGAGGGCTTGGAAACAGATTTCTAACACAATTCTTATAGGCCATCAGTTTCAGTTTGATAACCATAGCTGAACACTTGCTTGGCTGTTGTATTTTAAATATGATGTTTCTTTTCCAGCCCATTGTGTTTTATGGAAGTAATATTAGATACTGAACTCTCTCTCTCTCTCTCTCTCTCTCTCTCATTCTTTGTCTTTCTCCTCATCTTCCCTCTTGCCCTTCCTCCTTTTCTCTCTCCCCCTTCCTCCCTCTCTTTCCTCTCCCTCTCTGCTCTCTCCTATCTTTCTATCTATCTGTCACTGTCTTTGTGTCTCTGTCTCTCATTTTCTCACTCACTACTCCACCCTCCTCCATCCCTGCCTCATTGGAAGCACCTGCCTCTTGTGCTCTTGTGACCAATTTCTGGATATAGTAGAATGAACACTAACTTAAAATCAAAGGACCTGTGGTTCAGATCCCTGCTCTTCTGCTTACTGCCCAGGTGACCTTTCACCTTCAGAATCATAGATTCTTAGAATTAGAAGG
>NW_027185784.1:17663657-17727411 GCF_028583685.1 Petaurus breviceps papuanus
CTTTCTTTCTTTCTTTCTTTCTTTCTTTCTTTCTTTCTTTCTTTCTTCCTCCCTTCCTTCCTTCCTTTCTTCTTCCTTCCTTCCTTATTTCCTTCAAATTGAGCTTCTTGGACCAAAACCTTCAGATCCTTTTCAGACAAATTGCTATCTAACCAAAGACTCCCTGCTCTTATACTTTGATTCTCACAATATACTTATGAATTTGACTTTTTTACTTTGTATATTAAAGAAAGGACTTAGCTAGATGATGCTAAGATTCCATCCATCTCTAAAAGACAATTTTATTGGCCAAATTACTGAAAGTTCCGGTTGGGGATTTCAGATAAACCAGAAAAAAGGATGGGAAAAATTCAAGAGGGAATAAGGGAGCAAGGTGATGACAAAGGAAAACCCTTACCTTGAGTGAAGGGGAAGCAAGCATTCTTTGTGTCTTGAAGATCTGATAGTCTTGTTCTTGAGGAGCTCATAGTCTAATGGGAGAGATAACATGATAAGAACTATATATAAACAAGATATTTACAAGAATAAGTTGGAGATAAATAACAGAAGAAAGACAACCAGAATTAAAAGAGATCAGAAAAGGCTTCCTGTAGAAGATGAGATGTTGTTTGTCCTTCATTCCGGAAGAGGATCAAGACATCAGAGAAGCGATGCCATTACTTGCAAGTGAATTGGATTTAAGTGAGGGAGGGATGGGCAAAGTTACCAGCCTCACTTCTTAGCTGAAACCTGAAGGAAGCCAGGAGGCAGAAATGAGCAAGAAGAGCGTTCTAAGCACCAGGGACAGCAATTGAAAGAGCATTTGAAGTAGCACTATACCGTGTTTCCCCGATAATAAGACACTGTCTTATTAATTTTTTTGGACAGAAAAACACCAGAGGGCTTATTTTCAGGGGAGGGCTTATTTTAATGAATATTGACAGCAATTTTAATAAACAGGTAAATATGAACAAAAAAATGTGCCTTTATTCAATAAGCAAATCACTGGGGAAGAACAGGATGACGCGCTCACTGCTGCAGCTCTGATTGGATGCAGCTCGGAGCGCGGCGTGTGTTTCGGGGGGGGGGGACGGTGCATACAGAGGGTACCATAATGTAGCGTGTAGTGCAGGGGATCACCTTCGCTACAGTAGCAATCTCAATAGGGCTTATTTTCGGGGGAGGGCTTATTTTAGAGGAATCTTACACAGTAAGGGGAGGGCTTATTTTCGGGATAGGGCTTATTATCGGGGGAACACAGGGTAGACAAATGGAAATCTAGATCACAGAATGTTAGAGTTAGGAAGCATCTCAGAAAGCATCTAATCACCACCTAACTACTCCCCCCCCCCCATTTTACAGATAAAGAAACTGAGGTTCAAAGAGTGAAAGTAACTTGCCCCAGGCTATATAGCTAATTAATAGCTGATGCAGAACCAAGACTTAAATTGACTCACAATCTACAGCTTTTTCTACTGCAACAATACCTGAATTTGCATGTGGCAGGTGGGGGAGGAAAATCCTTAGCAATTAACTGGAGACTCAGACAAATCAATGGAAAACAAACAAGAAAGGCATTTTCTCTGTCTCTTTCCAGGTTCTCCAGAGAGGATTCTATCTTTGTCTTTATGTTGTTTTTTGTAATGTTGTCATTCAGTAAATCAACAATAAAAAGAGGGTGTATGTGGATTAGATGGCCCCTGAGGCTTTTTTCAGCTCAAAATCTATTATCTGATGTTGATCCTATGAACAAACTTGTGATTATTGCTCCAATATATTCATGCTGTATTTGGCTTGTAGTTGTATTCTTAGAGATTTTAGACATCAGACCTTTATCTACTTACTGCCAATATTTTCCCTCAGTCTGTTTCTTTTCTTTCAATTTTAAAGTTATTGTTTTTTCTTGTGCAGAATTCTTCTCTCTATATATAATCAAATCCATCGATTTTGTCTATAGTAATTTCTTCCATTTGTTTGATTGATAAAAATCTTCCTCTGCTTCATAATTGCAACAAATATATTATTCCTTTTTATTCTTCTACCTTTTTTATTGAAAAATTTGGTCTGTTTACAATTGTTAGCTTTATCTTTTCTTCAATCATCCTGTAAGGAAAAGAATGCATACTTTCTTATTCTTTTTATTTCTATTATCATTCCAAATGTGGGGGCTTCGAGGTGGCACAGTGCACAGAGAACCAGACCTGGAGTCAGGAGGACCCGAGTTCAAATCCAACCTCAGACACTTGACACAATTACTAGCCGTGTGACTTTGGGCAAGTCACTTAACCCCGATTGCCCTCCGAAAAGCAAAAAAAAAAAAATCATTCCAAATGTAATCAAACCACTCTAAACAAAGCTCCTTTATTTTTTATTAATAACTGTGAAGTTTTCTTTCTTTCCCATCATTCAAGGGAAGGGTTTCCCTTTGCCATCATCTTACTCCTTTTCTCCCTCCTGAATTTTTTTTAACATCCCCCCCACTCCACCCAATTTACCAGAAACTACTCTAACTTTCAGTGATGTGGCCAATAAAATATTCTCAGGGTCTTCATAATGTTTGCAATTGGTTCATCTTGATTTAAGAAGTCTGGGCTGTCTGGGAGACTTGACTGTTGTTAGGAGACTTCCTTGAAATAGATATGTCTTTTTTGCAAACTTTTCAAAGTTTGATTGCTTTTCACATCATAAGAGTTAGAGCTAGAAATCCTCTTTCTAGGCTAACACCTTGACTTTAAAGATAAGAAATCTGAGTCCCAGAGTGGCAAAGTGACTTTCCCAAGGTCACATAGGGAGGGAAGAGTCTCCAAGTAGGACTCTAAATACTGTGTCCTTTCCACTTAAACCATGATACCCTACTGTAGACATCTCTTATTTCCAAACAGTATATTGAGTTTTACTGAGTCAGTCATTTTGGGTTCATGGATCAGACTTAGTTTTTTTCATTTTGTACATGTTGTATTCTAACTTTTCCACTTGTTTCCTTATGATCTTTGAAAAGTCTTCTGTATCCTGGTAAATGTTTCTTGTTATACAATTTCTGTCTGTCTTCTGGAAGTTTGTACTGTAGCATTTTTCTCTTATAGTTATAAGAGAAGTATTTAATTATAACATGCCTGAAAGTTTTAAATATTAAATTTAATCATTAGGGAACTTGTGATTTTTTTTAACTGTATCTAGCACAATTTTTCTTTTTTTGCAGTCTCTAGGAAGTTTTCTTTGAAAACCTCAAATTCTTTTATTTTTCCAAATTCCCTAGGTTGTCAATAATCCTGAAATTTTAGTTTTATGATATATCCTCAAGGCACCTTGGTCTTTTCCATTCTCAAGGTCTATCACTTGATTCTGTCTGTTTTTTTTTTATTCTTTGCATAATTCAGTGATTTTCTGTACCTATATATGTCCTCCAACTGATCTGCATTCCCTATAATTCTGGGTTGTTTATTTTCTTTGCTATAATAAACCTGCTATTGATTCATTATGTTAATTCATCCGTGTATTCTCTAAATTAGTCATTTTCTTCATTTTTCCTCCAAATTAAATATCTTTTCGTTCTAGTTTGAGTTTGAGCCATTTTTTCTTTCTTTGCTTTCTCATATTCCATTTGGCTTTGTGATGCACATGTTGCATATACATAGGACAGTACCTATCTTGTTTTTGTCTTGTTATATTCAAAATCCAGCCTAGTACCTTGTACATATTAAACACTTAATAAATGCTCAGTGAATTGAATTGGTGTCAATTCTTGCTTAATTTCATTGAACGTGTCATTTAGTCAGTTGAGGCTGTCTCTCAAGACATTTCACCTGGTAGCTTTTTCCTTCTACGTTGCTGTAGTGCCAATGCAATATTCACAGTGCCGATTGTGACTATAAATATACCGGCATAGTTCTCAAGGGCAAAATATACTCTCCATATAGAAGACAGAAGCAAAACATTTATTCAGACACCAGAAAACCAAATCCCAACACTGGGAAACCAAATCCATCATAGCAACATAGAAGTTAATACACCATAGCACAGCATCCTTTAGCCTTCCCACAAACCAACACTCACAAGCCTAGTTGTTTCCCTGGGTGAGTCCTCTCTCTCCCACCATCTAGTTGCTTTTACTCCCAGCTTCCTGTGGGCTCTTCTCCACCCTTCAGCAAACTCCTCCCATCACAGACTCCACGTGATTACATTCAGCCTATTAGGGGGCAGGGAAAATCTTCAAATTCCCTTAGGCTTATCAAGGGACAGGGAAGATCCTCAAATTCATTTAGCCTGTTGAGGTTATCTCTGAAGACATTTCACCTGGCTGCTTTTTCCTTCAATGTTGCTTATGGTACTTTGTGTGTACTTGTATGGGTCTTTTCTCCTCCCTCCTCCCCCATTAGAAAGTAAGATCTTTGCAAGAAGAATTGTTTCCTTGATTGTATTTATATTCTCAGCACTTAGAATAGAACCAGACACAGCAAGGGCTTAATAAATACCTGCATTGATTGATCTAGCTGATTCAGTTGATCTAAAATCGATTTAAAATTCTTTCAGCTCCCTTCTTAACTTTGCTGATTTGATATTTTGGTTAGGTTTTTACTTTCTCGTTTTTTAGATCAATCTCTCTTTCATGTCTTTTTCATTTTTGCTATTTTTTGTTTGTTTTGAGCATGTGAGGAGTATAGTTTCCTTTGAAGCTCTTACTGAACTGTTTAAATTTTTTTTATTGTTATTCTAAACTTAAACACCAAAAGAAGAACATTTCCATGCACACAGTAAAACACAAAAAGGGGATCTATATAAAACTGTGAATCTCTATTACACATTGTTTTGTTTTTAAAAGTAAATAGCAAGTGGTGCGGCTAGGTGGCTCAGTGAATAGAGCACTGACCCTGGAGTCAGGAGAACCTGAATTCAAATCTGACCTCAGACACTTAACAACTTACTAGCCATGTGACCTTGGGCAAGTCACTTAACCCCAATTGCCCAGACTTCCTCCTCAAAAAAAAAGAGCAAAAAAAAGTATATAATAAGTTCTACATCTCACTTTCAAAACTGTCCTGTTTGTGCTCCCTCTGGAACTTCTCTTTTGTGCATTTTAAAAAATGTTTCAAAACCACTGTTTTGGCATTACTATTGCTAACCATCCCCTTACTTATTTCCCTCTCCCAATTAGCCAAGAGAAACAAAAGGTAAAAACAAACAAATAAAACCCTTGTAAACAAATAAGTATTGTCAAACAAACCAAGGATGTAAAGTGATCACGTCCAAAAATGTATTTTTCTGCACCCTATATCTATCACTGTATCTGTGAGGAGCTAGGTAATAAGTTTTATTATAGGTCTTGGGAAATATGGCTAATTATTGCTTTTATCAGAGTTCTTAAGTCTTTCAAAGTTGTTTTTCTACTCAGGATTCACCAAAAATCATCTCTTTTGTCATTTCTTCTGATGTAATGATATTTTATTACAAGTATAATTCACAATTTATTCAGCCATTCCCCTAGCATCTAAAATAGGACACTATCTTCAAATTTTCTTTTTTTTCCACCTGTTAGCTCCCCCTTTCAAATCAAGAAGTTTGTTTTGCTTGTGACTACTCTCTCCCTGGTATTATCCTTCCTCCTAAATGCCATCCCTTCTCTCTCACTAGTTTTTTCCCTGTTGAGTTTGGTGTACTCCTTCCTGTACCAAACTATGCATGTGTTCAACTCTGTTTTAGATAAGAGTGAGGTACATCTGATGCCCACTCCCCCCCACCTGTTCCTCCATATGTGTATATTCTCCTACACACCAATGACGAGAACAGCAAGTTCTACCCCCTTCTTTTACCCTCCCTTCTCTTTCCCCTCTTCCAACCCCCAGAATAAATGCATTCCATACCCCATACTTCCAAGATGTCTGTTTTCTTATATTTAATTCCCTCATTACCCTTTGAAGACATTTGGATTTTGAAGAGACACTTGTTTTTTCTCCTCCTATTAGAAAGTCAGCACTACATTATTATATTAGTTTATTTATATTATATTTATTTATTTATATTATATTAGTTCTTTCTAACTGCTCAAATAAATTACCTTTCTAGGTCTTCTGAACTCCTGTTTGTATTTCAAAGTTCCTACTCAACTCTGGTCTTTTCTTTTTTTCAGAAATAACTGAAAGTCCTTTCTTCCATTAAATATCCTTTTTTTTGTTTTTATACTGTAGGATTACATTAAGCTTTTTGGGGCAAGGGTTTTTCACTGTAAACCTACATATCTTTGTCCTTTGGAATATTGTATTCCAATATTTCTTGACTTTAGTAGAAACAATAAATTCTTCTGTGATCTTAACTGTAATTCTTTGGTACATGAACTGTTTCTGAATACTTTCCATATTTCTTTGACTCATGAGCTCTAAATTTTGGCTATGATGTTGCTAGGACTTTTCTTTTGGAGAATCTTTTTTTTTGAAATGTCTTTGCCCTCTGGCAAAGTAATAGATCTGGGCAGTTTTCATTTGTGATTTCTTAAAATATAGGGCCCAGGCTAATTTTTTTTAAAGTCATGGTTTTCAGAAAGTCCAATGATTCTTAAATTATCTCTCCTTGAACTATTTTCCAGATCAGTTGCTTTTGATATCAGATATCTTCTGTTTTTTAAATCTTTCACAGATTTTATTTCAATTTTGATCACAATATCATTAGATACAACTAAAACTACTAAACAATAATATGTATTCAGGACCTCCTATGTGTCGGTCACTATACCATTTTCTAGGAACATAAATTTAAAAAATAAGACAATTCATGCCCCCAAGGATTTATGTTCTACTGGGGAGATGTGACATGTACACAGATAAGCAAATATAGTATATATACAAAATAAATACAATGTGATTTGGGGAAGAGAGAATCAGGAAGGGTCTGTTGGGAGAGAGAGAGAGAGAGAGAGAGAAGGAGGGAGGGATGGGGAGAGACAGGGAAAGACAGAGAGAGAGAACACTTAGAGTACTTCAGATATGAGGTACTGGAAGAGAAGCCAGAGATAGATTGTCATATTGGCTGAGTACAGGAGAGGAGTCAAATGGAATCACTCTAAGCCAGGGGTGAGGAACGGGTGGCCTCAAGGCCACATGTGACCCTCTAGGTCCTCAAGTGTGGCCCTGTGACTAAATCTGTGGTTTAGATTTGGTAAAAGGACCACACTAGAGGGCCACATGTGACCTCGAGGCCACAGGTTCCACATCCCTGGCTTTAAGCAGTTAAGATGGAGTCAAATTCCAATGAGTTTTAAATGACAGAGGATTTTGTCCTTTTTCCTACAGGAAATGAAAAACATTTAAAGTTTCTTTTGAAGAGTGAAGATATGGATAAATCCATGCTTTGTTGTTGTTGCTGTTGTTGAGTTGTTTCAGTCATTTCTTAGTTAGTCTTCATGACCCCATTTGGGGTTTTCTTGGCAAAGATACTGGAGTAGTCTGTCATTCCCTTCTAGAGCTCATTTTACAGATGAGGAAACAGAGGCAAACAGGGTTAAGTGACTTGCCCAGGGTCACACAGCTAGTCATTATCTGAGGCCAGTTGTGAAATCCAGACCCTGTGCTCTAGGAATGCTTTAGGAATGTCAATTTGGCAGCTGTGTAATGGATGGATTGGAGAGCTATGTCACTTTACTTTTCTGGATCTGTTTCCTCCTCTGTAAAATGGAGGGGGAAGGGGCTTAGACAATATGTCCTCTTAGTTCCATTCTAGTTCCTAATCATATTATAAATAGTGGGGTCAGAGGCCATATAGCAAAGTGAATAAACATCTGGATTTGGAGGCAGGAAGGCCAGGGTTCACATTTTTTCTCTGATACTTGGTACCTATGCAGCTGTAGGCAAGCTAATTAATCTCTTTAAGCCTCAGTTTTCTTTTTTTGTAAAATGGAGATAATAATACCTGAGATACCTACCTCTTTGGGTTATTTTGAGGATCAAATGAGATAATGCATGCAAAAGTCCTTTGCAATCTTTAAAGTAGCACACAAAGGTCGGTTACTATGTTTATAATAAGATACCTGTTCATTGGGAAAATGAGGAAATGGCTTCTGCCATTTCAGAACAACTCACAAATCCATTTTACCATATCAATATATTAAAAATAGTTGTTAGTAACCCCCTGTTTTTTGGTGTGCTCATCTCACCAAGAAAATAAAAATAAAATGGATAAAAGACAGCAAGAGAGATCCGTGGACTTCAGAGCATTATCTGTATCATAAAGGGCACTATAACCTGAGGAGGTTATGACATTTACTTTCTTGGAGATCTTTAAGAACAGGGCAAGCACGGAAGGTTACTTTTATTTGCCCCACATTACAGGTGAATCACATCAGGTCTGGGCTGAAGAATGGGAGCTGAGAGCTGGGATGAGGGGGAGGGAAGGCAAACAGCTGCCTAAGGCATAACATACTAGGAATGAGTAACGAGGAACAATTCGTTCTTTTATTTTTATAAATGATCAGATTTCTAATGAGGAAATTCTGCTCTCCCTGGCATGTAAGTAAGTATTTATTTTGTAATGTCAAGTCCTTTCAGTTACAGTGAGAGCTCAATGCCTCTGGTGGACAAAACACCCAGGGGATATAATTTTCCAGCCTTGCCTAAGGCCTGCAAAATGCACTGTCTTGGCTTCAGAGGATCTTGTGGTAATTGAGAAATACTTTCTTTGGGAATAAGGAAGCATTGTTATAAGGTCTCAAGCAGCACACAATGGGGCTTAAGAGACAAGCTTAAATTTTCTGTTTAGAATTTAAGTGAAAGGTTGTTAGTATTTCTAGGACATCTATGCACTGTATTCCACTTGGACCATTCATTCTCTCCACTCCCTTTCCACTCTGACCCTGGAGCCCCCTGCATTTTGAAAGTTTAGCTTTGACCTTATCCTGCTCCGTTCCAGGCCTCCACCTGTCTTTTCAGGGTATCTCCAACCATGTCATCAGTGCAAATGCCACCATGTTTTCCTTTATGTATAATCTTCTACCAGTAGAAAATAAGCTCCTTGAGGGCAGTGTCTGGGGAGTGAAAACTTGAAAACTTCTCAGAATGGATCTTATAAATTGGTGTCAGTTCTGACTGTCTTCTTCCCCCTTCCCTCTTCCCCCTCCCCCCTCCCATTACTGCTGTCAATCAGGAGCAAGCCCCTTCAGGAGGCTTTCTGATGTCCACCTCTGTGGGCCCCTCCCCCTGGCCAGTGGGAGTCAGGGACAGCTGGAGTTCATTCCCCTTCCCTTACTTTGGGACCCTCCCCCTTTCCCTTGCTGACAATCAGCATCCTTGTTCTGTGTAAACCTGTTTCCCAACCACTGAGAGATAGTGGGGGACTTCCATGTGACTTGCCATTGGGAAAGATTTTCGAACAGACACTTGAGTCTGCCTCTCAGCCAATGGGAGAAGGGACAGTCGGGGAAGGGGGTTTGACTGCGTTAGGGTTTAAAACCCTGTCCACTGCACATTGCCTTGCCTCTTCCTCATGATACAAGTCATGGGGAAGACCGCCCTCTTCTCCTGGGGAAGAGAATAAATTCCTGTTCTTATCCTAAGAGATCTCCCTGTTCTTGATTAAATTTTGGATGAGGTTTTTCATCCCAAACAGTAGGAACTACTTTGCTTGCTTTGTTTTTATCCTCAGTGCCTGATACATAGTAAGAACTTAATAAAAGCCCCTCCCCTGTCTCTGTCTCTGTCTCTCCCTCCTCTCCTCTCCTCTGTTTCCCTGTCTCTCTCCCCTGTCTATCATCTCCTTCCCTCCTCCCCTTTGACTCCTTTGATATGCTTCACCCTGTAAATAGCTATGTAACTTTTGGGCCAGATGTGCCTATTGTGTGAAGTCCCTGAGTCTCCTTCTGGATATGTCATATTTCTCTCCATTGGTGCTCTCTAATGAAATTTTTTGCAATCAAGGGCCTGAAGCAGCAGGACAAGCTGAGGAGGAGATGGGAGGCAGCATGTGCTAGCCAAGTCAAACCACTATCACTCCCACTTTGGCTGCCATCTTCCCACAGGCCCTGAAGAAGATGGCCCTGACCCTGAACTAAAGAGTGTTGAATTGTAGACCTGCTTCCAAGACTTCCTTTAGGACCATCATTGAGGGGAGAAATCACTGTGGAGAAGGGGTATTTTTCTTCATCACTACAAGTAAAAATTGCTGATGAAATACCGACAAGGGGCAGAGGAGCACAAGATCCCTGGTAATAGCAGCGTCCCACCCCTCCCCCGGGTTCTGCTTCCAGTCCAACCCTCATAGCCATCATCTGGGGAAGCAGCTCCTGTGGGGAAGGGGCCAGTATTCCCACCCAAAGGACAGGAAAACCAGTTTAGCTGAAGTAGTGGGCGCCACATGGGAGACAGCAGATGACAGGCAAGGCGGGCCACCACCTTGTTTCCCCTCAGTCCTTGATTGGGGAAGCACAGGACCTTGAACCCAAGAGCTCTAGGAATGGCCCAGTGCCCTCAGACATCCTGGGGAGCCACCCTTGTGGAGACGCAGCCTGACGACTTCTCCTGTGGATGCCCTAGTTCTGTTAGTGAAGCCTGAGAAGCTAAGCTCTTGTCATCAAAGTCCTTGGCACACTCAAGCAGAGGCACGATCATCGGCTTTACTGTAGCCCGAGGACCATGGAATCTTTCCACTTCACCTGCGGCTCAAATCTTGCCTGTGTCTTGACCTACCCATTAGAATGTAAGCTCCTTGAGAGCTGGAACTATCTCACTTTTCTATCTGTATTCTCAATATTTACCATGGTACTTTGCACCATAAGAACTTAATTTTTTTTTTCATTCATTCAGGGTTTCCCCACTGGTGGGAAAATCTAGGTCAAATCCTGCCAATTAGAAACAACAATTTGTGATCTTGAACAGCAGCCCCCTTGCATCCCTTACTCCTCCTTGAGAGTCCCCAAGATCACTCGACCTGTTCTGACATCCAAAAGGAAATCGATCTTGGACTCTCATTTCCTCCTGCTTCTTCACTTTCCTTCACCCCCCTCCCCCTGCCTGCTCCACTGTGGTCTCCCTCTCCCTTGCTTTTTTTTTTTTCCCCTTCTGGTTTCCCACCCTCTCCTGTTGCAATGGGACTTGGGAGAAGGCACCCCTCCCATTTAATAGAGTGACTAAAATTTTATATTCAGGGAGTGTAAATAAAAGCAAATCAGCACTTTAATAGCACAAAGCTTTGGAAAGCGAGAGTGACAGCTTGTGGAGTTCCTTTGTTATATTTCTAGCATACAGCGACTGATCTTGATAGGCAGACAACAACCTTTTATTGGATGCTTTCAAACTGACAGGCTGTGAAGACATTTTAGGAGGCTTTCTTCTCCTCCAAGTTGGTCTGGGCATCAGTACATATACCAAGGTGCCAGAAAGCCAAGAGATTCAGCATAAGGTATCACTTATTTCCACCCCCTACAATCTCTTCTTTCCCTTTCCACAAACAAAGGAGAGGAGAGAGCGGAGGATAACAGATGTTTTGCTGTTTAGTCTCTTTTTAAATGTTTCATGGATTCATTTTTATATTGCAGTCACTTCCCAATATCCAACAACTCCACAGTAGATCTCTCCTGGGTAACAAAGAAATACCTTTAAGCAAATAAACCTATGTATTGACCATGCCTAACAGCTTGTGCCTATTTCTGTACTGTAGTGCTACCTTTACTGAGAGAAGGAGGTAGGGTTTATTATCATCAGTCCTCTAGAGACAATATTTAACTATTGCATTGATTTTAATTCTGAAGATATTTTATTGTGGTTTTCCTTTATGCTGATATGACCATGAGACATAGAATGCAACAGTCTTCAAAGAAGTGAAAAACTGATATTACACAATGGGCAATGGAGAGGTGCATTATGGGCATGAGCAAGCTTTTGCAAATTTTTTTCTCATTTTTGTCTTTTATTTATTTTATCTTTAATTTATGGAATAAATAAAACAAGCATTTCCATAACATAGTATAATAAAAAAGATGACTGAACATGAAACTGCAAGTCTTTTATGTACAACTTGCTAACAGATAACAAATGAGGAACTTTGAAGAAGAAAACGAGTAAAGTTGTTGGCACAGACATATGACAAGAAAATAAGGTGGGCTTGGTCACATAAAAAGGTGAGGACTGACAGTTTATAAACATTTACTAAGCACCTACTATGTGCTGAACAGCCTGATGCTCCTCTGATATTTTCATAATATTAGGAGAAAGTGAAGAAGGCCCCTAGAACATTGGGTGTGTCACCTGTGTCAAACTTATGGGGGCACATGGACAAGAATTGCACAAAATGGGTAGGCATGAATGGGCCACAATATGTTGTATTGTTGGAAGGAACATACAAATTGAAATTTCTGATCCATTTGCATTTGAGTATGAACTGCTTTCTATTTTTGTGGTCGTTCATTGTATATTTTTTCTCTTATTTCTGCTCATCCTGCATTAGTTCCAACAAATCTTCCTAAGTTTCTGTAAGTTCCTCATATGCATAGCTTCTTATGATATAATTAGTTTCCATTACATTCCTACACCAATTTATTTAGCCATTTTCTCAACCAATGGACACCTACTTTGTTGCCAGTTTTTTCCTCTAAAACATAAAGTACTGCTATGAATATTTTGATATACAAGACCATTTCTTCTCTTTTTTGCCTACTTTGGGTATATGTTCAATAATAGTGTTGCTGCATCAAAGGGTACAAGCAATTTTGCTGCATTTCTTTAGTTGTTTAGTCTTTAGGGCAGTATCTCTTAATTGTAACATCATACCCTTCCTCTTTCCTACTTTTTCATCCTCCCTCTTTAGTCCCCTCTGTTCATTCTTTTCTTTCTCTATTCATCTTATTAAACTTCTAGCAATGGAACAAAGCTCTGAACAATTTAGTCAATCGTTACCCTCCAGTTGAAGTGGATTTTGATCAGAGGGATAGATTCACTTGGCTAGCAAGACCAGGAGTAGTTGGTGGCATCTGTTGCTCTATTTATATGGCTTGTTTTTAACTCTGATCCCTTGTTTCATGCCTTCTATGAGCTTCCTCCACACCCCAGTCTGATGAATGAACCAGTAGAATGTGCAGCTTAAGCTGTGAGTAGTTAAGAAGTAAGGAGGCAGACCAAGAAATTTAGAGTAGGAACAGTAATTCATTGGAATAGTTTCATTTTCTTGCCCTGAAATATCCAAGAGGCAATATAGAGAAATGCTGATACCAATGTTGGTCCCAGAGACAAGATAATTAAATATCTATTTCTCCTCTAGGTCTAGAGTTGGGGGACTTTGGGGCACGTGTTGCATATATCTGTCAGCCATGATCACCATATCAGTTGTTTTGCTTAGGTGTTATTCTTCATAATAGGGCTCCATTTTGTTAAAAGGGAATACTCAATGCTCAGTGAAGAAAACAGTGGGGGCATGCCATATCTGGATTGTTTTAAAAAGAGAGAGGGTAGACTTATGTTCCCATATTATATCTGTGATTTCCTCTCTTCCAGGCATCCTATTGGATAGCAATGGTCTCCATATGTAGTAATGCCTTTTTGGTTATACTAGGGGTGAGTGGGACAGACAGAGACTGAATTGTTTCTAGTGGTGCTATACTGCCCTATTTAGGGGCCTGGAGGGTGTGCATGGCAAGGATGGAGGTGAGTGACCATCCCTTTTGCCATGCATCATCACACACATCTTTTTCCATTCATTGTGCACACATTTACTACTCTATTTCAACAAATTCTGGGGCTTAAGGGTGACAGATGGTTCATAGTCAATGTTATCCATCTTATATAATAGATAAAGGTAACGATATCTTCCATGGCACATCCATCCCTTCCTTTTTAGTCCTACTACTGTTACACTAGTTCAGGCCATCATTGTCTCCTCACCTCATTATCTAGACTCTTACAAAAGTCTTCTAAATTGGTCTCCCTGTTTCCAGTCTTTCCTTTCTCTAATCCATTCTATACAACATTGACAAATTAATCTCTTTTCTGCATAGTTCTGGCCATTTAACACAATTGCTCTAAAATCATCCATGGCTCCCTTTTGTCTATAGGATAAGGTATTAATTTTTTAGCAGATTTTTTAAGCCCAACCTCTTCCCTCCAACACAGAATTTGGGTTTAAAGAATCAGATGCAGCTGGTGGCTGGAATTAAGAAGAGTTGAATTCAAATTCAAATCTGACCTCAGATACTTCCTAACTCTGTGTCTCTAGGAAAGCTACTTAACCTCTGTTTGCCTCAGTGTCTTCAGTTCTAAAATGTGGATAATAATAGCACCTATCTTGCAGATAGTATATTCTTAAGTGCTTAAAGAAGTACCTGGCACATAGTAGGCACTGTATAAATGCTTATTTCTCCTCTCCCTTTCCACCCTACTTGTCCATGACTGCCATTATACTATCATCAGCAAACTGTCACTCTTCCCCTCACATACCTCACACCCCTCCCCTCTCAGTAGTTACCCACTTGTCTCCTACCTCCAGCCACAGACAAGAATAAGGCCATCCTTCCTTTACAACATTAACTCTTACTATACCCCATTTTGTAACTTAAGCTGCAATCAACCTGTACCACTCATTCCCTGACCAGATCTTGCACTCTCTTGACTTTCTCACTTGGTGTTTACTTTATCTAGAATAACCTTTCCTCCATTTCTACTTGTCAAAATCCCACTTATCCTCCAAAGTCTAGATCAAAGGTTTTCTTCTCCATGAAACCTTCATCAATTGCTTCATTACCTGCACTATTGCAATAGTCTCTCCCCTACACGCAAAACCCAAATTAGTCTCCCTTTCTGTCTCTGTTTCTTTCTCTATCCCACACTATCCTACTCTATCTCTATCCTACTCCCAAAGCACTCATTCCTTTCTGCCACATATGTACATGCCTTACATCCTTTACTGATTGTAAACTCCTAGATGAAAGGAACTGTATTATGTACATGTTTGCTCCTAAGTGCCTACCAGTGTATCTTGCACCCAGTTAGATGCTCAATAGATATTAGTTGGATTAAATTGAGTTGAGTCTTAGCGTCTATTCCTCTCTTCACTTACTAAGACAAAAATAAAATTGTCAGTCTG
Organism: Petaurus breviceps papuanus; assembly: GCF_028583685.1. Classification (NCBI taxonomy): domain Eukaryota; kingdom Metazoa; phylum Chordata; class Mammalia; order Diprotodontia; family Petauridae; genus Petaurus; species Petaurus breviceps. The sequence continues at coordinate 17,678,685 of NW_027185784.1, forward strand.
GACAAAAGAAGATTTATATGGTTGTAGAGTCCACATGACTCTAAAGCATCTGGATATTTAGAAACATCCAGATGTTCAGGAACATCTACATATTTGGTTGTAGCCATGGACAACTTGAACAGCAAAATCCTTCCAGGTTGTTGGAAAACTGTCCAGGTTGTTTGTAAATGATGTCAAAACAGTCAATTCAATGAGGATAGGTAGGAGGGTAGAGGTATGAGTCCAACTGGTTGTTTAGCATCATGTAGATAAAACAAATACACAAGTGGTTGATTTTTTCACTCTCTAGCTTTTTTTATTAGCCTTTGTCTTACTAAGGATTGGGGCTATTGTTAAGTCAGGGGAAAGAGGAGCAAGTATCTTATGTGTTCTTCATAAGCAGCAGAGTTCTGGTAAATATTTAATCATTGGCTCTCTGGAAAAAATGCATGCATATTGTACTTTCCATTTTAATCTTCATTATTAACATTTTTTACTACTTTATAATGTCTAGGAAATTAGCAGAACAGTAAATTGAGCCTTGATTTGCAGCAAGTCATTGTCAAAGCTATTGTTACTACCTTCAGTATCTCCAATGTATTTCCTCTCCACTCACACAGCCACTACCCTAAGTCATCTCTCTTCACGTGTCACCTGGACTATTGTGATAGCTTCCTTTAGTCTTCCTAGCCCGAGTCTTTCCCTTTTCCAGTTCATCTTCCATTCGTTTGCCAAAGTGTTTTTCCCCTAAAATGTAGATTTAACTATGTTACCTTCTCTGTGAGCTCTAGAGACTCCCTACCTCCTCCAGGATCAAATATAAAATTCTATTTGGCTTCCAATATGTAAATAATCACACAAAAAATTTAGCAATCTTCTCTTCCAAGCTGGCTTGAGCTGGCTCCAGCACATCCCTGATGACATTAGTGTAAACTGTCTGAAGTGAGTTCAAAGACACCTGAGTTCTAGTCTAGGCTCTGTCATTAACTTGCTGTGTGACATTGGACAAATCATTGAGCTGCCTTGGGAAGTGATGGGCTATTCTTTATGGGAGTCTTGAAGTGAAGGCTTGATTTTTGAAACTGTTCCAAACCTTCACATCTTTCTTCAAGCCTCCCACAGAACTCCTTCACTTTCATACTCCATTCTCTTAGATAAATACCTTGCAGTACACAACCAAAAACTTTGTCCATTTTCTGAGAGTTCACCCTTTTTCTTTCCTCTTCATCTCATGAGACTCAAATATCTTCCCCCACTACCTTCTCCTTTATTCTGGTTTCTGATGTTCTTCTCTTTGCTAAAGCAAATTCTTGTACCCTTGATCTCATTCTCCTCTGTTTTTCTTGATTTCATTCCTCTCTCTCTCTCTCTCTCTCTCTCTCTCTCTCTCTCTCTCTCTCTCTCTCTCTCTCTCTCTCTCTCTCTCTCTCTCTCTCTCTCTCCTGCCTCCTTCTCTTCTACCTACAAATATGCCCTTATATTCTGTCCTCTCAAGGTTTTTATGACACATTTCTCTCCTGCTTCTTCTCCTATCTGACTGACCATTCCTCAGTCTCCTTTGCAGGCACTTCATTCATGTCATGCACCTAGGTGTCCCCCATGATTTTGTACTGGGCCCACATCTATTTTTCTCTTTATGCTTTCTTACTTTGTAATCTTATCAATTCTCATAGGTCCACTTACCATCTCTATGCTGATTATTGATTCCCAGATTTATATATCCAGGCCAATCTCTCTCCTGAGCTATAGTCATGCGCCATCAACTACCATTTCAACAACTCAAAACGTATGTCTTGCAGGCATCTCAACACATATCCAAAGTAGGACTCATTATCTTCATCTTCCTACCCCCTCAAACACTCCTCTCTTCTGAATGTCCCTATTACTGTAAAGTATACCCCCATCCTTCCAGTTACCCAGGCTTAAAATCTCAAACTCGTACTCAACTCCTCAGTCATTCTCACTCATCCCACAGATCCAGTTCACTGTCAAATCTTATTATTTCTACTTTCCCAGAATCTCTAATATACATCTTCTCTCCACTCACACAGCCACCACCCTAAGTCTGGCCCTTTTCACCTATCACCTGGACTATTACAATAGCCTTCGCTGGTCTCCCTGCCCCAGTCCATTTTGTTGTTGTTGTTCACTCATGTCCAACTTTCTGTGACCCTATTTTTTTGGGGGGGTGTAAGGGTTATGGGATTTAAAGATCTTCCATGCCCCATTGGACTTGCTGATGTAGCAGGAAGGGGCGGAGCAAGAGAAAGCGGAAGCCAAGCTAGAGTTCCTGCAGTGGCTAGCAGTGGCAGCGATGGTAGTGGCAGCAGCAGCAGCAGAGGCAGCAGCAGCAGAAGCACGAACCCCTTTTTGAGTCAGCCAGAATTTCTGCTAAGGACTCCTGCTGAGGACTGCCAGGGGCCAGAGCTGCTGGGAGCGCGCTTCCTGGATGCTGGGTGGTTGCTGTGAGTGGTGAGAGGAGGACCTTTGCCTGAGGTAGCCTGTTCTGTTTTAAAGACTTGAGAATGTGGGTGCTTTCTACTTTATCTACCTGTGCCAATTTCACAACTACTCTGGTGTCTTTGACTTTCTGGTTTTGGGACTCAGTCTTTTGGTATTTTAATAAATGTTCTAGCTTATTCCCCCATATAGAAAGCCTGATATATTTTGTGATTGATAATTACATCAGCATATCTGTAATTTCCATAGGCATTGCTGTGAATATTGCAGTGCTGATACAGGGTGTTGTTTCCTGAGCAAAGATACTGAAATGGTTTGCCATTTCCTTCTATAGCTCATTTTTACAGATAAAGAATTAGGGCAAACAGGGTTAAGTGACTTGCCCAAAGTCACACAATTCAGTAAGTGTCTGGGGCTGGATTTGAACTCATGAAGATGAGAATATATCTCATAAGCCCCTTTCTCATTGACCTCCAATGCCTCCCTATTACTTCCTAGATCAAATATAGAATCCTGTTTGACATTTAAAGCTCTTCACAACTTGGTCCTTTCCTACTTTTCCAGTTTTCTTACACTTCACCCTTCTCTGTGCACTTTACCTCAAATATAACGTACCATCTCTCTTCTCTGTGCCTTTGCATGGACATTTCTCTGTGCTTGGAAAGCACTGATCCTTCACTCCAACCTCTTAGTTTTGCTGGTTTCTTTCAAGACTCAGTTCAAATCTCACGCTCTACTTAGGATCTTTCCCAGTCTCCCAGTTACCACTTATCCCTTCCTCTCACATTATCTTCCAATCACACTGTATATATCTGATATGTGTCTAGCTATATACAATGATATTAGAATGTAGGCTTTGTAAGGGCAGGAACTTTTTTTTGTTTTGCCTTTCTTTGAATCCCTAGCACTTAGTACAGTGCCTGGCATATAGTAAGCACTTAATAAATGCTTATTGACTGACTAATACTCTTGGGTTCAAAAAATTTAAGTACAAGGTGGACTAGGTGTAATTAAACAGCAGTTGGTCTGAAAACGATTTAGTTTCAGTGGACCTAAAGCCCAATATGAATCAAAGTGTAATATGTCAGACAAAAAAAAGCTGATGTGATCTAGGGCTACATTTCAGGAGGCATCCATAACTTTATTTTTACATGATTTTTTTCTCTTTTTAATTTTTTGAAATTCATTTTGGACTTAAATACAAAAAGACCAAAAAGAAGAGAACATTTCCATGTGCACATCACAATATAAAAAGAGGCTTTAATATAAAACCATGAATTTCCATTTCACACTGTTTACTTTAAAAAAAACCAACAAACTATGTAAAAAATACTACACCTTATTTTCAAAGCTACCCAGCTTTTCTGTGCTTCCTTCTAAGTTTTCTTTTGTTCTCTGCTGAGCACTTATTTTCTCCCTCCCTCTCCACCCTACCCTAGAAAAAGTTACCATTAGACACAAATATGTGTATAGATGTAAAATCATAATATACATACTTCTATTTATCTATTCTTTCTCTGGATGTGAATAGTATCTTTTTTCATAGGTCCTTTGTAGTTTGAGTATTTATAATACTCAAAATGACTTAGTTGTTCTTAGAACAATATTGCTGTTACTATATACAACATTCTCTTGGTTCTGCTCATTTCACTCTTTATTATTTCATACCATTCTTTCCATGATTTTTTCTAAAATCAACCAGCTCATCATTTCTTATAGCACAGTAGTATTCTATCACAATTCATTTCACTTAAATTGCTAAATTTATTGGTGCATAATTGGACAAAATAGCTCCTTATAATTATTTTAATTTCATCTTCATTAGCAGTACATTCATCCTTTTTATTTTTACTACTAGTTGGTTTTTTTCTCTTTTTTAAAAATCATATTAACCAATGGTTTATCTATTTTGTTGATCCCCCCCCATAAAACCGGCTCCTCATTTTATTTATTAATTCAGTGGTTTTCTTAGACTTGATTTTATTGATCATACCTTTAATTTTTAAATTTTCCAATCTAGTGTTTAATTGGGAATTTTTAATTTGTTATTTTCTAGATTTTTAAATTGTACCCCCAGTTCATTGGTCTGCTCTTTTTCTATTTTATTGATATAAGTATTTAGGGATATAAATTTTCCTCTGATTACTGTTTTTGTTACATTCCATAGATTTTGATATATTATCCCACTATTGTCATTCTCTTTAAAGAAATTATTGATTATTTCTATGATTTGTTCTTTAAGCCACTCATCCTTTAAGATTAGGTTGTTTAGTTGGGTGGCTAGGTGGCCCAGTGAATAGAGTGCTGGCCCTGGAATCAGGAGGACCTGAGTTCAAATCTGGCCTCAGACACATATCACAAAAACTAGCCATGTGACTTTGGGCAAGTAACTTAACCCCAAGTGCCCTCCAAAAAAAAGAAAGAAAGAAAAACTGTCATCAGGGCTGCCAGGTAGCACAGTGAATAAGATCACCAGCCCCAGAGTCGGGATGACCTGGGATCGAATCCAGGCTCAGTCACTTAGCACCCACACAGAAATAACTGGCTGGGTAACCTTGAGCAAGTTACTTAACCCCAAATGCTTTAAAAAAAAAAGATTAGGTTGTTTAGGGGCAACTAGGTGGCACAGTGAATAGAGCACCTGGAGTCAGGAGGACCTGAGTTCAAATCTGACCTCAGACACTTAACACTAGCTGTGTGACCTTGGGCAAGTCACTTAACCCCAATTGCCCTGACTCCCCCCCCCAAAAAAAAGCAAAAACAGAAAACAAACAAAAAAAAGAGATCAGGTTGTTTAGTCTATAATTAGTATTTAATCTGTGTTTCCATGATTCCTTATTAAATGTCATTTTTATTGCATTGTTATCTGAAAAGGATGCATTTAATATTTCTGCTTTCCTTCATGTAACTATAAAGTTTTTATGCCCTAATATATGGTCAATTTTTGGTAAAGATATCATGTACTGCTGGGAAAAAGGTGCATTCCTTTCTATTCCCATTCAGTTCTCTCCAGATAGCTATCATATCTACCTTATCTAAGATTCTATCATAAATAACTTTCAGGAATAAAAAGGTCATGGTTCTAAATCATTAATCATTAAGAACGCAAATTAAAACAACTCTGAGGTATCATCTTACACCCATGAGATTGGCTAACATTACAGAAAAGGAAAATGACAGATTCTGGAGAGGATGTGGGGAAATAGTTGTACACTGTTGGCTGAGTTGTGAGTTAGTTGAACCACTATGAAGAACAATTTGAAACTATGCCCAAAGGGCTATAAAGCTGAGCATATCCTTTGATACAGCAATATCACTACTAGCTTTCTATCCCAAAGGGATCAAAGAAAAAGGAAAAAACCCATATTTACAAAAATATCAATAGCTGCTCTTTTGTACTGGCAAACAAGTAGAAACTGAGGGGATGTTCACCAATTGGGGAATGGCTGAACAAGTTATGGTGTATGAATGTGACAGAAAACTGTTGTGCTGTAAGATAAAAAGGACTCATAATGGAAAATGCTATCCACATATAGAGAAAGAATTGATGAAGTCTGAATGCAGATTGAAGCATACTATTTTCACTTTCTTTGTGTCTTTTATGTGTTTTTTTTTCCTTTTTTCTGTCGCTTCTTTTACTCCATGACTAATGTGGAAATATGTTGTAATGGTAATGTTAATCTGAAAATCTTCTCTGCTCCTGCCCTTAATAGACCAAATGTAATCACATGGAGCCTGCAGTAGTAGGAGCTTGCTGAAAGGTTGGAGCAGGAAGGATCAGAGCAGAGCAGGAACAGAGCTGGGAGCAACCAGAGTGGAAGCAGAACAGTTAGCCTGAGTGAGAAAGGGGCATTTTTACTCAAGGAAGCCTGCTTTGTTTTGAATGCCTGACGGAGGGAAGGCTTGGGTATGTCAGTGCCCACTGCTTTGGTTACGTGTGCCAACTTCTTGGTTGCTAGGATAGATTTGGCTTTCTGGTATTTGAATAAATATCTTGGTTCTGTCTTTCATGTGGAGAGTCTGTTACATTTTGTGATTCAGAACTACACCAATATATTCATAGCCACCGTGGGCACTGTGAATATCTCATTGGCATTATATATGTTTAACATGATCGCACATGTATAACCTATATCAGATTGCTTGTTGTCTTGAGGAGGGGAGAGGAAAAGGAGAGAGGGAGAAAAATCTAGAATTTTAAATCTTATTAAAAATGAATGTTTGTCTTCAAAAGGTTGGCCAAGGGCGGCTAGGTGGCACAGTGAATAGAACACTGGCCCTGGAGTCAGGAGGACCTGAGTTCAAATCTGGCTGCAGACACTTAACACAAAAAGTAGAATGTTGAAAGCTATCTTTACATGTAGTTGAAAAAAAATACTATTTACAAAAAAAAATGATGAAAGGGATGGCTTCACAAAAGACTGGGAAGATTTACAGGGATTGATGTAAAGTAAAGTGAGTAGAATTAAGAAAACAATGTACAGCAATATTATAATCAAGCACAAAAGATTTAGTAACTGATCAATATAGGCATCTACTGCAATTCTAAAGAATTCATCATGTAAAATATCTACCCCTAGATAGAGAACTAATGGACTCAGAGTGCAGATAGTAGTGATTTTTTTTTTACCTTGTTTTTCTTGCTTTTTTTCCACTGGAACATGACTGATTCCAAAATAAGTTTCACAAGACTTCATATGTATAATGAGTATCATATTTCTTGCCTTCTCAATGAATGGGTAAGGAACTGGAAGGAGGGAGAGAATTTGGAACTGAAAACAATTTTTTCATTTAATAAAAGAAGTTTAAAAGCCATGATCCCGCTGTACTCTCCCCTGTTCAGAGTAAAATTGTAGATATTCTGGGAGGCACATTTTAGGAGGCACAGTGGCCAAAGGAGGGCAACCAGAATGTGATGAGATCTTGAGCCTATGTCATATAAGGATGGATTCGAGGCTTTGGATATGTTCAGTTTAGAGAATAGGGAGGAGGGGGAATAACATGAACTCTACTTTCAAATATTTGAAGATCTGTCATATGCAAGAGGAATTTGATTTGTTCCATTTTGCTGCAGAGGGGGCCAACTAGGAGCTGAGGAGAGAGGTTGCAAAAGGACTAATTTAGGCTTGGCATCAGGAAAAATATTGCCTGACATTTTGGAGCTATTAAGAAGAATAAGACATCTTGGTAAGGGGTATTGCCACCCACTCCTGGTCTCCTAGCACTGACGCTGGAGGTCTTTAAGAAGAGGCTAAAGTAATACTTTTTGGCTAAGTTGGAGACCAGATTCCTGTTCAGGGGTGAATTAGACTACATGGTGTCTGAGATCCCTCTGAACGCTAAGATTTTAACTGCACAATATCCATCTACTAAAAGTCAGGAATACAGTTATCCTTTGACATCATGACTTTTCCCATCTTGGTTTCCATATATCACTGGTCTGCATAAGAAATTAAAAGGGGATTTTGGAGGATTTTTGGGAGGATGCAGATCCAGCAAGTGACACAGAAAAAGTTTGGAAACTCAGAAGTGCATAAAATATATGTCTAGTATCGTAAAATATCAACATATTTCATCTTTTAATATCATAATAATTCAAACTTCTTTGGTACGAAGGGAGGACCAAAAAATTTTACACAGATTTTCTAGATCAAGGGGGTCCCTACTCCATCCCCCCCCCATGGAAAGGATAACTGTACACCATGATGATGATGGTGGCTGAAAACAATGTAAAAGGCATTTGACCTAAGGCAATGACTCAACTGACTAAAGGCAATTGAATGAAGGAGATGTCCAGTAAAAATGGTTCCAGAGCACAGAGGATGCCACATGACTCCCTGGTCTCATTGGAGAGAAGGGGAATTGTGGGTGCTGAAAAGTGCATATAACCCATCGAATACAGCAATTACTAATTTGGTTTTGTTTATTCCCCTTTTCTTTGTGATAAGGGAAGTTTCTAGGTGTATGGAGTCCAACGGAGGGGGGAAGGATATCAGGAACTATCTCTAATATTGAAAAGCCAAAGGCACTGGCAGGGCACCAACTCAAAGCTGGTTGTTAAATTTTTTGTGTGAGCCTTTATATCTTGGGAATTGGCAAATGCTATAAATTAGGGCTTGATTTATTGTTTTGTTGATTGTCTAGATTTAACAAAGTCATGGAGAATATCTTAATAATGCAGAAGAAATTTAAAAAGTGTATTTTGTGTCCTTTTTTCAGAGAGTCAGTTGTAACATTTATCAGCTCACACTTTTTCAAAGTCAATGAAGCCAAAATGCTTTCATTCTTACTATGCTGAATGTAAAAAAGCATTGTATTCATGGAAAATAAGATTAAACAAACAATCCCTATGATGGAAGGGAGGGCAGGCTGGGGGGGGGGGGGGGGGAAGGTGGGCAGCACACACTTTAGAAAGGGGGCGGGAACAAAGTAGAGAATAGAACAAGTGGGAGGTGGGATAGGAGGGAGGGAAATATAGTCAGTCTTTCACAATATATCCACTATGGAAATGTTTTGCGTAGCTACACATGTACAACCTATATTGAATTGCTTATCTTCCCAGTAAGGGTGGGTGATGAGGGAGGAAGAGAAAGAATCTGGAATTTAAAGTTTTAAAATCAAATGTTTAAAATATTTATTATTATTATTATTTACCTGAAACTGGGAAATAAGATATACAGGCACTGGAGCATAGAGTTGCCCTACTGGAAAGTTGGAGGGGGAATGGGGGAGGATATAGGAGAGAGCAGATTGGGGGAGGGGGTATACATTGGAATTGCCGTTTTGGGGTGGTGGGTTGGGGAGAGACCTGGAGAAGATTTGTAACTCAAAATCTTGTGGAAATGAATGATGAAACTAAAAATAAACATAAAATTTAATTTGAAAACAAAACAAAACAAAAAACTGATCCCTTTGTCCTTGTCACCTCAGCCAGTGAATCTTTCATATATGACTGTTCAGTCCTGACTTGCTCTCCCCCTTTACAGCTCAACCTCAAAGAACTTGTCTGAGAGCCAGAGAACCCAGATACAATGATTTATTTATAGGGAATGTATAGGAAAGTCATAGGGGTAGCTAGGTGGTACAGTGGATAGAATGCTGGCCCTGGAGTCAGGAGGAACTGAGTTCAAATCTGGCCTCAGACACTTACTAGCCATGTGACCCTGGACAAGTCACTTAACCCAGTTTGCCTCAGTTTCCTCATATGTAAAATGAGCTAAAGAAAAAAAAAATGGCAAAACACTCCAATATCTTTGCCAAGAAAACCTGAAATGGGGTCACAAAGATTCAGACATGACTGAAACAACTAAACAACAGGAAAGTCACTTTTCTTCTCTGGGCCTCAGTTTCCCAATAATGTAAAATGGGGTAACTGAACCAATGTCTCTTCTGTATCCTGTGATCCTCCCTCTCCTTGCTGTCCCTTTACAATGATCTCTCCCCCAAGGTGCTACCATCATCAAAGGCGTGAATCTATCCTTGCCACCCAAACCTTTTAATTATACTCCTGCTTTCCTCAGTCTTCCTCCTCACACTGATGTGGAATTCCAGCCCCTGTCCATTCGCTGAAAGCCCTAGAGGTCAGAGGAGATAACTGAAGATTCCAGAGAGGCATCTGTTTCTTCTATGCCTGCCTTGTGCCCCCCATATCCGTGCTCTCATCAGTTTTCTCCAGGGCCTTTTCTTGCTACCTACTTCTTTCTTCCCATTCAGCACATCTCTGAAGTTGTATATATAAGGGCAGAGGCTCAGCAGTCAACAAGCATTCATTAGGTACTTCTGTGCCCTGCACTGTGCCAAGCTCAAACAAAGTTCCTTTGGGGCTTCATGATCACCAAAGGGGGACCCATTGATTCATCCCATACGGAAAACCCTTGAAAAAATTAATTAGAAAAGATCAGCAGATATTTTGCCTAACTATGAAATCTCCCTGGCCGGCCCTGCCTTGTGGTTTACTTCTCTTTGATTGATAGGCTCATTAGATTTTAAAGCAAGAAGAAAAATTAGAGATCGTCCAGTCAAATCTGATCATTTAACAAATGTAGGGAAAAGGGTCCAGAAAAGGTAAGATGACTTCTTGTAGGTTGCAGAGATAGTTAAAGCAAAGCTAGGACTAGACCTTAGGTATCCTGACCCCCATTGGGGTCTCTTTCCATTAGAGTAGGATACACCCATCTAAATTGTCTACTCACTATCATATTCCCTTTTGTCTAGGTATTAGGACCGAGAACCCGAACCAAATATCCACTTCCCCAGACCAAGAAACGTATTCCCCACCTGCACCTCCCCAAAAAAAGAAAAAGGGAGGAGGGAGGAAGGGAGGGAGGGGGGAGAGAGAGAGAGAGAGAGAGAGAGAGAGAGAGAGAGAGAGATTAAAAAATCAAAAATTGATTGAAATCAAAACCTTGACTGCAAATTATAAGTGGAATAATAGCTCCACCAAGTGGTCAAAAATGTAAATCACAGTCCTGAGATTTGAGAGTTTTGTCTATTTAAAACACCAACTATAATTTTAATATTTTCCCCGCCGCTGCCCCGCCCACCCCCCATCAAAAGCAAATATTTAGTGCACTCCCACTGGATCCCTGCTCTATCTGGCCGGAGAACAGTGTTAATGAGGCCCAGGTCACAGGTTCAAGTCCCCTAGGGATCAGTTAGGTTTGCACAGACTAAAATTCTGGCTTCTCCAATGCCTCAAGATGTCACTGAGGTAACCCAGAGCTCTCCACAGCTATGCCAAGGAGGCCTACCATGTGGGAAAGGGTTCAAATGCAGGCCTGCTGATAACTGCCATCTGAGGACCAGTCTAACTAAATCTAGAGAAGCTTATCCCCTGAAGTTTAGTCATTGCTGTATGATTAATTTTTTGACTCTGGAAATCAGGGTCTGATTAAGGTCCTTGTAGGGCAAGCCCTACATACTTTTGCCTCATTGACGTTCTGATAGATACATTTTTATATGTGTACCTGATTTGGGAATTTTAAAAAGTTGTAAACAGTTAATTCTCAGAATTAATTTCTTTTACTTTATGGGGTAAATAATATGCCACTGACAGAGCTCTGACCCTTTGTGTAGTCACTGTGCCAATCATTACTGTAGACAGGGTGAAAAAGCATTTATTAAGTGTTTACTATGTACCTGGAACTATGATAAAGTGATGAGGACAGAAATATTGTTGAATTATTTAGCTTGAATTAAAGCAGTTGAATTGCACACTGGGTTGAACCCAAAGAGAGCTCCAAAGATAATTGGGTCAATTTCAGCAGGTGGAGGGGTGGGGTATGGATGCTGGAAACCTTTCCTTGGAGATCTAGGTTTCAGACTGGGTAGGGGAGAGAGAGATACAGAGAGATCCTAAGAGAGGAGAGAAAAGGAAAGGGAAGGGAGAGAGAGACAGAGACATCGAAATAGAGACAAAGACAGAGACTCACAGACACAGAGACAGAAAGACAGAGAGAACAAGAGAGAAGGAGGAGGAGAAAAGGAGGGAAGAAGAGAGAGAGGAAGAGATGGAGAAAGAGTTGTTTGGGTTTTTTTTTTAGTTTCTATCATACAAATAACAACAACAAAAAATTACAATCTTTTTTCTGTGGTCTTTTAGATTTCATAGGCCTTCCACACAGTATTTACTGTCCAAGCCTTGTCTAAAACTTTATCCTGAGATGAAGGGAGGCTACAATCTTCCCCAAGTACAGGGAGAGTGAATCCTGAAATCAGAGGTACAGGGAATGAATGGTTCGCTACACTGATGAAGTCAGGGGTCTTTTGAAGTTTCCAAGCAGAAGCATTAAAAATACACTGCAGCCTAGCAATCCTCCCTCTGCAACATGGGTCACAAAAGGGCATGGACAAGAGCGTGGGACTGAATGCATGTATTTTTTTTGGTATGAAAAGGAAAAGTAGCTTCATGGAGCCTCGTTAAGTACAGAGTAGACAGCTGAACAGGAAACCCAGTGTATTGCCTTTATTAAAGGTGAAAGTTATTTATCATTTTTGTTGTCTAAATAGGTATTCTCTCACACATTTTTTTTTCTTTGACTGCTACTGTGGCATCCATCTGATGAGAAGAGTGTTAGTGAACTGGAAACAATTAAAAGGCTTCCTGGAACAGCTCCAACAGGCTTCTGACGACTCCCCCTAAGGAGATTCATGCCCTCCTTAGTCTAGGCTTTGATTCTGTCCCATGCCTATGAATACTCTAAAACCAACATTAACCCAAAATATAACGCCAACACTAACCCATTTTTGAGTCATAGATGGTCAGAATTCAAACGATCTTAAAAATCACCCAGTCAGAACTATAACTAGGGTGAGGCAAGTAGGACTTTGCCCTAAGGCACTAGCATTTGAGGTTTTTTGGGAGCACTGGCAATCCTTTAGCAGGATAAGAATAGAAACAATTAGGCTTAACACATAGTTAGCAAGAATATTGAGTTAAAAGAAGCAAGCACAGGAGCTCCCTTCACCTCCCCTGAAAGCAGAACTCCATGTGAGCTCCTGCCCCAATCTCTCCCTTCTCCTTGCTCCCCACCCCCACTCAACAGGAACCTCACATTGTCCTGGGGTATCTCACAATGGAATACATCACATGTGAGAACATGAGAAAACTATGGTCTTTCCAGGTTATCTACTTCCTAACATATCATATCTGGAATGGCTGACCCCAAATACCACCATGCCCAAACACCTTCCCATTTTGTTTGACTTACTCTGGAACATAAATGGATAGTTTTGGCTTTGTATCTTCATTTTCCAGCTGAAGAAAGCAAGACTCAAGTCACAAAAGGGAAAGTCCCTGAGGAATTCCCAGACCACCATGGCACAGTGATGTCATTGTATTGGAACCAAAGCAGCATCCCTTAATCTTGATGCCAACAGTTAAAATTCTGCATTGGGCAAGTGCTCTATTGCTTTGGGAATGAGACAAGGATTTGGATGGGATCCCCATGTGGTAAGACTGCTAAAGTATAGGAATTCTATAGGTTTATAATTTCATTGAATTTCAAGCTGAGAAGTATATTAAAAGAGCCTCTAATTTAGCCTCATTTTATGTATAAGGAAACAGATCCAGAGGTTGGGTGATTTGTCCAAAGTTACACAGGCTTGGGGCGGCTAGGTGGCACAGTGAGTAGAGCACCGGCCCTGAATTCAGGAGGACCTGAGTTCAAATCCAGTGTCAGACACTTAACACTTACTAGCCTTGTGTCCTTGGGCAAGTCACTTAACCCCAATTGCCCTCCAAAAAGCAAAGCAAAAAAAAAAAAAGAACTTAGAAGAAGTCATACTTTGGGGAGGCTAGGTGGTACAGTGAGTAAAGTGCCGGCCCCGGAGTCAGGAGGACCTGAGTTCAGTTCTGGCCTCAGACACTTAACACACACACACACACACACACACACACACACACACACACACACACACAACTAGCCGTGTAACCTTGGGCAAGTTAGTTAACCCCAATTGCCCTACAAAAAAAAAAAAGTTACACAGGCTTATAAGTGAAAGAACCAGACTTTGATCCCTGATGGGCATCCATGCTGTGCCATGTCTACAGGTCACCCCTTAGGTGAGGGGCTCCTAACCTAGAATCCATGAGGTTTTAAAACCATTTTATAACTGTATTTCTATATAATTGATTTCCTTTGCAGCGCTATATATTTTATTCATTTAAAAATATTATTCTGTAGAAAGGATCCATAGTCTTCAGCAGACTGACAAAGGGGGTCCATGACACAAAAAGAGGTTAAGAATCTTTACCTTAGGGGAAGACTCAGGAAAGAGAGACACATAGCCTTCATATTTCTCCTTCCTTCAAATCTTGTGTATCCCTATCTACACTGATTGAGCAATTCTGAATTGGGATTGGAGAAGAAACACCTAAGAGAGATTGGTTGTGATGAATCTGCCACAAGGTCAAGAAAAAGTGTCTGAGAGTAGGACTTGAGATGCTTCCTTTTCAAGCAAGATTATAGGCTCTAATAATATGACGATAACAACATCAATTTCAGTTTCTCTCCCATCACTTAAATACATAGGATGCTTGCAGCCTCAGTGGTTGAAATGCCAGAGCCCTGCCCCCACACAGCAGTCATGCCTTCTTTATGACACTGTGGTTCCATTATTTTACCTTTTGACTGTGCTAACAGTAGTACATATATAACAAAATCAAGTAAGATGTAGTCAGAAACGTAAGGAAGAACCAGCTTATGCAGGGCATTAAATGTCAGGTTAAGGCATGGGAATTTCATTTGTAGATGACAGGAAGTCAGTGAAGGGTTTAGAATACACTGAAATTCCTATGGGTCACAATCATGCCTTTTGACCCAATCATTCTATTATTGGAAACAATCCTGGAAAGCATTATCAAAAAGCAAAAAAGAGCTTTTTGTTCAAAGACATTCATAGCAGTAATATTTGCCATTTTAAAAACCTTAAAAGTCCAACAATTAGAGAATGAATGAATAAATTATTGTATATCAATGGCATATATAAATATGGAAAATTATATGAAATTATGTGAAGTGAAGAAAGTGGAAAGAGAAGAAAAGAGTACTCCATATGACTCTATAAAAGGAAAAATAAGCAAACAAATATAAAAAGATGAATGGACAAACAAAATAGGATCTTTATCCTAGACATATGAATGAACTTATGCACCAGTTGTCATTGATAAATAATTCAGACAAATGGAAAGCCTGTTAACTGAGAATATCAACTACCCACATCAGCCCCTATTAGTTTCACACATGGCTTCTTTGTAAATCTCTGAGCAGGTCTAATTTATGGCCTGGAATATTAATTAAGGCTGTAGCCAGTGGTACCTTGGTTTTGGCAGCCTCATTCTATTCCATGTTTATATTTAATGAAGCTATACCAGCACATTTGTTTTTTGGTTTTGGTTTTTTACTTAGAGCTGTAGCAGCAGAATACCAAATCGCAGGGAAGACCAGGACAAAGAGAGGTAACTTGAAATCCATCTATTCAAGGTGCTCATTCTACATTTTTAGCTTACCTTCAGAGAGGTATTGGGACAGGGAAAAATTTAAACTGGTGCTGCATGGAGCTGAGATGCTTGACTCATTTTTCAAGGTACCCATGCTCTGTGCATATATATATATATACCAATGTATATTGGTAGGAAATATAAGAAATGAAAATTCATGCTATTCCAGCTTCAAAGTCCTCATGGTGATGGTATATGTAGGAAGGGATCAATATCCATGGTGTAATGAAATATTTGATTATCTGGCTTCTCTTTTTTTTAATTAAATGTTCATTTTTTAAAAAAATCAGTGATTAGACTCAGGTTTGCAGAGAAGCTTGTTTTCCATTTGAATTTCTCCCCAACCCTCCTTTGCTGGTCAGGATGTATTATTCCATTTCCTTTCCTGGTAGCCATTGTCTATATACCCCTAGGTCCCTCCCCTTCCTTCCTCAATGAGTTTGATTGCTTACTTGGCTTACAATTTTCATCTCCTCCTCAACTTCTCCCTTCATACTAGGGGAGTATTCATATTCATATTCATTCTCCCTCAAAAACCCTATCCACTCAATTCCTCAACCTACTCACTTCCCATGAGCTACCCTTCCACCTAATCCCTGCCACGGACAATGATGGTCATATCCTTGATCTTTTCATCACCCTGTACTAGTTAACAACCTCTATGTTCAAGAATTATGAAATCCTCTTATTTGTCTACAATCTCTTAGCCTTTCACCTCTCTCTCTGCCTTTCTTTACTTTGCTCTTCATGTAACCCATGACCTCCAAATTCCTCAGTCCCTCAGTTCTCTCCCAGACTGTTTCACCTGCACTAGACGCTCTATTCTCTTCTCTTCTTCATCCTTGGTGAACAGATTCAATGCAACACTATCCCCCCCTCTTGAATCCCAACCACTTTTATCATGCCATTGATTAAAGCCTCAGCCAAGGATCACTCCCATCATTCATCACCTTCCCTTCTACATACATGCTTTTGAATGAAGGTGGAGAAAATCATGCAGATTTTCTGATGGGATATACTACAAATTTATGTTCCATTGTGGTGCGTCCTTCATTCTTGAAGAGGAGCATGACATCAGAAAGATCATGCCTTGACTTGCAAAGGAATTGGATTTAGGTGAGGCAGGGCTATGCCAAGTCACCAGTCTCACTTTCTTCTCCAGAGCCATCTGGGTCCAGTGGCCAGATATAGATCAGGATGACTAGAAATGGCCCAGGATGCAGCTAAATAACATAAGCTAAACAAGATCCTCACTACTGCCAGGCAATCCATCTGTACCTCCCTTATCAGCTCAGTATCCTACTCTGCATAGAAGCTGTTCCAAGTCTTTTCATCCCTCCTCAAACCCCTTGTGGCTCCCCTTTCTCCTACTCTCTCAGTGGAAAACCGTGCCCAATATTTAACAGAAATCATTGAGGCCATTTTCTGTGAGCTCCTTCTTCTCCCTCTTCCTTATCTCCTGCCACTCAGATGCCTTTTTCTCTTTCCTCCCTCACCCATGTCTCATATGATGAAGCAGCTTTACTCCTTACCATGGCTAACTCCTCTCCTGGTTCAAGTATTCCCATTCCATTCCCTCCAACAGGTTTTCCCTTCTGTCATCCCCATTCTTTCCCTCTCTACTGACTCATTTCCTAAGGCCTACAAACATGCCGATGTCTCCCTCATTCTGAAAACAAGTCCTTGATCCTTCCATTACCCACTATTGTTCTACATCTCTTCTGCTTTTTGTAGCTAAAGTCCTCAAAAAGACTGTCTACCATAAGTGTCTCCATTCTCTTCTTTCTCTTCTTAACCCTTTACAATATAGCTTCCAACCTTAAAATTCCACTGAAACAGTTCTCTCCAAAATTATTCATGATCTCTTAGTTACCAAGTCCAGTGGCCTTTTCTCATTCCTCCTTCTCCTTGACCACTCGATAGCCTTTGACATGTTGATCACTCTTTGATCATCTTTTTTCACTAAGTTTTTGGGATATCACTCCCTCCTAAGTTTTTCTCCTACCTATCTGAACACCCCATTCTCTGTCTTTTTGGATCTTCCAGATCACACCTACTACCTTAAGGAGTGTCATCAGGGTTCTAGGGGATAGTTCCCCCTATACTACTACTTCACTTGGTGGTCTCATCAGCTCCCACATATTTAATTGCTATCTCTATTTTGATGATTCTCAAATCTACCTATCTTGCAACAATCTATCTGCTGACCTCCAGTCTCATATCTCCCCCTCCCTTTCAGACATCTTGAACAACTCATTATGTCTGGAACAGAACCTATTCTCTTTATCCTTAAATCTCTGCCCACAACCTTCCTTATTACTTTTGAGGGCAACATCCTCCCACTCCCTCAGACTCACAAGCTAGGAATCATCCTGGATTCTTCATTATCTTTCACCCCCATATGCAATTGCCAGGGCCTAGTGATTTTACCTGTGCAACATCTCTCGAATATACTCCCTTCTCTCCTCTGACACTGCTACCACTCTAGTGCAGGCCCCCCATCACTTCATGCCTTGATTCTGGCATAGCTTGCTAGTGGGTCTGCGGGCATCAAGTCTCTCCCCACTCCAATATTCTCTCCATTCAGCTACTAATGCTCAGGTTTGGTCCCGCAATCCCCCTACTTAATAAACTTCATTATTGTTTCTAGGAGCAAATACAAATTGTTCTGTTTGACTTTCAAAGCCTTTCATAACCTAGCCCCCTCCTACCTTTCCATTCTCCTTGTACCTTACTCCCTAAAACATACACTTCAATCCAGTGACATTGGCTTTCTGGCTGTTTTATGATCAACACTCCCTCTCTTCACTCCAGGCATTCTCTCTGACTGTCCCAAATACCTGGAATGTTTTCCCTCCTCTACTCCAACCACTGACCTCCCTGGCTGTCTCTAAGTTCCAACAAAAATCCTACCTTTTAGAGGAAAACCTTTCCCAATTGCTCTTAATTCTAGTGCCTTTCCCTCTGTTAATTATTTCCTGTTTCTTCTGTATACAGCTTTGTATATATTTGTTTGCATGTTGCCTCCATTGGATTGTAAGCTCCTTTTACAACTCTTTTTGTATTCCTAGCTCCTAGCACAGAGCCTCGTATGTAATAGGCACTTAATAAATGCTTATTGATTGATGATTGTCATTCTCCATGACTGTAGACTAATCTGATGTGATTTGAATGTCCATTCCTTCAAATTTGAAGTTCTTTCTCCTGATAGCTTGTAAAATTTGTTGTGTCTTTGAAATCGTTATACAATCTTCGACATTCCATTCAGATGGTTTTATTAGTAGCCTCTTTCACTTTTGTGTTGGCAACTGAGCACATCTTCAACTATGTGCAGTAGAGAAAAAAATGAGAGGCATGATGCCCCCAGGTTTGTGGAGCAGCTGGTATCATTGGTCATGTTCATTCTGCCATTGTAGAATAAAGAGCTCCCCTGCATTCATTGGATATTTTCATTGTTTGTCTTTAAAACTCAAATTTTGTGTTGCAATTATACCTCCCCAAAGCTTGGTGCAAGTCCCTCAGGCTCCAATCCCAAATGTGTAAAGTCAGCAATGTGACTTAGTGAGAAAATAAAGGTGTTAGATAAAACTTGCAGGAATGTCTTGCAGCTGCTATCCACCAGGGGAGATACTTAAGGGTCTCAAACAGTCCACAAAAGGTCCTTTACAATCTCTAATGCCATCTGTGTGCAGCTATGAAGGACAGAGTGTCAGAGATGATGTTGTGACCCACCAATCTCGGCATCTTTTGACAGTAGCTGCTAAAGTTCCAACAACCTCTTTGTGGTTTTCAGAGGTTGTACAAGTACAAAAATTTATAACAGTATTACAGTACACAATGCCTTTATACTGCTGTCTGACAGAGTGGAAGGTAAGATTCAGGTTAAAAAATATTTTAGTTGGGGTAGCTAGGTGGCGCAGTGAATAGAGCACGGGCCCTGGAGTCAGGAGGACCTGAGTTCAAATTCAGCCTCAGACACAACACACTTACTAGCCATGTGACTTTGGGTGAGTTATTTAACCCCAATTGCCCTCCAAAAAAATAAAAATTATTTGCTGTATAGTGTTTATCACTTAATGTGTTATGAAAAGCAAATTTTGTCTAAAATATGTTTTCTTATTGAGACATTAGCACAAAAGGTCACAGAATTCTAGGGAATTACCAGCAAGAAAAAAATGTTTTACATGTTACCAATTTTATTATTTTTTTACTGCATATCATGGGGTATTTCATGTTACTGTGTTAGGAAAAGTGCATGTTATCAGAATGAATGGTTTGTTATAAAGAATTATATGCAGAAAAGTATTTTCAGCTATCTCTGGTGAAAGATTACAATTTTTGGTGATTGTGGGAACCTAATTCCCTGTTTCCCATAGGCTTGATGTATTAACATTTGCATTTTATACTTTCCTGCCATTTTCTAGAAACATTACCCCTACAAAAGTTGAGGATTGACTGTATTTAACTACTAAATTTCTTGGATACTGAAGTGTGAAATTGTTCTTCCCCTGGGAGTAATCTATATATTCACTTGATTGATATTTTGTTGTCTGCATTCAGAAGTTCTGGACAATTTTCTTACATTTTTCCTTAATTAGACTACTCAGATTTTTTTATTTGTCACATTGTTCTGAAAGACCTATTATGCTTATATTATCTCTGTGCATCATTTTCAAGGTCTGTTGTTTTGACTGCTATAGAATTCGTGTGTGTGTGTGTTTTATATTGTTAATTTTTGTTTCTCTTCTGCCAAGTTTTCTCCCACTTCAGCTTTTTGTTATAAATCTGATGATGTCTTGTTCATTTATTTAGAGAGATTTTCCATCATGTAGTTAGATTTCTTATTCTGTTCAATGTGTTTTAAAATTCTGCATTGAGAGCTCTGATTCCTGACCAATATTCATTCCTGTGAGTTTTATTTCTACTTTGAAGCATTCTCTAGTATCTTGCTGTTGCATAATCTTTAGAAAGTACATAGGATTCTATTTTTATTGGCATTATTGGTTCACTGTCCTTCACATTATGATAGGGGAAGAACACTGAATGAGCTCATATTACAATATGAGAAGAAACTAAGAACTCATGTTCTTTCTGAGGTTTTAAGTATTCTTACTTCTGTGGAACGGATGTTCTCCTTGTGTGGGACATTACCCAAATTAAACTCAGAGGCTTCTCAAGCTAGAAAAGAATTTATTACAATCTTGTGAGAAAGGGCGACTCACACCAAATGCATTCAATATATTCTCAGTGTCAGACCTCCCAGGCATAGAGGAGACAAATTCTTTTATAGACCCCAATCGCAATCCCCCTTCCTAACTCCCTTCCTCTCAGCTCATTCTCTGAGGGTACAGTCTAAACGCGATAAATCTATCTCAATGACAGTGATGAAATACAGAACAAGCAGGTGTGGTTATTTTGAAAATTTAGCAGTCCGTGAATTTTGGCACAACTCCTACATTTTCCGGGGCCCCTTTCTTTTAGATTAATGTACAGACATGATAAAAGCCTGTGTCCTTGTTCCTATTCCTGGAATTCTTTACAGTAATAGCTAGGCAAGGAAACAAGTATTGTAACATTCTATATTTTGTGGGTCCCGGTCCCACAGGAACAAGCAGATATATGATTATCCCACAGATTTAGTATTCCAAAAGCTCTTACACCCCCATCCTTGTCATTGCCTTGACCTGCGTGAACATGCAGATGTGTTTGCATCCTGTATTCCCTTCCTATTCTCATGGAAGACTTCAGGGTCAGCAGCTTGTTTTTACAGAAAAACTGAATTGAAAGCCCAGCCTGAAATTCTATGAGAGTCCCCCAGGCTAAGAATCTATGAGGGGTCTTCACCATATCCCACACATCCTGAAGTTAAAACATATTATAAGCAGCAACATTAATTTTCTCCAAACTTCATTGCAACGAAGTCATTTATTCTTCTTTAACCTGTTTCCATTATCACAGGTAAAACTCCAACACAGATGGCATTTTAAAAAAAAAGGAAATCTGCCAAACACTCATATTTAGTTTCCTGAAGTGAGCCTTGTACCATCTGAGAAATGGTTGGATGGAGGAACTTCATGTTGGTTTATTCGATGTAATGGTAGCCCCAGGAAAGGATGGGGAGGAAAAAAGCAGACTTGTTCATTTATCTTATGTGCTGACATTTTACCAGGGTTTTATTTTTCTTGAGATCTTTGGTATTTTAGACGTTTTCTCATTCAAAAAATCATTCACTTTCTGGACCTTCTCCCCTTGCTGAGGAACAGACCCTGAAAGCTGGGGTGTGTTATCTCACCCTATTTGGGTTGGAAAAAAATATAGTTAACTGGCTTCAGGAAGGACAATATTGGCCCCAGAGGAGTTTCATTGCCTTTCCTTCAGGCATGATGGAGCTTCCTTCACCAGCAGCTCACCTGGATCCTGCTGCTTTTCTCTGTTCCTTCATGTGACTGGGCAGAATCAGTGCCTGCTGTTTCCTGAATGGACAATAGTGGGGCAAAGTTACTGAAGCAGCAGATGTAAATAGGAGGAGACAGTTTTCTTTTCCCTTGTTTTGATATACAATTTGATTCAATATCTTTTTCTTTAAACTAATATGTCTTTTCTAGTTGGCTTAGTAAGAGCAAGGCACCTAGGTGGCAGAGTGGCTAGAACACGTGGCTAGAAGTCAGGAAGACTTATCTTCCTGAGTTCAAGTTTGGCCTCAGATACTTACTAGCTGTGTGACCCTGGGCAAGTCACTTAACCCTGTTTGCCTCAGCTTCCTCATCTGTAAAAATGAGCTGGCGAAGGAAATGGCAAACCACTCTAGTATCCTTGCCAAAAATGGAGTCACAAAGAGTTGAGCATTTGACTGAACAACAAAATAGTAAAAGCAAACTTTTCAGCTGTATCTCATGAGCTATTATTTTGGTGGATGTTGACCCATACTCACAAAGTCCTTTGAACCTGAGGTAGCTTTTTACCTGTGTATAGGGAGGCCCTGGGAACTACAAGAGAATCAAATGAGATCATCTACATGAGAAACTTATATAAACATAAAGAACTCTGGAACAGAAGCTGTTTTTCAAGCCAGAATAAAGTCTAATCTCAGATTATCTCAGATTATTAGTTTTAGATAAATCTGGCCCCCAGGCTCCCTTCCTTCTAGAAATGCTATCTGGGGAGCCTTCCACAACAGAATTACATCTCGACAGTGTCAGAAGGGACCTCGAAGGAAGTCTAATATAATCAATCTGCACCTGAAGTGGTGTCTATTCCACAGCATTCCTGAAAAGTGGTCTTCCAGCCTTTGCTTGAAAATCAGGAATGAGGAGCCCACCACTTCCCCAGGCAGCCCATTCCATCTGGGGCTATCTGAAATGTTCAGACCTGGACTTTTACATTTTACTATCTAGTAAGTGGAAGCAGCAGAGGCTTATTTAGTCTTAAGCAGTAAAAAAGACTAATTGTCCCTTTACAAACAAACTTCCAGTCTTGTCTACAGCTTAATACCATCATGTTTATTTTTTCTTAACATTATTATTAACAAAGCAAAGCCCTGAAAGTCTTGTGCCTCAGGGCCTCCCTCAGAGTTCTGAATGAAGTTGTTTTCCATCCTCTTACCATGCTGATTGCCTGCCTCCAATTTGCCTCCCCAGTGTGCCAAGGTACCTTTGAGAAATGTGGCATCAAGAACTAAAGACAATACTCTAGCTATAGTTGGACCAGGGCAAAGGATATTATATTGTAATTTTTTACTTCTCAGGCAGGTAGGTAGCATGATGTTCAGGAGGACCTGGTTTCAGATCCTACCTAAAAGACTTACTAGCTGTGTTACCCTGGACAAGTCACTTCATCTCTCCTGGACTCATCTATAAAATGAGAATAATAATAACACCTACCTCCCAGGGTTGTTGCAAGGATCAAATCTTTTTTTTTAGAGGGGGGAAGGCAGGGCAATTAGGGGTTAAGTGACTTGCCCAAGGTCACACAGCTAGTAAGTGTGTCGAATGTCTGAGGTCACATTTGAACTCAGGTCCTCCTGACTTCAGGGCTGGTGCTCTATTCACTCTATTCCCCTAGCTGCCCCCAGGATCAAACCTCTGAGACCTATATAAATACCAGTGATTATTAATGATTCACAAGATCATTAAAGCTTTTTTTGTTTTCCTTGTCCCAATGTTGATTCCTATATCAGACTCCTGAAGCGCCAGGGTCTTTCTTCACTTTCCCTATCTTCTACTTGCCTAGCTAAGTTTTTAGACCCCGATACAAGACTTTCTATTTTGCCTTATTAAATTCTGTCTCACTAGATTTGGCTCATTATTATAGCCTGTTGAAATCTTTTGGCATTCTGACTCTGGTTCAATGTAGTAACTTCCTCTCCGAAGTATTTTTTCTCATTTTTTTGGCAGGTCTAAGGATCAGTCCCTTCTCTGTACATGTGCTAAATGAGTGATTAGACAATAAGCCTTCCAGGAGATGAAAAGCAGAGGCAGTGACTGCAAGCGTAGACTTTGGGGAAGGCTTTCTCAGCTTAAGGGATTCTTTTCCACATCAGACCATAAATTCTTCACCAACATTAATAATAGCTGACATTTTCATCATGCTTTAGATTTACAAAGCACTTTACATACATCATCTCATTTGTTCCTTAAACCAATATTATGAGGTAGATACTATGGGTATCATTCTCATGAATTTACAGATGAGGAAACTAAGGCCTAGTGAGACTATGACCATAGAGGTAGTAAATGTCAGAAAAGGGATTTAAACCCAGGGCCTCTGGCTTCAGGCCCAGCGTTCATTTTGTAGAGCCATTTTGCTTCTTAGAGGCATACTGGTTTGATTGAAGTCAAGAATTCAAGTTATGAATTAAAAGTTATGAAACTTTATGAGGATAATGACTCCTTCACATTGGTTAATCATGATTGAATAACACTAGCATCTATGTCGCAGGACCATAGTGAGGATAAAAAGGGAAAATAGATGTAAAACTTTGCAAACTTAAAATGCTGTTGTTATTATGGTTATCAATATTAGCGTTACTATTGGATCTTCAGAAGCCCCAGCTGGGAGAGAAATGAGGCGAGTGCCCCTTTCCCTATGTTCTACCCCACTTCCTAAGACTTCTTAGCAACCACTGTTATGGGCAATAGAGGGTCTCACAGGGCTTTTGAGCAGTCCTGTGATGAGTACAAAGTGATCCTTTGGGAAGATCATCCAAACAGCAATGTATAGGAAGGACTAAAAGGAAATTGGGCAGCTAGGTGATTCCACAGTGCATAGTGCACAGGGCCTGGAGTCAGGAAGACGCATCTTCCTGAGTTCAAATCCAACCTCAGACACTTTCTAGCTGTGTGATCCTGGGCAAGCCACTTAACCCTGTTCATCTCCATTTTCTCATCTGTAAAAAGATCTGGAGAAGAAAATGGCAAACCACTCCAATATCTCTGCCAAGAAAACCCCAGAGGAGGTCACAAAGAGTCACACATGACTGAAAAACAACTGAATTGTCAATTCTGAAAACAATCGACCAAAAACTCACAGAAGTTACTCAACTGCTGTTAACTCTAAAAATGCCAAAGAGCTCACACAGTTATCACAACCACAGTTAACTCTAAGAAATAAAATTAAATAAAAACAAAATAAAACCAAAGAGCTAACAGTGGTCCTAAGGAAAAAACTTTCTTTATTCCATTGGAGGATGGAAACTAGACACATGTGCCAGGGCCTCCTCTAAGAGACCTGCTTTAGCCAGGCCATACAGCAGTGGCTACACAGTGAGCTTTAGCTATGACAATGAGACAAGTTTCATTCTGTAATGGTAATGTAATTTGAATGTGAAGATCCTTTGTACTGACAAAGGTAACAGGTACTTAGCACTTAGTAATTAGTCAAGCCTCTATTAAGGAAACAGAAAGTATGAATACCTGTTGCTGATTAGCAGGAAGGGGTTGGCTGAAACAGGAAGCTAATGGTGTGTGTATATAAGAAGTCCCTGCTGGGTCAGACAGATCTTCTTGGAGCAGGCTTAATGAAGGCAGAAGCTGCCGATGCCAGGAAAGCTAAAAAGGAAAGGCCCCCCAGGCTGGAGAGAATGATTTTTATTTGGAGAACTGGATGAAGTGATTTTGATTCTGGGAAGCAGCTGAAACTTCTGCTGAGTCTGAGGGCCAGCCAGAGCTGCTGAGGATTTCTGAGGTCCGGTCAGAGCTGCCAAAGACTGAGGTGATGCTGGTGGTTTGGTTAAGTCTTTTCTTCCCAGGAACAGAGATTGTGAAGGATTTGAGATGGACTGGACACTGTGAGCTCCAGTGTGGAGCAGGAACTGCACGGAGAGCTGGACAAGGACCTAGGAGCTGTCTGCCTTTGAACCCAGGTGACAATTTGGTGAATCCAGGTAGGATCTGGGACCATGGAGGGGGGTCCAGGGAATCTGAGATGACCCTGAGTCAAACTGAAAGAAGACTTTACTGTGTACTGACTAATTGTAATTTACTAGTGACCTAGGGGTGGAGGGCTTGTGTATTTTCTAATGACTGAATATTGAATGATGAAGGATGATTGAATGATTGAGTTGATTGAATGAATGATTGACTAAATGATTGTACTTAGTGACTGATGACTGAAAAGGTGACTGATTTGTAACTTAGTGTGCCCCATGAGTGAAGAACATTGACTATTGTACTTTGTGTCCCTTGAGAAGGCAAACCTCCTTAAGGATGATTGAATGACTGAGATGATTGAATGCTTGAGTTAGTAAATGATTGTTCTTTGTTGAAAACTTTGTAACCACTGTGGTGAAAACTATGGGGCCATCTTAGTAATAAGTTGTTTGAATGCTGTATTTTGATTTTCTGTGATAAGCTGTAACATTTTGTGAATGCTGTACCTTGATTTCTGTGAATGTTTTGCTCTGATTTGTTATTGAATAAATAGTGTTCACTATACCATGTAATCAGAACCTTAACAGCTGTTCACAGCAGCATTCTTCTGGAAAGCTGCTCATGCTTGGCTTTACACATTCATAGTAGGACTTCACTACTAGAACATGGGTCTTGCAAGTGCTTTTTCAAGATCAGGGACCACTTGGTGCTGATGTGAAACAATTCTGGGATTTTGCTGTAGCTAGTTCATCCAGAGGGTGAGCTGCAGAGGACTGTTGTTATGTCAAGCTCAGGACACAACTTGCTTACTAGGCCTTAGCTCTGGAAAACAGGGTTTCTCCTAATAGTAAAAAGAGAGGGGTGGTCTTGGAATGGGGATCTTGACAGAACAAAAAGAAAGTCTGGCAGCAGAGATACCTATCAGGAAGTTATTTCACTATCTTTAGGTGTAAAGATATGAAGCAAAGGGGATCTCAAATAGTTAGCTGTGAGAATAAAAGTTAAGGATGAAGGCAGGAGAAATTTCAAAAGAAAAATTGATAGAGGAGTTGGTGGACACCCAGATGGGAAGGGGAAATGAGTCAGGAATGGCTCTTTGGCTTCCACCCTGATAATTAAGAGAATATAGTACTGTTTTAGAAACAGATTTTTCCCCCTTAAACTTGTCTTGAAGATGATCTGATTTTTAAGGAAAGACAATGAGTTTGATTTTGGACAATATTCACTTTGAAATGATGGGAGAGGTAATGTGTGATGTAGTAGAAAGAATGCGGACCTTAGACTCAAAGGAAGGCTCTTAATTCTAATCACACCTTTGTCACTTATAACCAGTTATATGTCCTGGTCCTCAGGTTCCTCACCTGTAAAATAAAGGTGTTAGATAGATGACTTCTAAAGTCCTTTTAAGTTCGAGAGCTATGATCCTCTGTTCCAAGTTGAAATGTTCACCACACAATCAAGATATTTTGTCCCTAGAGCTCAGGAGAGAGGTCTTGGCTACTGTGCTATATTTAAGCATCAATAAGATAGATATATATGGCACAGCTAGATGGCCCCATGGATAACCACTGGGTTTGGAGTCAGGAAGACTCATCTTCCTGAGTTCAAATGTGGCCTCAGACACTTTCTAGCTGTGTGACTCTGGGTAGGTCATTTAACCCTTTTTGCCTCAGTTTCCTCATCTGTCAAATAAGATGGAGAAGGAAATAGCAAACCACTCCAGAATCTTTGCCAAGAAAACTTCAAATGGGGTCATGAGGAGTTGAACAAGATTGATATGGCTAAACAACATAAAAAAGATATACATGAGGATTGAAGTCACGACAGTAGGTAACATCTTCAGAAAATAGAACAATAGAAGGCCTGGGAGCGGAGGTCCAGCATACTGAGGGAGTAGGAGGAGGAAGGAAAGCCAGTGAAAAAGACAGAAAAGGCAGAGATAGTGGATAAGCAGGACAGTATATTGTTACAGAAACTGAGAGAAAAAAAAAGTTTCAAGGAGGAGATAGTCAGTAAGGTTGAAATCTTCAGGAATCAAGGAGAGCTCTGAAAAGGTCAATACACCTGGAGGTAGATACCAGATCAAAGATCTTAAGGAGTGAGGCAGTAGAAAGGCAGTCATCATTGGGCACTTATTTGAGAAATTTAATATGTTAACATAAGGAGAGAACTAGGCAAGTAGATAGGGAAGTTTGGGTTTGTTTTTTTTTTTTTAATCCTGGGAGAGATCAGATTTGGAAAGGAGCTGAGAGATAATCTGGTCCAATTCCTTCATTTTTCAAGTGAGGAAACTGAGGCCTAGAAAGGTGAGATGATTTGCCCATGGTCAGCAGGGCTAAGGTAGTAAGTCACTAAGTAAGGATTTGAACCCAGGCCCTCTTAATGTCACATAAACATTCGGTACTCTTTTCATTATACAATACTGTGCAACGTACTAGTCCAGGTGCCATGATCCCCATTTTACAGGTGAAGAAACTGAGGTTCAGTGAGATTAACCTATTTTTAAACCGACATTAAGTGTCAGAGGCAGGACTTAAAACAGTGTCTTCATGACTCCAAGTCCTACCATCTATCCATGTTCACATTTCACAGAATGGAGTGCTTAGGCACAGTTGCAATAACTTTTGCTGTTTTTCAGTCAGGTTCCACTCTTCATGACGCCATTTGAGGCTTTCTTGGCAAAGATACATCTTCTTCTCAGAGATGCTAACTCCTTTCTGGCCTCAGACACCATGGGCAAGTCACTTAACCCTGTTTGCCTCCATTTCCTAATTTGTCAAATGAGATGGAGAAGGAAATGGCAAGCCATTCCAGTACCTTTGCCAAGAAAACCCCAAATGGGGTCATGAAGAGGAAAAAACTGACCATGAACATGTACGTGACCAGTCATTTCAGTAGGGAGGAGGGGACATCTAGTAAATTCTCAATTAGGAGGAAGCACAAGAGCTGAGTCATGAAGGAAGTCAGGTGCACCAAGAAATTAATGAGGAAGCAAAGTCTGGGCATGGAAGCAGCCCTTGGGATTTTGCTGAAGGAGAACAGTTAGGAGGCCAGTTTGGCCTGAACACAGAAGAAGGAATGTGAAGTGCCTGGAAAGGCAGATTATTTGTATAGAGAATTCTCAATTTGGGGATTTTAAAAATGAAATGTCACCCCTCCTCAAACCTTCCACAGGTCCCCCTCTCCCCACCATCTTTCTTTGTCTATTTCTTTGAAAAGAATGAGGCTCGAGGGCCGCTAGGTGGTACAATGAATAGAGCACCAGCCCTAGAGTCAGGAGGACCTGAGTCCAAATGCAGCCTCAGACACAACACAAAAACTGGCATTGTGACCTTGGGCAAGTCACTCAACCCCAATTGCCCTACCTCCTCCCCTCCAAAAAGCAAACAAACAAAAACAAACAAAAAGAAAAGAATGAGGCTGTTGGCCAAGAGCCATCCACCCCCCTTTCTTGATTTCTCATTTCACATCATTCAGAAGGCTTTTCACTATCCCCATCTTCATTTCTGTCTGACGTGGAGAGGTAGCCAACCTGGACACACACAAGTGAACCCATTCCATCCCATCTTCTCTAGGAGGTTGTTCCCTCTATCATTCCTTTTTTTTTTAACCCTTGATTGGTAGCTGTCTACTAGATGCTCCCCACTTCCTACAAACTTGCCTACATAGACCCATCCTCAAAAAACCCTTCACCTGATTCATCTGTCCCCACTAGCTTCTGTCTCATACCTGTCCCCTGTTTGGTGACTAAGTTCTTGGAGAGGGCTGTCTATATCAGTGCCTACATTTCCTTTCCTCTCTTCTTAATCCTCTGGAATCTGGCTTCCATTCTTATCATTCAACTGAAACTGCTCTCTCCAAAGTTACCAGTGATTTCTTAATTGGCCTTGTCTCAGTCCTCATCCTTCTTGACCTCTCTATAGCTTTTGACACTGTTGATCACCTTCTTCTCCTGGACCACCTTTCTCTCTTGATTTTTGTGACACTGCTTCCTCAGGGTTCTCTTCCTACTTGTCTAATTTTTCATTCTCAGTCTCCTTTGATCTTCAACCAGGTGCACCCACTAATGGTTGGGTCTCCCAGGACTCTTTTATCTATTTTAGATGGCCTTCTCCCTCTATATTATTTCATTTGGTGATCTCATCAGCTCTCAAGGATTCATTTATCATCTCTGTGCTAATGATTCCCAGATCTACTTATCCAAAACTCACCTTTGACTGAACCTCCATTCTCATATCTGCTTCTAGAACTGGGTATCTCATAGACATCTTAAAATTCAAATTAAAAACTGAACTCATTTTCTTTCTCTTCCCAAATCCTCCTCTCTTCCTGACTCCCCTATTACCATTAAAGGTACCAGGATTAAAAAAAAAAAACCCTGCAAAGACTTCATCAAGCAGAACCATAACACTGTACATAGCAACAGTAACGTGCCACGATCCACTATGAATAACTTAGGTCTACTTTGCTTTTTACTTGTAACTTAGGTATCAACCTGGACTCTTCACTCTCCCTTATCCCCCATATTAAATGTTGCCAAGACCTGTAGATCTGACTTTTTATCTCTCTCACATATGCCCCCTTTTGTCCCCTGACACTACCACCACTGCATCCTTCATTACCTTACACCTAGACTATTGCAATAGCCTTTTGGTCTCCCTGCCTTAAGGCTCTCCCCATTCCACTTCATCTTCCACTCAATGGTCAAATTGCCCAATCTCCCTTAGTGTCAATCATCCCTTTATTGGTTATCTTTAATTTATCCTTTTGTATCATGTTTGTACAGAATTGCTTTAATGCTGTTTTCCCCATTAAGACTATGAGCTCCCTGAGGGCAGGGATTGTCTTTGTATCCCTGGAACATAGTATGTGCTTTAATATGTGACTGACTGAAAAAGCGCTGGATTTTGAGGAGAGTCTGAGTTCGGCTCCTAATGGCTTAGGCTACTCATTTATGTGAACTTGGGACAAATCACATGACCTCTTTAGTCCTTGGTTTTCTCATCATGGTCAATGAGGAAAATAAGGAAATCTAAATCATGTCATGTACCTTTGGTGAAATCTATAGACACCATCTCAGAAAAATGTTTTAAATTAAGAGGTCAGACTAAATGAACTCTTGTTTTTTTCTAACTTTCAATATATGATCTTATTAGCTGGGAAACATATTAATAAACCAATTCAAACTAAGATGTCAATGGCTGACAATGACTTGACTAACATGTACATCTCACCTGCAGTTGGGTGGTTTTTTTTTTTTTTTTCAGATTCCATATGCCCCTCAAATGATCTCAGGGAGTTGCCAACCTCATCTGCTTCCCTTGTTTACATGTCCCCTCTCCTCTCCCTCTTAGTACCTTGGCACATTTTCTGACCCCCACCTACTAACAGTACATTTCAGAAAGTACAATAGACAACTTTGGGGTGTAGAGAATGGCCTGACCTAGTGGGAAAACCCTGCTATACCCTTATTTCACTGACCAGCTGAAAGATACTTGCCAGCCCCACATGACAGAAACATTGGGTGGAATTTAGATTCTTATAGTAGGGGACACTCAGAGACCCAGTCTAACCCCTAATTTTACAAATTAGGAAAGTGAGGCCCAGAGAGTATATTAGTCACACAGCTAATTAATAGTACTAAAGTCACCGAATTCCCAGCATACTTTTCTGCCACCCTTTCACAGTCTTTCAGTTGTGACTATTTGGGTGCTGTCTTGGAGGAATATAAAAAAGTACAAGTGCCCAAAAGGGAAAACTGAGCAAAAAAATGTGAATTGGTCTATCTGTGCAGACCCATGCATATTAGAAAGACCATTCAATAAAAGGCTTCAAAGAATAAAAGGAGCGAAGATAAAACATCCTGGTTGGTTCAGACCTGGAAGGGGGTTGTGGGTGACTTTGGGTGGGAGGGAACTACGGCAACCAAGTTCCCGTTTTTTTTTTCCTTTTGGAGGGCAATTGGGATTATGTAACTTGCCCAAGGTCACATGGCTAGTTTCTTTGTGTGGGTGTTGTATCAGAGTCCGGCAAACTCAGATCCTCCTGACTCCAGGGCTGGCGCTTTACTCCCTGGGCCACCTAGCTGCCCCTAGTTCCACTTCTCTTGTGCCAGAGCCCCATACTTCTGAACTCACCCCACCAGCCTCTCCTAGCTGGCACCCCCTCAGAAGTCGGGAATGAAGTGTGTATGGTTTTTATATTTTATTTGTTACTATCATGTTTATATTGTATATATTTTACTTGATGTGTTGCTCTGTATGTGTCCCAGTTGGACAGGGGCCCACAGCTCCAGATGTCTGAGCGCTCACTTTATAAACAACTGCACTAAGTATAACATGAAAGATTTTTTTTAATTTAAAGCAAGAAGGTAGGGTTTTATAACTTCAAGTAGATGAAATCTACTTGTTACTAAAAGAAAAGAAAACCATTTGCTGGAAGAAAAATTCTTGCTCACAGGGCCCTTTGGGGGAGGGGGTAGTCATTCTGTATTCCTAGCTTAGTAGGGAGGAGGGTCCAGAAAACCAGGAGTTACTCAAGCTAAGATCTGAGAGCGATATTCAATGGCTGACCCAGCTCTTGGAAGCAGAGGCCAGGCTTGACCAACAGGATGCAGAAGAATGATTTGTTCTTGTCAGGATTAGTCAGCAGAGCTGGAAACAGAGGTGACCTTCATCCAGACGCTGGGCAGCAACTAGACAGAACTTCAAAATGGGGTATTGAAGGGGTAATCTTTGTGAGAAGCAGCACTACAAGGGAAAGAGACAAATTTGCTTTCAACATAGGGACATTGACCATAATGAAGACAGAAAGATGGCGGAATGTATACTTCTTAACATTATAAAAACAAAAATTAATTAAGGCCTGAAAAGATGGTCCAAGGCATGAGTTATAAAAGCTAGTCCCTTGGAAGCAGCAAATCAGTCAACAGTTACTGAGGACCTACTAGGCACCCCACGGCTGTACTGTGCACTATGAGAGGGGGCTAAATAGTATAGGATACAAGGCCTTGTCCTCAGAGAGTATCTGGTCCTGGGGAGATTAAAACGAACACCAGCAGCACCACAATATACTGGTAGCAAGAACTCTCAGGACATGTACCTAGTTTTAAATGCATGTGTATGTGCATGAACACGCGAACATATGCATGTATAACATACAGACACAAACATCGTTTGTATCTCTCCATGTGAAATATGTATGTGATATACACTACAAATATACGCGTGTCTGTCTGTATATACTCATAAGTCTGACTGTTATACATGTGGACACCCACACACATCCACAATAGTCAAAAATCACCCCAAAGTTTGGGGTCTGGCTGTCTAGTGATAGCATTAGCCAAGAGCTCTGTTTTAGACCTTTCCAGCACTGGGATGATGGCCCTTCGGGGGTACACATGCCTTTGCCCCACTGATGACTGAGACAGGCAGACTACATTCAAGAGATACCTACCTGGTTAAGGCGCAGACTCTCCAGTTGCGGTTAAAGCTAAGTATAGTCGACATCTCCTCATCAGTCAACTCAAAATCAAACACCTGAAAAGGAAAGAGAGCATTTCCAATGAGTCCTTGACACAAAAGGTGGACTGAAATCAAACAGTAGTACCTGGCCTACCTTATGCCAGGTAGTCTGCAAGGCACTGAGGATTCAAAGACAAAAAGATGAAATAATCCCTGCATTCTATTGGGGAAATTCTATAAAAATAACAAAATATAAAAAACACAAGGCTGTGGAAGCTGGATAAAGTATGTAAGGTGCTACTTTAGCCTAATTTCGAAGGAAACTTGGTATTTTAAGAGATGGAAATAAGGAACAAATACATTCCAGGTATGAAGTGGTATTATTTACTGTAAGGGATATTTAAATACTCTACAAGCAGCTCTGGAAAGGATAACGGTGAGATTTCAAAATGTCTTCCAGGGACATGAGTTTTCAAAATTGAACATGGCAGGAAAAGATCACTAAGGCTTAAAAGTAAATCTGTACAAGAAGATCTGGGTACCGTGGAAATAGTCCCTTCCTTAAGGAGTCAGCCACTCTAAATGGTAGTTGGAGAAATGACACAGAGGGAGTTTCAACTGGTCTGAGGAAAAGTTCATTGCTTTTACTATTTATTTGTAGAATGGCTGGTACCTTAGAAGAAGGCTGTCTCACAGAGAAGGATGCTAAAAGGTAAGAAAAGTTACAATTTTGTCTATGTATGTCTTGGGGCGCTGTTTTGTGAAGTATGATAATTTAGAAATAACTGACAATATAAAGCCCTTTTATTATAAGTTTCTTAGAGGCAACCACCCCTAAGACACTTAAAATCTTGAATTCATTTTCTCAAGGTGGGCTCTCAGTTTTGACAGGGGACTTAAGCCCTGAAGAAATTTTTCCTTCTTCAAGGGGGGGAATCTCAGCTTCTGATTCCAAGAGGGAGTGATACCCTTTTTTGGGGAAGTCTTAAACCTCAGAAAATTTACTTTCTCTGAGAGGGGGTCCTGGTGTTTTTTTTTATTTTTACCAGGAAGGTTTTCTTAAACCTTAGAGGACTTATTTCCTCTGAGAAGGCTAGAAGGGTGTTTAAACCTTGAAGTAGTCCTTCAATCTTAGATTGAGAGGGATACTTTCCATTAGAGGGTATGGTTTGGAAGCTCATCTTCCCACTTGCACAAAAACGGAGCAACCAAAATATAGCCTAAAATTTTTTTTAGAAGTTCCATGTCTCTGTGTGTCTATAGTGTGATCTTTGGAGAAATCTACTAAGAATAGAAACCCACTTGTTGTCAGCCCTGTGTTGCTAATTGTGTGCTTCTGTGTGACTTTCAAATATGTGCTTCAGGGGAAAGCCTAGATGGATGGAGTTTTAAAACAGCCAGCAGGGACTTAACCCTCATAAATCTCTAGTGAGGAATAAGGAGGAAGACTTTGCCAGTAAATGCCTGGCTATGATGCTCTATGAATGAAGCAGAGATGTATCAAATGACTGGCTATTCCAAAGACTAAATACAACTCTTACCTGAAATCAAACAGAACTAAGGATGGTTTAGCCAGTTATACACATGCTGAGTCATTCTGTGCCCTCAGGCTTAGGCCTGGAGACCTGGTTTTGATAACCATGTCCTTGCTTCTTCCTTTCATAGTAGATTTCTCTAACCAAGGCAGGTAAAGCTATGATTTTTAAAAATATGATCAATCTTGTTGCAATTTGTTAACACTTCTGTACTGCTATAGGAAGCAAGTATATAAGATCTTACTGTTTCCCATCTGAATTTGTAGACAACTATGTAAATTAATTCTTGAGCTTGTCATCCCCTTTCTAAAAGTTATGCATTCATTTACAAGATAATGTCCTTGAAATAAAATGGTATGGGAATAACAAGATGAAGAAATTTGTGGGACAAAGTTATAAATTTATCCATAGAAAGTTAAAAAAATCAGAAACATTTTTTGTTTTGTATTAAGGAAAAGAATTTCAGTGTAATCAGTAACTTCAGAGAAGAATAAATTAAAGACTATCTCAAAAGGAAATGCAATTTTACTTAAATTTGTTATTTAATCAGGGATTAACACCTGTGTGTAGAGCATGTCCTAAGTGCAGGCAATTATCTCTATTTAAATGTATACATTTACATATAAACATTTAGATAAACAATTTAAATGTATATCTATACAATGTTGTCTAGATACAATCTGAGATTAAGTACACTTATATCTTAAGTCTTTGTTGTACACAAAGACTTACATTTGGAGTTACATAAGCATCTTTTAAGCAAATCCACTTGTGCAGCCCATGAACTTTGGAATAAAAAGCATCCATTTACAATGAGGGAAGACAGCTATGTATTCATGTTTAAGATTTGATCTTTAAAGTAACTCCTCCTCCTACAGGGAAGGGGGATTAACTGGAATGGAAAATTCTGAGAAAGCAACAAGATCAGACAATTACATGTGTCAAATATAAATTATTTTAACGGGATATACAGGCTTTGAGAATGTTCTAATAATAAGTTCTAAAAATTGGGTTCAGGGAGGGCTTTACATATAAAATTGTACTGCTCACCCTCTGCACAAACCAGGCATTTTCTGTTTGTTTGTTTGGATGTTTAATTTAAATAAAGTTTCCAGAGCTCTGCCTTCTTTGTTACTACAAAATGCTTAGGTTTTTTTTTTTCTAAGTTGTTATTTGAATTTCTTAAGTATACTAAAATAATTTGCTAACTGACGTTACAGGGCAGTTAAAAGTAGCAACACTGAAGTTTTTCCCTTTATGAGATTTAAATTTGAAATAAAGTAGAAAATGAGTTATCAATTTTATAAAGTTAAATGATAATAGAATCAGTGCTAATTAAGAAAAGCATTAGCTTTCATGTCTACTTTGGTAAATATCAAATCTTTGGGCTTATTTTACAAGTCAGATCCTCACAGATAAGAATCTTCGTTTAGCCTACTGTTGGCACTGTTTATATTAAATACAGAATTTAGGCAAATATGGAAACAACAAGGGATATATAAAAAACTTAAATTCTCTCAAGTTTCAAATGAACTATGGGTTCCTAATTGGACGTTGCTCTTTTAAGCTCTATTGTTAACAGATTAGAACCACAAGGTTTCAGCTGGTTTTCACTACCTGAATTAGCTATTGGAAAAGGAAAATTCAAGTGTCTGTACTAAATTGTACTGAAATCAGTTTTGCAAAAGATTTCAGCAGAAACATCTAAGAACCTCTATGAGCTACCTGGACCAGAGAAGTAGGTTTTCTAGAAGCCCCTCCTTTCAGAGCTGCTCTGAGAACAAGCCCATTCCAGGATGCCTAAGGGGAGATGTTTTCAGAGACCAGACAAGTACATGAGACATCTGAGCTGCAAGATGCCATGCTATTATGGAAAACCAAATTCTGGGTCAGCTTTGCCCTTTTACGAAGACTGGTTTTGTGTCAAGACAGGCCTCATGTGTTTATGGAGTTCAATGACTACTGAGAATAGGTCAGTTACAGACTGTCATAGGAAGATTAGTCTAGCTGAGAGCTCAGAGGCTCAAGCCACAGCAGCTTTCAAGGACCATTTAATAAACCATGGAGAGGTTATTATCTCTATCATGAAGGGAAAACCCAAATCAAAAAGGAGTGGAGCCTTCAAAGTACTGAAGTAAGAATGTATATGAGAAAATTATGAAATGTGAGGCAAGGAAAGGAATCCATAGGTCACATTGTACAATTCATACCTGAAAACATGAAGCCCCTTCTATGGCACTGCTGACCAGTGACCATCTAGCCTCTGCCTGAAGACATTTACTGAAAAGAAGTGTCACTTTCCAAGGCTCCCAGTGGTAAAAGGCATATGGAGACACGGGAAGATTTCCCTAGATAATTTTTAATTGCTCTAATGACTAGTATTTTCCATTAAGCTACTTCATAGGATTATGGTGAACAAAGTACTTTCTTCACTGTCTGGTGATGTCTAAAAGGCAGTTATTATTTCCTCATATTGTCCCCACCATGCCCTCTACACCTCCAGACAAACTGGATTCCTCTGTCCCCTGAATATGCAGCGTGCCCTCCCACCTCTGACTTGGCTCAGACTACTCTCTATGCCTGGAATGCTCTCCCTGCCCACTCTTTGCCTACTTATCCTTTAAAACCCAGCTGAAATGCCACTTCCTCTATGAAGCCTTTCCTGATTGGTAATGAATGACCTGACCCCACTGCCTGCCCCAGACCTTCCATAGAAAAGGCACGAGGGATGTGGAACGCTGCATTCACTGTCACGCTCAATTGATACGTTGATCATTTTTGCTGAATCGCCTTCTCCTCCTTTCTTTTTTATTCTGTTATAAAGGGTAGTTCTTTGGGTAGGAGAGAGGGATATATCTGGAAATGAGGTCATGGAAAAAAAAAACCAACAATCTTTTTCTAAAAGATTGCATTAGTTGTTGTCCACATCCAGAAAAAGAACTATGACCACAGTCTAGATCAGAGAATCATCACCTGGGTTCTACAAACTTTTTCTTTTCTTTTGGTGGGGGGAGGGATAAGTATATTTTTATATATAAGAGCAGCTAGGTGGCACAGTGAAGAGTGCTGTGTTTAAAGTCAAAAAGACTCATCTTCCCAAGTTCAAATCCGGCCTTGGACACTTATTAGCTATGTGACCCTGGGCATGTCACTTAACCCTGTTTGCCTCAGTTTCCTCATCTGTAAAATGAGCTAGAAAAGGAAATGGGAAATCACTCCTGTATCTTTGCCAAGAAAACCCCAAATGGCGTTATAAAGAGTAGGACAGGACTGAAACAACCCAACAATTTTAATGTAATTTGAATGTTTTGATAAGCATATTTCAATATAATTGTAACTATATTTTAATTGCAGCATAATTACAATCTTTTGTAATCCTACTATTTCAAGTACTTAAAAACATTATTCTGAGTGGGATCCATGGCTTCACCAGGCTGCCAAAGTAGTGCATGATAAAAAAAAAAAAAAAAAAGCTAAAAACTTCTGTTCAAAGGGGCACTGGCCAGCATGTTTCCTGTTCCCCTGAGAAACACAAGATCCATGGGTATCTTACCTGAAAGTTCTCCGCAATCCGTGATGGCGTGATCGACTTAGGGATCACAACAACCTTTCTCTGGATGTGGAACCTGATCAGAACCTGCAGACAGAAAGAGAGAGACACTGTTCTCTCCAGTCTATGTGGGGCCATCAGGAACTTGAGGAGGAGTCAGGTCCCCTTCCTCCTTAAGATCAATCACTCCATAGAATAAAAGAATTCTCTTCTGCCATTTACATTTAGAAGAGTGAAACAGGGCTGAGCTTAAAGTTGCAGTATTTAAGGGGAAAGCCATAAGGAGGGGGGGAGAAGAGCGGAAAGGAAGCCTCAAGCAGAACCTCTAGCTAGTGATGACAAGGCCTGTAAGTGGCAGCAAACCCCTTGGTACCTGTGCTGTGGTTTTTTGGTGCTTTGCTGCAATGGCCTCGATCCTGGAGTCATTCAAGAGAGAGGGGTCCTCTGGCTTGGCCCTAGGAATGAGAAGATACTAAATATGAATAAGCACTCTTAAATTTCAATTAATTTAAAATTTTACTTTAATACGTTTTTTACTTTTAAGTTTCATGTCACTGTCATTTTAAATAAAAGTGACAACTCTAGAGATTCCTCTCTGAACCCCTATAAACCAAGTGAGTATCATTTGTTCCATTTGGTGCTAGGGAAAGTAAAGGATTTCCTACTTCCTCCCCCAAGTCCCACAAGGTACACTCAGTGAGTTAAGCGGGAATTTGGACCCTTAGAACTTTGTACAAACTTGCTTAATACTAGGCCACAAAACCTTTCCTAAAAGAGCAAGAAATCTTGTTGGTAGTGGTATGTATGGTAGTGTGAAGGAAGGAATGCTGGTATGGGAAGGCAGAAGGCCCATATTAAAATCCTAGGTCTGCTACCTACTATGACTTTGGGCAAGTTACTTATAACTTCTACGGGCCTTGGTTTCCTAATTTGTAAAACTGGCCTTCTTTAGAAGGTCCCTTTTTAGTTGTTTTTTTCCCCCAAGGGGAAGGGGAAGTAAGAGCTGTTATTTCATTGGTGTAAAGAACTCCCCACATGGCAAAGTCCTTTAGCAATAAAGATAGTCTCAGAGAGTTGCCCAGGGACAGCGAATAATCTGTCCATGCTGGCATGTCAAGGTTTCCTGACTCAAGAGGTGGGTCCTCTATCTACTACTACATAATACTGCTACTCTATAAGATAATCAAGTTAAGTCCTAAACCCACCCTTCTCCCCCCCACCACCACCCCAACTAGATGGGTTTGCTGTGCAACTGCCAAGAACATTTCCCTTAGAATGAACATGTCCTCTCTTTGCTTCTATCCCTTGTGAGAAGACAGGAAATTATGGCTCCTTAGACTCCTCACCATGGCCGATCTGGAGAACCAAGGGGACTGTAGGCTGTCACCACAATGCCCTTGGACCAGCAATATTCGATCAACTTCTCCTGGGTGAGATACGGATGGCACTCGATCTGTAAATCAACAAATGTTATAACAAGTGAACGACTTGCCCCAGGACACCCTGATCTCACCCTCATGCACCAATCCTGAATTTTTCCTCTCCCTACTGATGATTTGGGCTGAGTTTATTAAAGTTTTTCCAAGGAGAGCTCTCTACAGCAGGAACCATAGCCCAGATATCACTGTCAAAGTGTCAAAAGACTGTTTTAAGATTCTCTAATTTTCCAAGGTTTGTCAAAATAGAATTGGTCCCTGGAGTCTGGCAGCACCAATCTCCCAGATCCCTTCTCTTACCAGCCTGAAGTCCTAAGGGAACCTCTTTCCTGGCTGTTAAATGCCTGTAAAGTGTCAGGGTCATATGGCCCAAAAATACAGGCCAAGGGCACCATCTTCTCTTCAGACCTTACCTGGTTAACTGCCGGCTCATACTTCAGTCCCGGCTTGGCCAAGAGCTTCTCAATCTGGTCATGGTTGAAATTGGATATTCCAATGGCTTTCACCAGTCCTGCATCCACCAACTCTTCCATACCCTGAAAAGAGGGTCTCTGTGAAGGACTAAAAACATTTCTTGAAACCAGGGTGGAGAAGAAAATAGGGGAAGATATCTGAATGATGAGAGAGGAGGAGGAAGACTTAGCAAATGGACTGTTTTTTTTTTCTCAGCAAAGTATGAAGCAAGGCCTTTAGCTGAGGGTTGGGGAAGGGATGCAGTAGGAGGGCTGATGAGAGATGAGAAGTTATGGGAAGAATGGGTTAGTGAATAGATCTCATTTCCCTGTTGCCTCCTCCCAAGACTTTATTCCAGCTATTCTTCCAGCCTCTCCACTCACTCCTAATTTCCCATGATGAAGCTCATGTCTACCCAATCCCTTCTGTCTTCAGGTTATGTTATATATAGTTCATTAAAGTTGTGTATAACTGAAACTTTTACTTTCTCTTCAGCTTCTGTTAATCTGGTTTCTCTCCCTCCTGAAATGACTCAAAGTTCCCTAACAACCATCTAACTGCCAAATTCTAAAAGAATTTTTTAAAAAATCAAATAAAAGCAATTTTTGGTCTTTCTTCTTGACCTCTGTTGCTTATGTTTTTGCTAGATGCTCCTTCTTCCCATGACCTTAACCCAGTATTCACTGGTTCTCCTCCTACCTCATTGACAGTTTTTCCCATCTCCTTCAATGACAACTTGTCATCCTCCCAAAGTCAATATTGGTGCTACCCAGGGTCTCCCTTTGGCCACCTACTTTTCCCCTTTTCAATCCCATTCACTCTCAAGTATTTTGCAATCATTCCTGAGCAAATGACTTCCAAATCTATAGCTCTAATCTCTAGATTCCTTTCTGAGAAAGGGGCTAGACCTGAGAGTCAGAAAGACTAGGTAAAATCTGGCCTCAGACACTTCTTAGCTGGCTGACTTAATCTGACTGCCTCAGTTTCCTGATCTGTAAAATGAGAATGATAAAACAGCACCTACTGGGGTGGCTAGATGGCACAGTGAGTAAACACTAGCCCCAGAGTTGGGAGGACCCAGGTTCGGTTCCGGCCTCAGACACTTAACACCCACACAAAATAACTAGCCGTGTAACCTTGGGCAAGTTACTTAACTCCAATTGCCCTCCAAATGGAAAAAAAAAAAAAAACCCAGCACCTACTCCTAGGATTGTTGTGAAGATCAAATGAGATACCTGTTAAGTGTTTTGAAAACC
This sequence comes from Petaurus breviceps papuanus, assembly GCF_028583685.1. Lineage (NCBI taxonomy): Eukaryota > Metazoa > Chordata > Mammalia > Diprotodontia > Petauridae > Petaurus > Petaurus breviceps. Next base: position 17,720,187 of record NW_027185784.1, read on the forward strand.
ATTAGCACTATATAAATGTTAGCTATGATGGTGACGATGAGGGGTAAGATGAGTGTTAGTTTACTAGATTTTCTCTAAAGGCACTTCTGGCTCTCATCCTAAGCTTCTGCTGTCAATCACTGACTACAGAACAACTGATCTGCCCCCTAGTATCTCAAATTCAAAATACCAAAATATGAACTTGTGATCTTTGTTCCTAATCCCATTCTTCCTTCCCAAAATCACTTACCCAGTCCTCTATGCTTGATACTTTGGATTAAGGGAGAGGGAAGAGTCAATCACAGAGACCAAGTCTTTTTTCTGCAATATCTGCGGCATCTAGTCCTAACTTCTTTGCTGACTTCCAGAACTGCATCTCCAAGTATCTACTAGACAGTTAAAACTGGATTTCCTGTAGATATCTTAAACTCAATATGCCCCAAACTGGATTATTATCTTTTCCTCTAAACCCTATGCTATTTCTAACTTCCCTATTACTGTTGAAGTTACCACCATCTTTTCAAGTAGCCAGGCCTGCAATCTTCTTGTCATCCTTGACCCTCACTGTCTCTCATTTCCCTATATCCAATTTGATGCCAAGGGTCTGTATATTTCCCCTTCATAACTTCTCTTGGCTTTGCCCCCTTATTGACACTGCCACCACACCACATTGATGGAAGCCCTTATCACTTCATGCTTGGACTACTGCAACAGCCTACTGGTGGGTCTGCCAGAGTCGAGTTTCTCCTCACTCTAATTCATCCACCGCTCAGCTGTCAAACTGATGTCCCAGAAACAAAGACTTGACCATCTCCTCTCCCCAACTCAATAAACTTCAGTGGCTCCTTGTTCCTCCAGAGCCAGATATAAAATCCTGTTTGTCAAAGTTCTTCATGACCTGCCTCCCACCTTCCCCTTCTTCTTACATTCTACACCCCCCACATATCCTGCAATCCTACCTCCCGGAGGAAGCCTTTCCTTCTGGCCCTTCCTAACCTGCCCCTTACCTTCCCTGTTTTCTTACATCTTCTATTACCCAATCTCCACATACTACCTTCTACAGAAAGCCTTTCCTAATGGTCTTAATGCTAGCACCGTCTACTAATTCTCTCCAATGTATCCTGTAAATTGTTTATCCAAGTTTTTTCATGTTGTCCACTCCATTAAGATTGTGAGTTCCTCAAGAGTAGAGTCTTTTTGCCTTTCTGCACATCCCAAGACTTAGCACAGTGCCTAGCAGTGTTTGATACTGACTGACTGTTTCCTTTCACCATCCCAGTATACATCCTCTCTTTACTATCCACCGGAACATGTGTATGAGTTTCCTAACAGGATTGCCCACATATACGTTCTTCCCTCTCCAGGTTACTACTCTCTTTTCCACTAGCCAGAACTGTTCTTAACCATTCTTCTGACCATGCTGCTTTTCTGCTCAAAATTCTTTAGTGGCTCTATTACTCTACTTTCTCACCATTTTCGCCCTTTACTCAAGCTGTTTCCTAGTCTTGGAATGTCCCCTTCCAACCATCTGTTTGAATTCTCTTGTTCTTTAAAGTCCAATTCAAATGCTATCTCTTCCCTGAAGCTTTGTCTGTCCATCTGACAAGAACATTCTCCTTTGGACCTCAAGCTTCTATTTCTGACTCCTGAAGTCATGTCTCATATAATGTTAAATACTACAGTTATCTGTGTTTGTGTCTTATCTCTGTTGTAAGACTCAAAGCTACAAGAAGACATGGGATCATGTCATCTAAAAGATGTTATCTCCCCTGTCACTTAACACAGTGCATTTGGGGGCTTAATGTTTATTGAATGAATAAAATTCAAGTCAGATTCTGCTAAGAAAATAGCAAACTAACAAAAAAACTGAACAGGGGTTCATACAGAAGCACAAACACATGGCTTAAAGATTCAATGAAACAACAGAACTCCACAAAAGACCTCAAATGATTGTCTAAGCACACCCCAAAGAGCCCACCTAAAACAGTGAATGGCCTTACCGTCCATGTATCCAAAAAGTCTGTGTTACTGGGAATCACATTGCCCTTGTCATCCATTGGGAAAAGATCCTGTCCAGCCTGTCACAGACAAGACACAAAAACATAAACTGAATTTCATAGATGAGACACACCAATATAAATTAAAATTCATAGACCTTTTTCCTTAGAAGGCTATCCTTTTTCTAAAAGGAACATACAGAAAACTATATGTACCAAACTTGAGTAGCCATATCCTTTTTTAACATAGTTTGGGAATAAATTCATATATATCTATCTATATTTGTCTACATGAATCTATATGTCTGTATCTATCTATGAATCTATGTAGATCTAGACAGAAAGATCTCTCTCTCTCTCTATATATATATAATACATATAAATCTATATAGATATATAACCAGTGCCCCCAAAAATCCAATTCAGTTTAATGAAGTCCAATATTCACATGTAGATTCTTCTCAGAAAGCTCATTTCTAAGCATTGCTCACAAAAAACACCCAACAAAACCCTACATACACATTCTGTAGTAAGATATTAACGTACTAAACAAAGAAATTAGAGGTCTCCAAAGGACCAGGAAGCACACATGAAGAAAGCCACACAACTCAAGAGCTTTGATAATTTCTCCCTCGGTGGTCACAGGCAAGTCACCAAATCTCAAAATCCCAAATTCTTCTATAGCTCTAAAATGAAGATTAAAGACAACTTGCCCTCCACCTGATTCTCAAGAAGGTCTCATTCTATTTACCTTCAGAAACCGCACTGCACATTTCAATCTGCTCTAGAAACAGGATGTGCTGGGGAGAGTAGCCATACCTTAAATCCTGTAGGCCAATGAACAAGGTAGAGATCCAAGTAATCCAGCTTCAAGTCACTCAGAGTTTTTTGGCAGGCTGACTTGACCAAGCTTTTCTCATGGTATGTGCACCAAAGCTACAAAGGAGAGAACAATAAATAATTATTCACTGGAGGAAGGTCCTCTCTTGGCCTTTCATAGGTCCTAAAACAAAGAAACTGTTGACCTCCCCAATAGTCTGAAATGAACTTCCTCCTCTTACATCTATCACTGAATTTGTTTCAAAAACTATAGATCTGATATCTTAAATGAGCTTATTGTTGTTCCTGAAGAGGGCCAACAACATCAGGATTTAAGCCAGACATTGCTGGACAACGTCATCAGCCTCATTCTCTTCTACAGTCATCAAAATCCAGGGGCAGGACAAAAGTAAAGATGATTGATGATGACCTGAAATGCATCGGATGACCTTGGCGTCATCCATGCTGACCTAGGTCTAAGGTCTAAGTGCCCACAGCACCTGCTTCAGGAACCTTTATGGCTGTTGGAATGAACTTTTCACCTACCCATTCTGCCAAAAAGTCTTCAAATGCTCGTGCTAGACAACTCCCTACCTCACCAATGGGTCGGAGGCCTATTGGTTACTCTCAACCTGGTTTAAGCCTGTGTGCTGAGATAATTTTGCCAGGATGTGGCTGCTATACATGCTAAAGCTTCTTGGAGACACAGGTAAAAGTTGAGAACTAGGCAGACACCAAAGGTACATAAGCAGACCTGAAAATTTTGGACTCAGCGAACATCCTCCCTGAACATCCTCAAATGAGCTGGTACGAGTTATTCATTGGCACAGGCTAGTCACCTATAGGCCTGGCTTAAAATTATCTCACTCTTACACACACACACACACACACACACACACACACACACACACAATCTCTCTCTCTCTCTCTAACTCCCCATTCCCAATCAAAACAGTCCTTTCCCGATGGGAAAAACTACATGTCCCCTTCCTTCTAAGTCTCTGTACCCCCAGCACAGTGCCTTGCCCACTGTCAATGTTTCACAAATCAAACATGGCATGCTACCCTTTATTCCACACTGGATGGATCTTCCCACTAACTGCTGTCTAAAATTAATGCTACTATCAAGGTAAGAGTTTTGGTTTAATTGGAGTAAAAAAAAGTCCACAGAACAGGACATGAATTCAGACTCCCTCAGCCTGACCACAAGTCACTACAAACCTTGCTGACAATGAAGAGGTCTTCCCGTTTGACAACATTCGCCTTGATCTTGTCTTGGATGGCCTCACCTACTTCATTCTCATTCTGGTAGACGTGGGCACAGTCAATGTGGCGGTATCCAACATCGATCGCAGCCTTCACAGCATCAGCCACTTTGCCTGGAGGGGACTGAAATGAAAAGTCACATAAGATATATGAGCTAAAAACCTATCCCAAGAAGTGATAATTATTTCTATGTTAGAGGCCACATCTAAAGAAAAACTTTACAATAGGCCAGAAACACTGGGAGGTCACTTGATGCAGTGGAGGGAGCCTATGCACCAAAGTTAGAATCTGGGCTGTCACTACTTAAATGGCTTTGCATAAGTCACTCAATCCTTCCTAGGTCTCAATGTCTTCATTTGTAAAAAGAGAAGAGGTAGAAAACAGATGCCCCTTCTAATTCTAAATTATGACCTTATGGGGGTAGCTAGGCAGTACAATGGCCAGACCACGAGTCCTGGAGTCAGGAAGGCCTGAGTTCCAGCTTCCAGATACAACACTCCTTCTACTTCAATAATCCGAGACACTATGTCTCTCTTGGACTACTAATCAAACAGGTGACCAATACTGAACCTGTAGTCCACTAAAATCCCCAGACCTTTTTCAGATGAAATGCTGTCTAGATTCCCTTTCACCTTCTTAAACTTGTGAAGCTGATTTTGGGGATCCAAGTTTGAAACTTGACTTTCTTATTAAATTTCATTTTTTTTTTACTCATGAAGTGGTATCCACCTTCCGAGAGATAGAGGACAAATAAGTATAGTATGGTCTTACGGAGATACATATGGATGTATATGTCTATATATGAGTATGATTATAGGTATCTAAGTGTATGTGTACATATGCATATGTATGGGTATATGTATGTATATATCTTTGTATGTGTATACATGCATATGCGTGTATATATGTGTACATATATATAAATTATATTAATACTTAATTGTACCTGAGGGGGGAGGGAAGGGGGAAAAAGAATAAAGTAAAAAGTGCATAGCAGAGAACAAAACTTACAAGGAAGCTAAGAAAAGATGGACAATTATAAACACAATGCATAGTATTTATTATATAGGTTTTCTTGAAATGGCAATTTATTGTATATTTTGAATCCTCTTATGTTCTGCTGTGCACATGGCAATGCTTTTTTTTCTTTTCTTATTTTGTATTTAAGTTTTCAATGTATCTTTTTTTCTTATTGTGTATTTAAATTTTTGTATGTAAGTTTAAAATAAATTATATTTCATCTTTTTAGATCTGGTCTAATATTTTAGCTTTTGTGGAGCCTGTCATTCAACAAATTACTTAAACACTGTCTAGCTTTGTATCTTCAATCCTATAAACTTTCTCCCCAACCCCAGTGCACACTAAAGTGTTCTACTCACAGTAGGTGCATAAGAAATGTTTTTTAAATTCAATCAGAACATCTCTGTCATCATTAGACAACCCAGCGGGTTACCTAAAGAGTAGGGAGTTTTACCATTAGCTTGATGGGGGTGGGGTGTCACACAACAGGTCTTAGTGTTTGCTTTGCAAACAAACAACTGGGCCCACATCAGAATTTACACTTTAACTCCCACTCACTGGCTAATTAGCCTTGCTCCATGCAGAACACTTCATCCAGAAAGATGGAAGGCCTTTTATTCTATGGGGTCTTAAACACAAAGGGATATTTTTTACTCCTAGAGTAAATTTAAGTAAACGTATAGTCCTTTCAAATGGGTTTCAAGGCCTATACCAGAGTGAAATGAACCAGTCATCATTAGAAAGCACTTACTGTAGTAACTGTATGGAGAGCTAAGGACCCAAAAACCCTGGGCAAGAGATGAAGAGTCAGGAAAAGGAAGAAATGTGCAGGATAGGGAGGGAAAAAGAGTCAGTATCCATAGCATTAACTGGTGGTACAGTGTTTAAAACTTTTGAGTTTAGAGTCAATTATTGCTGTAATTATTTCAGTCATGTCTGACTCTTAATGGGGTTGTATTCTTGGCAAAGATACTGGAGTGGTTTGCCATTTCCTTCTCCAGCTCATTTTACAGATGAGGAAACTGAGGCCAACAGAGTTAAGTGACTTGCCCAGGGTCACACAGCTATAGTGTCTGAAGCAAGATATGAACTTGGGAACCTGAGTCTTCCTGATTCCAAGCCCAGCACTCTATCCAGGGGGCCACCTAGAATCAGTAAGACCCAAGTTCAAATCCTACTTTAGACACTTACTAGATCTACAACCATGGGCAAATCACAAAATCCAAGCCTCAGTTTCCTCACCTGTAAGGTAGGGATGATAATAATAGTACCTACCAATGAAATAATACTTGTAAGAAGTGATTAGCAAAGTGCCTGGAACATAGTAAGTGGTTATGTAAATGCTTTTTCCCTTTTCCCCCTTCCATGAGTAGTAATTTAAAAGGATCCAAACCATGACCACAGGGCCATAGAAGTCAAGTTAAAGGGATCCTAGAAGTTATCAAGTCCAAACACCTCATTTTACAAATAAGGAAACCAAAGCCCAAGAAGTTTAAAGCCACCTGCCCGAAGTCACGATGACTAATTCTAGCAACTTCCCCAGAAATCAACCATCTTTACCACAAGCTAACATACGAATCACAAGCAGCCGAGTCTCGGAATGTTCAGGAGCTTACAGTTGTCATGAGAATGCCCTATAGTGAAGGGCCAGGTTCTCATGGTAAGTGACAGAGGATTTCTGATCAGCTTTATCTTAGGCTATCAGTTTCCCAATGCTAACAGAAAGTATTTTAATCCACAATAACTCCAGCTTTATACAGCAATTTATGGTTCACAAAGTGCTCTCCTCCGACTCATTACTGCTGTTTTACAAATCACAGAATTTGGGGGCTGAAAAGGACTTCAGAGATGATCCAGTCCAGGTGTCCTCAACCTGCTGGTCTCAGAAGCCCTGGGGGAAAAGGCATGAAAAGTTACTGCAAAAAGTTCTTCTTATTAATGACTCAGTCTAAAAGGCAGGCCAGGTGGTGCAGTAGCTTGAGTGCCAGGCTTGGATTCAGGAAGGCCCGAGTTCAAATGTGACCTCACTAGCTGTATGAGCCTGGGTCACTTAACCTGTTTTCCTTAATCTACTGGAGAAGGAAAGGGCAAGCCACTTGAGTATCTTTGCCAAGAAAACCTCAAATGGAGTTCACAAAGAGCTG
>NW_027185784.1:17737411-17738883 GCF_028583685.1 Petaurus breviceps papuanus
CGGGGGTCGGAGCAGCACCTCTCAGGGGTTCTTATGACGATCAAACGGGATAATTAACGTTTGCAAAGCGATTGGCAACACTGTGCCTGCACACAGTGGGCGCTTAATAAATCACATGCTTGCTCTTTTTCCCCTTCCCCTGGGTCCCCCACTCCTGGCTCCCCAGGGCTCTCCTAGTCTGGAACAAATATGATAAACTTAACAAAGGCCCGGTGCAAGTTCCGGCAGCACCCAGCTTCGCCCTCGAGGTCGGAAGTCGGTCCCCTGGAGAGGGCGAGGTGCTCCCCTCCCCCCTCCCCCCCGGCTCCCCCCCTCTCCCCCGGGGCAGGGAAGACGGGGGGGGGGAGGATGCGCCGCCGGCCTCCCTCGCCCCCAAGCTGGCCAAAGGGGCAGGCCCTGCCCGCGCAGGCATGCATTTACCTTCCAAGTGCCCAGGCCCACGATGGGCATCTTCGCCTTGTTCCTCAGCACGAGGAAGGTAGCCATGATGATCTGGCCTTGCAGAAATGGGCCTCAACACACGCAAGCACTACACCACAAGCAGACACCGCGGCCCAGTGCTCCCAGTCGCTACTTAAATGGGATGAGCCGCGCGAGCGGAGATCGCTGCTGATTGGTTGGCTGCTGGAGCGAGGGGGTTAGCCGGCTTCTGATTGGTCAGGACGGAGACACTCTGCACGCAGTCCCGGTGGCTGCTTTTCTTCCAAGGCTGGCCTCGGGCTTCTGGATCCTGGCTAGTGTTGAGCTAACTTAGCTCGTGCACGCCCTGGAGCCTCACTTAGCTGCACTGACCCGGTTTCACTCTAGTGGAGGGCACTAAACTGTACTGGGATAAATGGTAATTGGGCTCTGCCTCCTTAACACTTCGCCAGGACGATGTGGTGCAGTAGCAATCGAGTTTGAGGCTTAGAGGTAGTGGGTTCAGATGCTGATCGTGTGCACACTCCCCGTATAACTTTGGGCAGAAGTCCCTGGGCCTGCAAAATGAAGCTTTAAAACCTTCTGTTGCCTCATGGTTTAGTTCTAATCACAACCCCGTTAGGTAGTCACACAGCATTACCTCCATTTTACAGATTAGGAAACTGATACCTAGAGGTTGTGAGTTGTCTGCAGTCACACAGCCGACGATCATGTCCTTGCATGAGCCACTGGTCCTGACTGATGCATTTCCAAGGCTCTGTAGAGATGTCCGTTTAAGCGCAGCTTGATTGTATGGGGCCTCTGATATACCTTCCAACTCAGGTTACAAGACCTCTCATTCATCGTGGCATCAGGAGATTTCTATGCCAAGAACTATTGTAACCAATAAGAAAGGACCTTTTACTGTTCTGAGGCATTAAATACCAGTTTTTCCCCTGCTCTAAGAAGAAAAAAAATGCCCTACTCTCCTTCCTTTTTCCCTTCCTACCCTGTCTCCCTCATTCCTCCTTTCCTTTCCTTTCCTTTCCTTTCCTTTCCTTTCCTTTCCTTTC
>NW_027185784.1:17738893-17739194 GCF_028583685.1 Petaurus breviceps papuanus
TCCTTTCCTTTCCTTTCCTTTCCTTTCCTTTCCTTTCCTTTCCTTTCCTTTCCTTTCCTCCCTCTTTCCCTTCCTTCCCTCCCTCCTTCCCTTTTCCTTCCTTCTTTTTTCTTCCCTCCCTCTTTCCTTTTTTTCCTTCCCTCCCTCTCTCCCTTTCCCTTCCTCTCTTTTAACTTTCCTTCCTTCCCCCTTCCCTTTTTCATTTCCTTCCTCTTTCCTTCCTTTCATCCCTCTTTCCTTTTCTTCCTTCCCTGCTTTCCTCTTTCCTTTCTTCCCTTTCCTCACTTTCCTTCCTTCCCTC
>NW_027185784.1:17739204-17823610 GCF_028583685.1 Petaurus breviceps papuanus
TCTTTCCTTTCTTCCCTTTCCTCACTTTCCTTCCTTCCCTCTTTCCTTCTTTTCCTTCCTCTTTCTTTTCCTTCCCCCCATCTTCCTTTCCCTCCCTTCCTCCCTTTCCTCCCTCTTTCCTTCCCTTCCTTTCCCATTTCCAGCTATAAGAGGACTGAGCCCCTGGAAAACTGAAATGACTAGCTCAACTTCACAATGTGCTAAATTATAATGTGAGTTTTCCAACAGGTTCCCATGAGGCAGATAAGTGAAAACATTATTAATCCTAATTGGTACATGGGGAAGGTTTAACACAGGAAAGATAAATTCTTTTCCCAAGAGCCTAAGGCAAGTCAGTAAAACAAGTGAACCTTCAAGAAAAACCCTGGAATTCTCTTCATGGACCTCCTCCCCATCCCCACCCCCAACTCTATCTTCTCATCAGTGCCTTAATTATGAAAAATCAGGGCCTTGATCTGCCGCAAACCTTCCAGGAAGTTTCCCTCCCCAAACTGAGTTTTAGTGATTTTCCACTTTATGAGAAAAGTACTGTCAAAGGTAGCAGCTATGTGGGGAAAATTTAAAAGGGACAACCAATTCTCTGGACATTGGCCTTTTGATTTCTTAATCATATGTGTTACCTCTAGGTACATTTTACCCCCTACATATCCCCATAATTGAGTATTATGACTACTTCTAATAGATGTATGTTGCACTTCAAGGCCTGTACAGCAACCCTGAGGGCTAGGTATTAATAGTATCCTCATTTTACAGATGAGGAAACTGAGGAACAGAGAGGTTAAGGTGATTTGTCCAGGGTCTCACAGCTCAGTAATTGTCTGAAGCAGGACTCAAACCTAACTCTTCCTGATTCCAAGTCCAGATGCTAACCACTGAGCCCCTGCTTCTGAGTCTGAAGTGAAAAACAAGGCCAGTGGCAAAACAAAACAAAACAAAACAAAAAAAAAACAGCCTCAGAAGAAGGACTTCTTTGTGCATAGTTTACCCATATGTTTGTATATCAACTTGAATTTCAGGCCTCGGCCACACGCAAGAAAGATGTGCTCTAGTATAAGAAGGGTAAGTAAGTAATAGACTTTGGGAGTGGGGTGGGGGGACATCCTCTGATTTCATCATGGTCAGGAACTTTTTAACTGGAAATGCTTTCCACAGATGCAGATCAGCAACCCAGGTTTCAGGCATTAAAATAAGAGGGTATCAACAGCACATGCCAGGTACCTAGGTTACCATACAGCTGCATGAAGAAGAGTTCTGTGAAAGGTGAACACTCCACCCACTGATGCAGACTGGCACCCCCTTATGACTTAGGGGCTCACTTTCATGAGTTGTGGTTGATTCTTTACTGGGTGGCCACCCAGGTGAATGAACTTAGGACACTTAGCTTGGCTGGTTCTCAAAAGACAGATCCACCTGGAGTCTGTTGCTAGACCCGGGCTTGGCAGGGTCTGCAGAAGCTTGTTGCTGCCTTTGATAAGGCTTTCCAGTAGGACTGAAAGAATCATGTAATCAGTGAAAATCACAAGGAAATTAGAATGTCATCCAGGGATGGACTGGGCCTGCATAAGGCATAAGGCACTACCAGTAAGGAAATTCCTTCTATCATATGGATCAGCACTTTCCTTACTAGTTATTATTGCCTTTGATGGTCACCTAGAACACCAATGGGAAATCACTGAGGAAAGAATGTACTTAAATGAAGACGTTATTTCTCATATCAAAATAGCCCCAGAATCACAAAGTCTAAAGAAGCTTGATAAATCAAATACTACTGATTTAATCAGAATAAAATTGAAAGAGTTTTAGTTCTGTAATAAAAATTCAAATTTGGATTAGGACAAACTTTTAAATCAGCATCCAATAAAGAAGGGAAGGGAAAGAATGGTAGTGGGACACAGGAACAGGCCCATTGGAACCTAAGGGCCATGGAAATTGACCACTGTCGAACTGGTGTAAGTTTCTTGGTTTCTCTTGGAAACATGTCATCTACCTATTTTTTCCTTCCAAAGTTAAGTCCATCAAAGTCCAATACATTCTTTCAATTTTTTTTTTGGCCTGGTTTTCTTGGTGGCAATACAACAATGACTAGCCCAGGGTGACACAGTCTATATGTGTAAGAGGCACAGCTTGAACCCAAGTCTCCAAGAGCAAGGTTAGTTCTCTATCCACCACCCCACACTGCCTCTCAAATAGAGTTAGTGTATTAATAGCAAAGGTTTATAGTAACTAAAAATGAATATCAAAAGAGAAACCAGAGAGAAAAAAATGTTCAGTGTTTTTCCATCACCATCCATCAGTTGACTAAGATAGCTTAGACAACTGGATAAATTTGATTAAATACAAAATTACATACTGTGGATTGTAATAGAACAATCTAGGAGGCAGTAACTGCTAGGCAATAAAATTGTAGATGGGAAAACTGTTCTTATTATGTGTTTGAAAAATAAAAGGAATTGGGTTTTCTCAAGGGATATTTCTCAAAGGATATTGAAGATGACCCAAGGATCAATGAACAGATGCAGGGTGGGAGTAAGGAGACGCTGACAAATGAACAATGATACTTTTATACAGAAGTGGTATTAAAAAAATGTGCATGGTCAGAAAGGGAGATTAGAGATTGTGGATAACAGACAGCCCAAAGACTACACTGGTATCCATAAAATATTATGAGAAGCAGAGGAAGTTCTCTAGTATATCAAGTAACTTATCTGTGGGGTCCCCTGTGGAAAAACATGGACAGGTGTGATAAGACCACTATATACCAGGGTTTCCTCTCATAATATGGATTAAGTTATTTTTTTTTTTTTTTTTTTTTTTTTCTGAAAGGTAGCAACACTAACTTGATTAGCCTGTGGTCCAAGGCTCAAATTTTTGAAACTTCCTGGTAGCCTCTGGCCATATTGGTGGCTTCCTGGTCCCATAAGGGCATAAAAAGACTCACCTAAGAGGAGTCAGGTTCCTTCAAAGATGGTGGATGTCCTAAGACCTTATGAGTCATCATACCTTGCCATGCTGACCAGATGTATACTCATATAGAAATGAGGGGAGCTCTTCATATACCCAAGATAAGTGCTGGAGTATCCTTGTGGAGTACCTTTCCTATGCTATGGCTAAGTAAACCTCTTGCTAACTGCTCAGTGAGCTACCTTGCTTCATTTTGTTCTGATGTTGAACTTGAACCCACAAGAGTACCAGTCTAAACCAGGCCCACCCCTATTAACAAGAATCCAACAAAGTGAGAAGAAGCATGGATAATTATTGTCCGTCCTTGTGGAAAAATACACATACTGATGAGATCATAGATTTATTCATGTACCGAAATAACTTTCTGAGTTAACTTACCCAGCAGGAAAAGGGTATCATGTACAGACTACCAATCTCAATTTTTAGGCCATATTCCCCATCATAAATTAAAATTTCCCCCAAGAAAAAAGTTCCCATAGTAGCTACTGAAAAAATTAGCAACCAAGTATTAATTAATAATTAAAATTAATCAGAGTGTAAATCCTCGAGACTGGGTCTATCCAGCCCTGTCTCCCTCTTCACTACCCCTGCTACCTTCCTGGTCGAACTCGGCTTTGACAAGAACCAGAAAAGCAGAATTTCAGGGTTGGAAGAGATTTCAAAGGTCAGTGTGGATGACCCCAACTTGAACTACGATTCATCCCCCAAAGTGGCTGTTTGGTCTTTGCTTAAGGACCTCCAAGTGAAATGGGAACTCACTACCACCTGAGGAAGCCCGTCCCATTTTTGGATACTTCTAAAGGTTAAATTGAGCCTAAATTTATCTCTTTACATCTTCCTCCCACTGGATCTAGTTCTGCCCTCTGGGGACATACTGAACAAGTTTAATCTCCCTTCTAATATTGCAACAATCTTTCAAATACTTTCTAAAAAAATGTTTCTTCTCCTCTAAACTCAACATACCCAGTTCCCTCAGCTGACTTTTATATGATGTTATCTCTCAGTCCACCAGTTTTGTTGCCTTTCTCTGACCACCTTATCAAGATAGCATCCAGAACTGAATACAATACTCTAAATGTGGTCTAATCAGAGTAGAGAACAAAGGAACCAGGAGCCCCTTCCTTCCTCCTCCCCACCCCTGGTCCTGAATATTGTATTTCTCTTAACTCAGCATATAATCACATATGCTTTTATTTTTTTATATTTTTATATTTTTCCTGTCATGCTGTTGGATCATTTGGAGTTTGAAGACCACTAAAACCCCACAGACCTTTTTTTCAGATGTATTGCTTCAAATCAAGTCATAGTTTCTTTCTTTTTTTTTTTTTTTTTAAAGCAATCGGGGTTAAGTAACTTGCCCAAGGTTACATGGCCAGTTATTTCTGGGTGTGGTGCTGAGTGTCTGAGCCCAGGATTCGATCTTCACGTCATCCCAACACTGGAGCCGGTGCTCTTACTCGCTGAGCCACCTGGCCGCCCCCAAGTCATAGTTTCTTTATTTTGATTTTTTTTTTGGAGGGAGAAGCCAGCACAATTAGGGTTAAGTGACTTGCCCAAGGTCACACAGCTAATGTTAAGTGTGTCTGAGGTCGCATTTGAACTCAGGTCCTCCTAAATCCAGGGCCAGTGCTCTATTCACTGTGCCACCTAGCCGCCCCCATTTTGATTTTTTTAACCTAAGTATAAGACTTTATATCTTTCCCCATCAAATTTCATTTTATGAGATTTGTCCTCATTGTTCTAGTTTTTCAAGATCTTTTTGAATCTCCATTCCATAACCTGTGTTTGCTTTCTTTCCCATCTGAATGTCATGCCATCTATCTATTCATCTAAGTTGTAAATTTTAAAAAAATATATTAAATAGGGCACATACACATAGTACTTGAGGATTTGGAATCATTGAGGTACTTCATTAAGAGACATCTTTCCAAGTTATCGTGGCCTCTTTGCAAAGTCTATGTGCCTTCTCTGTACCCATTGGAATGATTTGGGATTGTACCTCCGATCTCAGCTTACCTCTGCCTCTTGTACCATGGCTCCCATTCAGTGATGTCTCAGAGAAATTTCAATCTGATTTTAGGTTTGATCCTTGGCTAAACAAAAACTAATAATGCTTAACAAATGCTTGTTGTATTTAATAAGATAATTTTCTCCCTAGCCTTGGATGGCAACCCTTCCAAACTGCACGCCTGCTCTTACCTTGGTTAGAATTTCCCCAACCCCCTTCTCATATTGCTCCCTTGGGTCTCTTATGAATTTTGTTAGCATTAATCAATTCTCCCCTACCCCCCATAGTCAATGATGTACAGCTGATACATCCCCATTAAGCCACTATAATGTTTAATAGAAAGGAAAGGAGAGTGAACAGCTGTCTACCCTTAAAGGGCATGACTTTCTTTTTCCACCTGTTACTCCCCCCTACCCTTTATGGGGATATAGCTTTCTTTACTCTCACCTTAAAGCTTACAATTTTTCATTTCTGAATTCATTGCAAGGCTTGTAATAATTTAATACCAAATTCTTTACTCCAGCTTTGCCTAGCTATTCTAAATTAGCTCCAAAGCCCCAGGTTCACTCAGAACCAAACATTTTGTCTCTCTAAATTAAGGAACATTCTCTTATTATCTATTTGTAAGCATTAAATAAAATGTATACTTTGCATTTCTATTGACCAATAAGGTTTTATGATAGGCAAATATAGTAAAACCTCAATGGAAAGGGACTGCCAGCCAAGAAGAGACATACCTGCTTAACCAGAAAAGAGACAAGTAGTTTTGCTAGAAGATGGGGGTGGGATTAGTCAGTTCCAACCCTCCAGCTCTGGTTCTTCCCCTGTTATTTCTCAACAGCAGCTTCTGATCACATCTCACAGGTGATCTCTGCTTGCAATGATCTCCTCCCTTTTCCATTTTGCCTGCCTTCTTTACTTCTTTCTTCTCTTTGTCCTCTTGGCTTCCATGTTCTTCCACCCCCAGCTCTCTTTACCAAAGTGTGAGTTTATGTGCATGTGTGTATTGTATGTGTGTGTATGTGTGTGTGTTGTGTGTGTGTATGGAGGGGGGTGAGTTTGGGAGTCTAAGTACTATCCACCCAGTGGTTCAACCCCTTGCCCAACTATCTCCTCTTCAAAGGCAGGTTACAAATACAAACTGTTAGAAACACTTGAAAGTAATGTCACATATTTTTGAAGAGTAGTATTCCACAGGAACAGCTGTTGACCTTTCACTAAACAGGTAGATGGAACCAGATAGCTCCAGAGGAGAGAGACTGAGGCTGGTTGGTGACTTTGCACAACCTGCCCTCACTTAAATCCAATTCACTTGAAAGTCATGGCATCACCTTCCTAATGTCATGGTCCTCTTCAAGAATGAAGGGTAAACAATAATAACAAGGTGATATGATATTTAGGGTTAATGCAAATTATCCTTTAGTAAAATTGTCTTTTACTAAATAGATAGGTGATATTATTCTTTTGGCAGAACAAAAAGGAAAACTTGGAACCTATATATAAAAATGAAGAAAAGGGGGGAAACCTGCCATTTAAGAAGAATAATTGAAAGGAGAAGAGTGAGGATTAGTTTATTAATTGAGATCAGAGTTGCCAACCACAATTCATCTGGAAAGAAAACCTGTGCCAAAGAGAAATACAAAAAACTTATAACACTAGTCAACAGATGGGAAAGGGAGAAAGGAGAAAAGTTAGACTGTCCTGGGAAAATGCTTAGAGACAGGTATAATAATTATTCTTGATTGGGACAAGTAGCAATACCACTAATATGTGTAATGGGAATGTAAATTTTTAAGATCTTCCCTGCCCCTAGGCTAAAGTGCACCTGCAGCCTGGGGTGGGAGGCTTGTTTTTCAGTAGATACTTCTTGATTGGCCAGTGAGTCAATAAGGTTGTTACATTCTCTGAGCCAGAAGAAGGCTATATAAGCCCTGATGTGTAGCTTTGTTTTGGGGCTCACTTTGAGAAGTGTTCTGTGATTTGATCTGGATTCTGGGAAGCCGTTGTTGAGAGCTTTGAAAAACCCAGAAGTTGAAACCCAGATGTTGATTGGGTATGGATGTAATGGTTGGACAGTTTGAAAACCGTCTACTTGATCTGTTTCTCTGTCTTGATAATCCTGTCTGTATATTCTGAAGTTCGGGGTGCTGACCTTTTTCCCCTGAACTAGGTAAACGATACATATTTGACTGATTAAAGTAAGCTTGTTAACCCATTTTGAGTTGCTTTCCTTTATCAAAGCAGATCTAAGAATCTGAGTGAGCAGCCACCCTGGGGACACTGGGGTGCTTGCCGATACAATATGCTAATGAAAGATTAGGGGGCCCACCAGGTAAAGAGGAAAAAAACAACAGGAAACCAAATCCTGGGTAAACATAATAACCAAACTTGACCCAAGAGAAGAATTGAAAAAACAAAGCACTTTCCCTTCCATGAGGGAACTATTGGTGTGGGATATTGCATATTTTTGCTATTGTTCTCACCCTTTTAAAGGACCTTTGTTACCAGTGATAGCTCCTTGTGGAGGGGTAGAGAGATAACATGTGCAGAAAAAAAAAATTTGACACAACAACAAAAAATATAAAAAAAAAATTTTAGTTAAAAAAAGACTAGATTGTGGACGAATCCACAAAATCAATTTTTCTGAAGGACCATGTAAGTATTATGGATTCAGAAGCACAGAAATAGATTTATAAGAGAATCAGGCATTTAAAAAATAGCATTGTAGAAGCAAATATTTGATTTGGAGAACTGTAATAACTTCCATGATAATAAACTCTTATTGTTTATAAATCAGGTTAATATGTTGGCTCAAGTAACTGTCAATATATTCACTAATTTATAGACATGTAGTTAGATAAATAACATTAAAAATTGCTTTTCTCCACATTTGTTGGTCAGGCCAATACTTTTCGAACCAAAATATTGGGTTCAAGTAATCAGGTATCTTCTCACAAATTCCATTTGAAAAAGTTAACAGTAAAACATATAATTTCAGAGAATTGTCAGAAAAATGGAAAACTTTAATTTTAGATTTTAAAAAAATGTACAAGTCCATGATAAGAGAGACTTAGTTTAACAGCAATTCCTGTGAGTTTGGGTTGATTGGTTTAATAATCCTTAGTAGGAGTCAGTTGCTAAAAAAAAAAATTCATGCTAGTTGAGGTTGTATGAATAGAATTATCACACATCCAGATGAAAGGATGCAATGGTCTCACCATGCACTGTCAAGGACAGACTACATCTGGGCCATTCTGCCCAGTTTTTGACTGCTTGTGCTTCACCTCCACACCCATTCAAATGTTTCCTGCAGAACTGTGAAAAGGCTTATGTAAAATTGGACAAAGAATGGGAACTATTTCTAAACTGACAATTTGTTGTTCCTCTGGTTTATGAATTAAAGAATTGTTCCAGGGGAAGTTAAAATCCTTATTCTTCCAAGGCAATATGACTTGACTAAAATATTGCCAATCCAGCTTCTTTGCAATTGAATAGCTCACATTTATACTGAATCAAGATGTGATGTTTTCAAGAGCGCTGAGATTTTATTAATTAACCTTTAATGAATGGCATGATATGCATGAAAAGCAGAGTAATACTTTTAGAAATTGGATGAATTGATATGTCTCTCTTTCAAAATTGGAAATCTCTTTCTATCTAAAACAAATACTTTTAAAATTATTTTTCTTTGCCTTTCTTCTGTAAAGAAAGTAATTTGTCTTTATTTTAGCTCAGTCTTCTTTAAGGCAACTCTATGCTTACTGTCTCTCTTCCCTTTCCCCTCAATCCTCAATCCCCTCTCTCTTGTCAGCCCTTCCTGAACTTTTGGATTTACTTTATTTATTAATTCCTTTTTCTTTCTTCCTTTTATCTATTCTAATTCTTCTCTTTTTTTCCACTCAGTATACTAAAATTCCCTCTCCTCTCAATTTTTGTTTTTGAATTTCATTTTTATGACTTATTCTTCAAAAAAGGATTTATTTCCCTTATCTTTGACATTATTTCTTTTTTCCTTTCTATTCTAGACTTTAATTCTTTGATTTGTGGTCCTTATAACTTATTCCTTCTATATTTCTCATTGAATTAAAGCTTCTAAGTTCCTATTTTGAGTTCCCTCTTCTAAATATTTCTAGTAGGTCCTGCCCTCCGACCTTCTTTTCCACATGTTCCTCACTTTTTTTTAAAAAGGCAACTGGGGTTAAGTTACTTGCTTAGTGTCACACAGCTAGTAAGTGTCTTAGGTCACATTTGAACTAAGGTGCTGACTGCAATGCTCTATCTACTGCACTGCCTAGCTGCTCCTGCCGAACTCTTAAAATACCAATTCCTGCAGGTGATAGAGGATAGAAGTATTGCTCTATAGTGGAAATTTTCCTGTGTCCCTCATTATGCAGTTCTTTACTACCCTCCAGCATAACCTCTATCTGACTTCAGCTTTCTCTCTTGTCTCATTCCGTAGTTTTGAAAAGAAATCTCTAAATAGTCTTTCATTTGTTATTTTATTGTACTTTTGTTGTTAACACCATAGATGTCTTTCTCTTTTTAGTTTGTGTGTGTGTGGGGGGGGGATTTATTTCTTTATCTGTGCCTTTTAAAATTGCTGTTATTTGTTTACCATTCTTGAATTTCTGATATCTGGTGTGTTTACAAAGCAAAATTTTTTTAGTTCTGGTTTTCTTTGTGGGAATGTTTCAAATACATCTTTTATATTGAATGTCCATCTTTTGTGGTTAGGTTCAAGTTTGGAGGGAATGTCACTTTGTGTCCCTTTGCTCTTCAGGATATACTGAGGTTTTCGCTGAGTGCAGAATAGTCTTAGATTATTCAAATATTTCCTTTATATTTGAAATTATTTTTTCTGTTCTCTTGCAGAATTTGTTTTTCTTTTGGGGGTGGTCGAATTTCTTTTTTCTGAACGCAATCTATGGATTATTTTGATTGGTACTTTGTTTTCTGTTTTCAGAAGAACGATTTTCTTGTATTATTTATTGCATTATGTTATTCAGGTTTTTTGTGACTTGTCATGTTCTTCTCTATGCATCCTGTATTTGAGATGCCTATTTCCTCCTTCCTTCCTTCCTTCCTTCCTTCCTTCCTTCCTTCCTTCCTTCCTTCCTTCCTTCCTTCCTTTCTTCCTTTCTCTCTTTCTCTCTCTCTTTCTCTCTCTCTCTCTCTCTTTCTTTCTTTCTTTCTTTCTTTCTTTCTTTCTTTCTTTCTTTCTTTCTTTCTTTCTTTCTTTCTTTCTTTCTTTCTTTCTTTCTTTCTTTCTTTCTTTCTTTCTTTCTTTCTCTTCTTTCCTGTGTATTTTCAGTACCTATTACTTGTTCTCTCTTTTGTTTCTCTCTTTATAGAGGGCTCAGAATTTCCAGTCAGCTCTTCATTTCCCACTACCTTGGTTTTAAATCCTTGAGCTTTCTGTGCTCTCTGGCACTCCTCCCAACTTTCTTTCCTATATTGTTTTCACTGTCCTCTCCTGCTCCTTCCCCATTAGGTTGTTAGCTTTCTGAGGGCAGGAACTATTCTTCCTTTTTTATGTGTATCCCCAATGCTTAACCTTGTTCCTGGCAAATGTTTATTGACTGTTGAATCTACCACTGTGGTTTCAAGTTTTTCTCTTTTGCCAATTACTTCTACTGCTCAGGTCAGAATTCTGCTGTTATGATTCTTATTTTTCTCTTAAACCATTTTGGTTTATCCTGCGGTGGCTTCATGTTCTCTTGAGATTGCACAAGGTCCTTTACCTGCTTCATTAGGTTGCCATCCTCAGTTCTCTGGCTAAGTATTGTTGCCAAGAGCACAGCCATGCTGCGTCCCCAGAAAGAGCTTCTGCCTTTGCAGAGGCAGAGAGAGCTGGTCAGAGTTGGGTTCTGTTGTAAACCTACATGTATGCTTATGCCGCCCTGCCTGAGTGTGGTAAATGACAGGGGAAAGGAGTGCAGAGCGCCGGGATTAGGCTTTTCTGATGTTAAGTTTTATTTTGGAGAGGACTGATAGGTTGTGATGATCAGAGAAAGTGACTAGCTCTCCATCTTGTTGTTCACATGATCCCAAATTCACCACCCCCTCCAAATGAATAGTAGAATTTAACATGCCATGTATTGGTAATGTCTCAGATGTTTGGTAAATCAGTTTGATATAATCATAGGATTTTAGCTAGAAAGGACCTTATAGTTCACTAAGCCCAATTTACCACCTTTCTACTGGGATAAAGTGGAGTGGCATGGGGAAAGAATTATAGAGTCAGAGGGTGTGGGTTTAAATTCTGCTTCTGAGGCTTATTATCTGAATGACTTCAGATAAGTCACCTAAGCTCTCTGGGTCTCAGTTTCCTTATTTATAAAAGGAAGAGATTGGATTAGATGTCCTTTGAGGTCCCTTCTAGATCTGTGATTCTATGAATTCATTATATAAGAATCTCTAAAAAATGGTCAATTACCTCAAACATTTGTAGGACTAGGGACCATATGTTTAATGGCCCCATTCTATCATCAGAATGTAATAAAATACTTGAAGTAAGCCAAAATCTGCCTTCTTATGAATTCTATCCATTGATCTGTTCTCTCGAGTAACCTAGACTAAGTCCTGTCAATTCCCCCTTCATAACATCTCTTATAATATGCCCTCTTCTCTTCTCTGACATTGCCACCCCTCTGATGAAGGATCTCGCTATCTCCTGTTTGGCCTATTGCAATAACTTGTCTGCTCTCCCTGACTCAAGTCTCCCCACTCCAATGGATCCTCCCTACTCAACTATTAGAGTGAGCTTCCTAAAATGTGTGTCTGACCCTATCATCTCCATTTCCCACCACCACTACATTCAATACACTCCTGTGACTCCCTATTACTTTCAGGATCTAATATCAAATCCTCTATCTGGCTTTTAAAGCTAAATGGTTTGTTCCCTACTGCCTTTCCAATCTTCTATATAACCTACAATAAAAAGAAGCTGGCCTCCTTTTTGTCCTGTGTATATAACACTCCGCCACCCCACTCTATACGTTTTCATCGGTTGTCCCCCATGCCAGGAATTCTGTCCTTCCGCATCTCCGTCTCCTGGCCTTCTTGGCTTTCTTCAAGTCTCATGTAAAAGCCTACCTTGCGCAAGACGCTTTTCCTGACCCCCCTCAACGCTCTAGTGCCTTCTTTCTCTGAGATCGCCTCCTATTTATCTTGCATGTGTCTTGTACGTCGTCGTCTGTGTGGTGTCCCTACCATTAGACTGTGAGCTTCTTGAGAGCTGGGACCCTTTTTGCCTTTCTTGGTATACTAGCACAACACAGTACCTGGTACACAGTAGGCACTTAAGGCTTGTTGACTTGATTCAACTGAGTCTCTGGGCCTAGAGTCAGGAAGATCTGAGCTCAAATCATGCCTCAGATACTGTGCGACCCTGAACTGGATGGGTGCTTACCCTTTGTTTGCCTCAGTTTCCTCCTCTGTAAAATGTAGATAATAATTGCAATCTCCTAGGGTTGTTCTGAGGATAAAATGAGATAAGAATTGTGTATTTCTTAGCAAATTGCCTGGCACATAGTAACATATATATATAGATATATAATATATATATACACATATATATGTATATACACACATATTATATATACTAGCTATTATTATTATTCAAAGTTTGTTTTTACATATCCTCTAAGTCTTTACAGGCAAAACATCCTCCATACCTTTACCTGTTTTTCACATGGCATGGTTTTCCAGACCCTTCACAATTCTGATTAACCTCCTTTTCATGTACTTCAGTTTTCATGAACCCTCTTCAAAAATGCTGTTCCCAGACACAAATACCATGCTCTAGACATGAACTGACCAGCATAGAATACAGCTGAACTTTTACAAACTTTGATCCCAGCACAATACTTCAGTTAATCCAGTTTAAGATTAAATTAGCATTTTTAGTAGCTACATCATACTACCAGTACTTTTTGAGCTTGTTTAACATAGATCATTTCAACTCTATGATATTAAGAGAAATTGTCAGTTGTGAAAAAATGTTTTTGACTGTGTTATAAGTATATATGACCATGAAGAAAATAGACAAGTGTGGGAAGACTTCTATGAACTGAATATATAAAGTTAAGTAAGCAGAACCAGGAAAAGAATATACATCAAAGGTGTAAGACACATGGCTGCTTCAGCCTACAATATTCTGGAGTAGGGTTGGAAGCAGATTTAAATGTAATTGGGAAATATTTAACCAAATAAAAATACCATAGAACATAGTTAATGTTAATATGTGATTTTCTAAGTCAACATATGCCCACAGGGATCCATATGTATATAGTTTAGTAGTTCCTGCTTGTATCTGAGTTTGACACCACCAATAAACTCAATGACTCAATGTAAACAGAGAGAATAAAATCAACAATGAAAATTGAAAATGAATACTGTGTAATTATAATGACCAAACTTGACCTCATAGAAGAGATATGAGAATGTACTTCCTTCCCATCTTTGTAGTAGTAACAAGGTTGGACTATGGAGGAGGAACACAGCTTATAATATTAAAGTTGACTAATATGTGGGTCAGTTTTGCTAAATTGCTTTTCATTCCCTTTTCTTTTTTGTTCTTTGTTATAAGGGATGATTCTTTGTAAGGGGGCGGGGAGAGATTTAATCATCTGAAAAGGAATTTAAACCCAAGTCTTTGTGACTCTAAGGTGGTTTAGGGAACCATTCCCCAGGGAAAAGGAATGAATGCCAGTTGATGGGAGGGATGCCAAACTTTGGAGACCAGTGAGCAGTTGACCAGATAAGTGACAGGCACCATCTGTTGGAGAAGAGCTGAATTTCAGCCATCGATAACAACTGAATAGCAACATCAGTGATAAGATTAGTATCAATTAATATCACCTGCCCAGAGAATAGAACTAGATATGACACAAATCTCTGTTTCTATTAATTTTTTTTATTCTGGAAAACTTTATTTTTATTGTAGGTGGAATGGGGACACAGCAAGTTAGATGATTCCAATTTTGTTGGCAACATCTAAAGCATCATAGTCTGGAGCAAGACGGACATAGGCCTTCTTCTCTCCATCGGGCCGGATCAGTGTGTTGACCTTGGCCACATCGATGTCATACAGCTTTTTTACCGCCTGCTTGATCTGATGCTTGTTGGCCTTGACGTCCACAATGAAGACCAGGGTGTTGTTGTCCTCAATCTTCTTCATAGCAGACTTGGTGGTCAAGGGAAACTTAATGATGGCATAGTGATCGAGCTTGTTTCTGCGAGGGGCGCTCTTCCGATGGTATTTGGGCTGCCTTCGAAGTCTCAGTGTCTTGGGTCGCCAGAAGGTGGGGGATGTTCGGATCTTCTTCTTTTTGTGGCTATGGACACCCTTCAGCACTGCCTTCTTGGCCTTCAAGGCCTTGGACTTGGCTTCTGTCTTGGGGGGGACAACAGCTTCCTTCTTCGCCTTTGGCACCATGTTGGGGGAAAGGTGTTTCTATTAATTTGCAAATAAAATTGTTCATATGTCAAGTGTGATGTAAGATCTTTGAGGGAGAGGACTTTAACTTTGTTCTTCATATTCCTAGCATCTCGTACAATACCTGACACATAGTGAGCAGGAACGTAGCAGATCCTTATTGAATTGAATTATACAGCCCATGTGCTTGTATGTAGAGCTGGTAGCTACCCTCAAGTGGCACCAAATAATGACATTCTAAGACACTCAAGGAGCAGACAGTAAGCCAGGGAAGTGAGTCTTGCCTCCCAATGCCTACTGAGGTACTCTGTGTCAAAAAAGATCTTCTAACATGAGAGTAGCAGGCACACACAATTGAACTTTGTCATTGTTTTCTTATTCCTTAGTATGGGCCTGGGTGGGGTAGAGAATAAAAGAAAAGTACAACTACTGCTTTATTCTGCAACAAATTAAAAGCTTTAGAGCGGTTTTGCTGAACCGTTTTAAAGAAATCTTTCTTACAAGTGAAGGCATTCAAGGGAGGAGGTATTCAGAAATGCATGTAATATAAAAGCAAAAGTCATCAAAAACAACTTTAAAAAAGAGAAATAAGGCTGCATGGAGTAACTTCCCCTTATATACTTGGATATTAGTCTTATTAACATTATAACATTTGATCCAACTGGAAAACCAGTGCTTCACATGATGGGTAGTTAGATTGAATAGATCTGATTCCAAGAGGTGGAAGCCACCATGTCCTTTATAGTTGGATTCAGTCCAAGCTCTAAATAGTAACTATAGGGAAATAGCATAAGGCAGCTTTTCCAAAGGCATTTTCCTAGACCAGTCCTTGATGGACAATAAAATTCCTCCTTGGGTCAGTGATATTCTCATGGAGATGTCCATGCCTAAGGTCCCAGTTAATGAATGAGGCTTGCTTACCTCCATCCATCTTGAAGGAAGCCATCTTGTTGAGTAAACGAATGTATTTCCTAGGGTATAAATTTATACTCAAGGAGAAAGTATTGACTTACAGGTGAATAAATATAGTGGAAGGCTCATCTGTTTTCTTGCATTGAAAAGTTGTAACTCTTAACCCAAAGATTCCGTTCCTAGACTTATGCATTAAGGAGGCCAGTGACAAAAAGAAAAGTCCTATATACACCAAAATATTTATAGTGTCACTTTTTGTCATAAAAACAGAATTATAAACAAAATATGTGCCCATAACTTGGGATATGGCTAGTTTTAGTATGTGAGTGTAAAGAATATAATATCATTGTTCTGTAAGAAATAATGCACTTAGCACAGTACTTGTAAATAGTAGGCATTTAATTAATATTTATTGACTGACCAACTAAAGATAAATAAAGAGAAGCATGGGAAGATTTATGTGAGCTGATGAAAAATGGAATAAGAAGACTCAGGAAAACAATAAACAAAATGACCACAATAGTAACATACGGAAACAACAACATGACTGAAGTTGAATGCTAAAGAAAAAATTCCCCACCTAGCAAAAATGAACAAGTTACAGATCCAATGACCCACCCTCACTTCCAAACTTCTCCTATATTAGCAAGAGGAAGCCAGGATTCTGTCCTTCTCTCTAAATAACTGCTCTAATTAGTGGGTCTTTCCGTCTTTCTTTGAAGTTCACACAAAAAAATTATTAGTAATCCAAGGAAAACCACCAAGACATAGAAGTTGGTACAGGTCAAAAAAGAAGGTGTCTTCATACATAATACACTCTGTTCTCCCATGAAATGATGGAATGAGTTTTTGTACACAGTGTATTAGTTAAAACCCACATGACTAGTGATGTCCAAGGCTTGTGGTTACAATGATGTGCTTAAAAGTATAGAATATGTCCATAAAATAGAACAAATTCTACTTGAAAAAAAGGACAGGTTGTGTCTAGCATAGAAACTACTGCTAAATAAGAAATCTAATTATATACTTCTCAGAATCTCCCACAGTTTCCTTCAGTAGAGAACTCTTTAAGATCAACTAAGTGAGCTCTTTCCTCATCATTCTCATCCATGTCTGGCTGCCTTGGTTTATTGACTAGTGATAACCTACACATTAGAGGCTTCTATCATCATAGGGTCAACCTCAATAGCAGCAGACAGACTTCTGGGTATGTCTGACAGTGACCCTGTCATTGTGTCCCCGTCCTACTCTTCACCAGCACCTGATGAAGGGACTGGTTGTTGGTATTTCCTACCCTTAACATGCTGGAAAAGGTCATAGATGGAAAACCAGTAGGTATCCCAGAGGCCATCTAGTGTCTATTCTTGTGGCTCCTGATTTCAAGACATATGACTTCACATCTTACCTTTTTTTCTTCCCTTCATTCTTCTAGATTATCTTTTTTTATCATTATTAAATTTTATTTTTAATTTGTGGAATAAAACAAACATTTCCATAATAAAAATATGATTGCACATGAAACTATAAATCTACTACACACAAACTTTATATTTCTTTCACATATACAACAAAATTATCATATACATTTCCCCTCTCCCCCCTCCCCCACCATGGCTACCATTAGACACAAATAGTCATCTCTGTGAGTGTGTAAAATTATTCTATACACACATTTCATCATTTCACATCTTGAATTCATTTCTAGATGACCTTCTTTCAGTTTCAGTTATTGCATTAATTTGTAGGTTAGAGGCCTTGCCCAGTTCTGAATTTCTCATCAGGAAATAGCTAAGTCTTCTGATCTCCCAGAAGAACAATCTTTATTCATGATAAAGAATGTTCAGTTTTATAGTATATGCTCTTGCTTACCAACTGGTTTTATTCACTTTTTGTTATGTCATATTTGAGTATTTTCTTTAATTTCTTGCTATTTTGATTATTTTTATACTATGGAAATTGTTATTTGTTGATTATAAGTTCCTCCTCCTGGTAACTTGCAACACTTTCTCTTTTGACAAGGAAGTTTTGGTACTCGATTACTATATTTCTAGGTGAATAAAATTTTGTGTTTCCCTCCACTGACATCTAGTAGATTCCATTGTTTTTTATTCTTGCCTCCATCTTCAAAATATATGGGCAAATTTCTTAAATAATGTTAAGGATTGTCATATTAGGATCCTATTCATATTTTTCTGGGATACCATTAACTGTCAATTTTTCTCACCAAACTCTGTCCTCTAGCTCTGTTGTTTTCATTTACAGATATGTCAGGTCTTTTAGTTTTTTCATTTTCTAGTTTATTCTGTTGTTTAATTCCACACTTGCTTTTTTCATTCTGAATCACCATGCTCCCCAGAGTCCATTGGTTCATTCAAATGCTCTCCTGCCTTTTTTATGTTGCTGCTTAATTTTCTTAAATTATCAGTTACCTCATTTCTAATTTCATGGAAGTCAGTTCTTTCCTATATCTGTTATTATAATTCTGAATTGCTTTGGAATTTCTTGAGGTATGTCCATTTTCTCTCTGAGAACTGTTGTGGTAGACTTGTTCTTTCTGGATAATTCTCTTTTCTTTTTTTAGCCTATGGTATCCTCATTACATTGAAGTCTTTTTTTTTTTTTTGCTTACTCTTTTTTAGGTCTTTGTCAGTTTCCTTTTGAGATTTTTTTTGTGAAGCACCCTATCTTTTTCCTCCTATTTTTTGTTTTTGTTTCCCTTTTTTTGATGGATCTGCCATTTCTTTAATGGTCATTCAGATTGTCCGGGTTTAGTTACAACAACTTATTCTTGCTTAGATTTCTTTATGTTCCACCTCTCTTGAAACTCCCTACATTTCCTTATATACATTGTTAGCATCTCAACTCCTTTCATACACATCAATACTATCTCCACTAACTCCTGCCTCTCTCTCTCTTGTGCACAGGACTCATTATGACATTTCCCATTCTGCTCATTCTTTTCCTCTTATGAACACACTATGACTTGGTGCTGAATACCAGAAAAATTTTTATCAGCTATTCATATACTAAACTTCCTACCACACACCTATGACCTAGTTTCTCACACCATGCCTCTAACAGCAAAATCAAATGTGGGAATTAAATGGCAGCTAAGACCCGCTGTGTGTCCCTGCAGTTTTAGTCCCACAGCTGGTTCCCTTTTGCTAGCATCCTCAGACTCATTTGTAAATACGATTTTGGAGGAAAAGAAGAGAATATTACTGTATTGTTTACTTGCCAAGTCTAATGGTCTTTTTTCTGCCTTTGAAATTGGTGATCACTCTCTTCATGTTTTGTTTATTTGTTTATAATATTCATTTCTTAAAATTTTGATTCCCAAATTCCCTCCCTCCCATACCTTTCCCACTCATTGAGAAGGCAAGAAATATATCAGTTATATATGTGAAATCACACAAAACATATCTATATTAGCCATGTTGTAAAACAAAAAACCAACAATAAAAAGCAAGAAACATAAAAAAAGGAAAAATATGCTCCAATCTCTTCTCTTCTCTAGTTGTTGCTGTTTAGTAAAGATTAGGCAAGTCCCACTTTTCCTGACCCCATTTGGGGTTTTGTTGGCAGAGACACTGGAGTGGTTTGCTTTTTGCTTCTCCAGTTCATTTTACAGATGAGGAAACTGAGGGAAAGAGGGTTAAGTGACTTGTCCAGGGTCACACAACTAGTAAGTATCTGAGATCAGATTCAAACACAGGAAGATGAGTTTTCCTGACTCTAGGCTCAGCTCTCTATCCATTATGCCACATAGCTGCCCTTTCGTCTGCAACTATATTTTCCATTTCTTTGAGTCACAGAAGGAAACAGCAGACCTCTCCAGTATCTCTGCTAAGAAAACCCCAAATGGGGTCACAAAGAGTTAGACATGACTGAAAATAACTGAAAAAAGTTGCAGGTGTTGATAAATGTCTTTTCTCATAAAGAATGAAGGAAATAAGCTAAGACATTCAGAAACTTGCAGGATATTTGGGTTATGCTTTCTCCCCCTTGGATTTGTTTGAGCATTCTTTAAGAGCTATCTTGAGAAATCTGCTTTGTTCATGGTAATTATGACTTTTTTGTCCAAACATTTTGAATAGAATTCAACTGTTTCTATAGTACTTCTCTTTTATTCAGGTATGACATTAGTAATAAAAAAAATAATATCTGTGGAAATGCCCATTCTTTCTATGGTTTCTTAAATGTTACTGTCACTGATTACAGGCAATGAAAACGCTTGTCAAGTTAATAAGCATTTATGAGTTTACTAATTAGTTTACTATGTGCCAGGCACTGAACTAAGCACTAGGGACACACACACACACACACACACACACACACACACACACACACACACGGACAGGGACAGAGATAGAGACAGAGACAGAGAGACAGACAGAGACAGAGAAAGACATAGAGAGACAGAGACAGAGTTAACAGCCCCTGTTCTAGAGAAGCTCACATTCTATTGGTGGAGACATGTAAACAGCTAGCTACATAGAAGGTATGTATAGGGTCTTGGGCAAATGTCTAGGTTTGAGCCCTAAGTTACACTATGGTTTTCAAGGATTTCATTTCTTGGTTAAGGTTTACCACTCTCCTCTAGGTTACTTATCCCCCCTTCCAACTCTTTCCTCCAGAGCTTTTAATTTGTAAAATATCTCTTGCTTCATTTTTCCTGAATATCCTATTCCCATAGTGAATAGAACACTGGAGAACACCTGGAGTCAGGAATACCTGAGTTCAAATCCAGTTCCAGATTCTTAATAGCTGTTGTGACTCTGGTTAAGTCACTTAACCTCCATCTGTTTCAGTTTCCTCATTGTAAAATGAAGATAATTATAGCC
This sequence comes from Petaurus breviceps papuanus, assembly GCF_028583685.1. NCBI lineage: Eukaryota > Metazoa > Chordata > Mammalia > Diprotodontia > Petauridae > Petaurus > Petaurus breviceps. Next base: position 17,759,369 of record NW_027185784.1, read on the forward strand.
CCTACCTCCCAGGATTATTGTAAGGATAAAATGAGATCATATTTGAAAAGTGCTGTAAAAATTGCTAACTATTATGCATTTAATCTTTGTGGAAAATCCATTTTGTTTCTTTTGAGTTTCTCCTCTGGGTTAGATTTTGGGGTATCTCTAGATATAAAACAGTTCTGTATAGTAGGTGGTTTCTTCTTTGATTTACTTATCTCTCTAGCTGTAGTTGTTGAAGCTGGGCTTTGTGCCAAGGCTAAGGTCTATTCTTTGCTGTGTTGGGTGGGATGGTCAGCCCTGATGATTCTTATATTTTTTTGCTTTTTTGGGGGGGAGGAGGGGAGAAGGTAGGGCAATTGGGGTTAAGTGATTTGCCCAAGGTCACATGGCATTATGTGTATATACACATATACGCATATATACACACATACATATATATCATAGTACTTAACACATATTGTATGTGTATATATATATATATCAATTAGCTAATAAGTATTTATTAAGTGCCTATTATATGTCAGGCGTGGTGCCAAGTACTATTTATAAAACATATTATATATGTATGTATATATACATATCATACACATATCATTTCCTTATAGATTTTATTTGTTATATCTTTTTTTCATGTATGTGTGTGTACCTGTGTGTGGAGAGAGAGAATATTTTCCCAATCTATTTGTTTTCTTTTAATTTTATTGATATTGCTTTTTGTTGTACAAAATATTTTTAATCTATGTATCACCATTCCATTGATTCTTGTATCTAGTGATTTCTTCTCTTTGTTAGACTGATTTTTTAAATTGTCTTCCTTGTTACATAGTTAATTTAGTGTTTAGGCTAAATGTTGCTATAATGGACTCAATGGGAAGTGGAAAAACACCATTTTCATCTGGAAATTTTCCTTTCTCCCATTAAGGCTTTCACATCTTGATGAGTGGGCAGAATAGGTTAGAAGTCATGATTAATCAGTAACAAAAAGATTTTTACACTGTATTCAGGTGGCTTGATTAAGGAATAGTATATTTCTTATAGGAAAATATATCTTCTTTTACATATAACTTGAAAACCGCAGCTGAAGGAAAACAACTGTGCCACTTTATTGAAATCTCCAGTTGCCAGGAGGAGGTGAGAAGTCAAGCCAGAGTGAAGGCTTCCAGGAAAGTTTTTCCATTCCTGATGTTTACACATGGATTTTCTGTCAGTTCATGGATGTGCCCTTCAATTCCCCTTTCATTTGGAGTTTCCTTCCTGAGATTTTCCTTAGTCTTGAGCCTACACCCAGTGCCATGTAATCTCCCCATCCTCTGATTATCAACAATGCCCCAGGGGTAGTCAGATTGGCAGAGTTGTTGGGTATAAACTTTGCAGAGCTTCTACAGGGGCAGCTAGGTGGTGCAATGCACAGAGCACAGGGTCTAGAGTCAGGAAGAGCAGGAGGTCAATGCTGACCTCAGACACTTACTAGCTGTGTGACCCTGGGCAAGTTATCTGTTTGCCTCAGTTTCCTCATCTGTAAAGTGAGATAAGAGCACCTACCTCCCAGGGTTTTCATGAGTATCCAATGTGATAATATTTGTAGAACACTTACTGTAGTTTCTGGCACATAATAAGTTCTAAAGAAATGCTAACTATTATTATTAGCTTTATCATTAGGGAAATAGTTTTTAGAATAGAAGTTCTTAACTTTTTTTTTTATGTCATGGACCCCTTTGTCAAGCCTCAGACCTCTTCTCTGAATGATGTTTTTAAATGCATAAAATAAAATACATAGGATTACAAAGGAAACCAATTCTATGGAAATACAATTATGGAAATATTTTTAGAAAATCAAGTTCATGGATCCCAGGCTAAGAGTTGGGTGGTATGACCAAAGGGAGGGAGTACTAACGGTAGGAAGTGGAGGTCAGCACAGGAACTCAGGTGACCCAGGTCAAGAATCAATGGGGCTGGGAGCGGCTAGGTGGCACAGTGAATAGAGCACCAGCCCTGGAGTTGGGAGGACCTGAATTTGTATCCGGCCTCAGACACTTAACACTTATTAGCTGTGTGACCTTGGGCAAGTCACTTAACACCAATTTCCCTGCCTTCCCCCTCCAAAATAGCAAAAAATTAAAAAAAAATCAATTGGGCCGACCATCCCTCCCAGTACAGCAAAGAATAGACCTTAGCCTTGGCACAAAGTCCAACTTCAACAACTACAGCTAGGGAGATAAGCAAGTCAAATAGATACTTCTTACTATGCAGAACTGTTTTAGATCTAGAGATACCCCAAAATCTAACCTAGAGGGAGAAATTCAAAAGAAAAAATGTATTTTCCACAAAGACTATCTAAATAATAGCTAACAATTTTTACAGTACTTTGTTTGTAAGACACTTTTCCAATATGATCTCATTTTATCCTTATAATAACCCTGGGAGGCAGGGGCTATAATTATCCTTATTTTATAATGAGGAAACTGAGACAGATGGAGGTTACCTAACCAGGGTCACAACAGCTATTAAGGATCTGAAACTGGATTTGAACTCAGGTCTTCCTGACTCCAGGTGTTCTCCAGTGCTCTATTCATGGCATCTCCACGATATTCAGGAGAAATGAAGTAAGAGATATTTTACAAATTAAAAGCTCTGGAGGAAAGAGTTGGAAGGGGGGATAAGTAACCTAGAAGAGAGAGTGGTAAACCTTACTCAAGAGTTAAAATCCCTAAAAACCATAGTGTAACTTAGGACTCAAGCCTAGACATTTGCCTTAGACAATACCTTCTGTGTAGCTAGCTGTTTATGTCTCCACCAATAGAATGTAAACTCCTCTCCAACAGCGTCTGTGTGTGTGTGTGTGTGTGTATCCCTAGCACAACCAATTAATAAACTAATAAGTTCTTCTTAACTTGACAAGCATACTCATTGCATGTAATCAATGATAGTAACATTTAAGAAACCACAGAAAAATTAGACATTTCCTCAGATATTTTTATTATCATTATTTATATCATCCCTGAATAAAAGAGAAGTACCACAGAAACAGTTGAATTCTCTTCAAAACGTTTGAACAAAGCCATAATCACCTGGACAAAGCAAATTTCTCAAGATATTTCTTAAAGAATTCTCAAACAAATCCAAGGGGGAGAAAGTGTTAACCCAAAGATTCTGCATGTTCAGGAATGTTCTATCTAGCATGTTTCCTTCATTCTATATGAAAAAAGACACTTATCAAAACATTGTCTCACCTTCAACTTTTTTCAGCTGTGTCCAACTCTTCATGAGCCCATTGGGGGTTTTCTTGACAGAAATACTGGAGTGGTTTGCTTTTTGCTTCTCCAGTTCATTTTACAGATGAGGAAACTGAGGCAAATAGGGTTAAGTGACTTGTCCAGGGCCACACAACTAGTAAGTATCTGAGGTCAGATTCAAACTCAAGAAGATGAGTCTTCCTGACTCTAGGCTCAGCTTTCTATCCACTATGCCACCTACCTACCCCTTCATCTGCAACTAGACTTTACATTTTCTTGGAGTCACTCTGCATTTTGTATCTATCTTGGGTTATCCAACATTTACTTCAAAATGTTGTTAACCAGGATATCTTTTATGACCTGCAGTTATAATAGGTTTCCCCTTCTATTGTACCATTTTCTTTCTATATGTGAAGTCAATGGAGATAAAATTCAGAACTTTAAGTCTTGGGGAATGATACAAAAATCTCTCTCTAGGGATTTTAAAGGGTTTAGCTATTGAAAGAGAAGATAGGGTTCTGAGAGGGTAAAAAACAACAACATTATTGTACTGCACAAAGATATATATTCCAAAATGTAAGCAATGTGCTTACAGTACACAGCCCATTCATAATCACTGAATATTTTTCTTCCAAGGAATCTATATATGTTTGGTTCTTCAGTGTTCCATCTTTTGTGTTCAAAATCTTCAAGTGTCCAGTATTTCTAGCTAATTTATTTAAACCCTTTATCTTATCTCACTCTGATTCCTTAATCTACATTCATGCTCCATTATTTTGACAAAAGTCACCAAGTGTAGTCCATGGTACAAAGTCGAGGTTCTAACTTATGCTGTTGGGCAGTGAATAGTTAAATTCTATAGTCCTAAGCAAACTAAATCAATGAATGAAATGAAATGAAAGTCCCAAAGGATTTCCTAGCTATTAAAAACAGCAAATTAAGCAGATTTACCTTCCTTGGTGTGTCCCTTTGAAATGCAAATCATGCTTGGGTTGCCTCTGGTTCATATGAGGGACAGAGAATTTCTTATGTTCCACTTGGTGATATAGGTGGTCATGCATCCTTTAGCCCTCCATTTTCTCCCTAGTCTTACTCATTGATGGAAAAAATCCAGGTCCAGACCACAAGAGACAGAGAGAGGGAGAAAAGGATATACATGTATTCAATAAACTCAATTAAAAAACACATAAACATTATGTAGTTAGGAGAATGTACAGAATCATAGATTTAGGGATTGAAAGGGGCCTTATATAGACCATGGAATCCAACTACTTCATTTTACAGATGTGCAAACTGAGGCCAAGTAATTTGCCTACCGTCAGAAATTTAGTCTCAGAGTCAGAATTTGAATTCAGGTCTTCCTGTTTCTAAGCCCAGTGATCTATCTCTAGCACCATCTAAGTGAAGGTGTTAAAAAAAATCAGATTCAACAAAGGAAAATTATAAATATCTATAGAATTATGAGTTTAATAATAATGTCATTTATATACCACTTAAATGTGATCCTCCAACAACCCTGAAAAGTAAATACTGTGGGCTTAGGTATAATCTCCATTTTATGGATAAGGAAACAAACTAAGAAAGGTCAGTTAAGAAACTTGTCAGGTCTTACACAGTTAGTTGATCTGAAACAGGTTTCAAATCCAGATCTTCCAGATTCCTAGTTCACCACTATAGCCCCTAGTCTCTTTCTTAATTAGTTCAAAGTCTTGGAATCTCTTACTGCTAATGTCCTTTAACCCTTGGCACTAGCCAAATTTGCTCCCACAAGAAACTGTGGGAGCACTCACAGGACATATGCAAGGATGTAATTAGTGAGGACATCATGACCCTATACTGAAGTCCTTTGGTACATGTTCTGCCTTAAACTCTTCAGTAATTTACAGCATTGCATCATTCTCTCCCCAGAGAAACATACAACATTGAGGAACACAGACACACAAGGGAATATGATCCCACTTCAGGAAAAATTTCCATCTTGTTATTATTACTTCTGATCTCTTTTAAAAACTAAATTTTTGGTTTTTGCTGTTGTTTTGTTATTTTCAATCCTGTCGAATGCTTCATGAACCATTTGGCGGGGGTGGTTTCTTGGCAAGGAAAGATACTGGAGCAATTTGCCATTACTTTACTAGCTCATTTTACAGATGAGGAAACTGAGGGAAATAGGGTTAAATGACTTGCCTAGAGTCACATTGCTAGTAAGTGTCTGAGACTGGATTTGAATTCAGGTCTTGACTCCATGTTTGGCACTCTCTCCAGGTGCCAAAATTTTTATTGGCATCTTAAATTATTTAGGTCACTTCCATTTCTCACCACATCTCTCTTTCTTCTCAGAAAGTCATCCCTAATAAAGAAGAAGAAAAGAGAAAGAGAGAAGTTCCACAAACTAATCAATATTATCAATAAAAAAAAGGGTGATGTTATATGCAGCATGCCACACCCATTGTCCCTCACTTCTACAAAGAAGAAGGGAGAAGTGTCTTCCCTTGTCTCTCCTTTGGGACCAAGTTGATTATCATAATTTCACAGTATTCAGTTTTAGTTATTATATTATTGTTTTTCTTTCCATTTGGATAGAGCACTGAAATCAGAGTCAGGAAGATTTGAGTTCTAATCTTCTTTTATATACATACTGAATGAGTGGGGAAATTGTTTAACCTCTCTTAGCCTCAGTTTCCTCATCTGTAAAATGGGAATAGCAATAGCACTTACCTCATGGGTTTGTTGTAAGGATCAAAGGAGATAACATATTAAAGTGCTGTATGGTACTGTTAGCTTTTATTATTAGTCATTGTATATATTGTTTTCCTGGTTTTGCTTATTTACTTATTTTTGGTATCAGTTCACATAAACTCTGAGTTATAAACTTTTTTATGGTTGATGGTAAACTATGAACCATGTTTTCATGGTTCTCTGCATTCATTATGTTCATCTTTTCTTACAGTAGAGTAATATTCCATTACTTTCATATACTATAATTTGCTTAGTCATTTACCTATTAATGGACATCTACATTGTTTCTAGTTCCTGAATACCATAAACAAAATGTTGCTATAAATCTTTTGGTGTACAAGAGGACTTTCTTTTAGTCATTAGCCATCTTGGGGTATATTTCTACGAGTGGAATCCCTGGGTCAGAGTACCAGTGTTTTAGTCACTTTCTGTGCATAATTCCAAACTGCTTTCCAGAATGATTGTACCAACTCTTACTTAACTCCACCAACAATGAATTAGTGTGCCCCATAATGAGCTTTTACCTGCTAAATCTTCTCACCTTGTTCTCCTCATGCTACTTGGTTTTCTAAGCTTTTGTTATTATGGACCATTTCTTCTTCTACATAGCAGTGTTCAGGTCTTAACTCCAGGTTTGGTGTTCTATCCACTCTGCACGCACGCACACACAGACACACACACACACACAGAGCTGTCTAAGTTTTTATTGGCGTCTTAGATTATTTTGATCACTTCCAGTTCCCACTATATCTCTCTACCTACTCTTTCTTCTCAGAAAGTCATCCCTAACAATAAAGAAGAAGAAGAGAGGAAGACAGAAGTTCTGGCATTCTATCCATTGCACCCTTCCAACTTCGGTGGCACACCTTTCTCCAGATTCTCCTCCAACATTTTTGACTGCTCTTCCTTAGTTTTCTTCACTGGAATATCATTCAATTTCTGCTTCTCAAAGATAGGGGCACTGCAAGACTCTGTCCTGGGTTTTCTCTCTTCTTTAATTCTTTTGGTGATCTCAGCAGCTCTGATGGCTTCAAGTATCATTTCTATGCTAAAAACTCTCAAATCTATAGAACCAGTCTAAATCTCTCTTCTGAACCCAGTAACACTTCATCTACAGTATGCTGGAACTGTCCAACTGGATGTCCCATTGACATTTTAGACTTACTATAGCCAAAATCGACATCCTGTTTGTCTGAAACCTACACCATATCCTTCTTAGCTTGGGACCTCATCTAACTTCACTTAGACTATTATAATGACTTTCTAATTGGTCTCCCTACTTTCACTCTCTACCTTTTTTAATCCAACCTTTATACAGCTGCAAAAACAATCTTCCTACAATGCAGGTCTCACTATGTTATCTCCTCAAGAATCTTAAATAGTTCCCTACTGCTTTTAGGATAAAATACAAACTCCTCAACTTGTTACCAAAATTTTCTATAATCAGGCTTCTGCCTACTTTTCAAGCTTTACTTCATATTAATCTCTAATGCACACTTTATGTTTTAGCCATATTGGTATGCTGTCTGTTCTGTGAACTCAACATTCCATTTCTCACCTCTATGATTCACTAGGCCATCACCCATGCCTGGAATACAGTCTCTCCATATCTTTTGCTCAGAATTTTTTATCTTCTTTACTCCTATCAAATTGGTAAAGCAGGTAAAATAGAGGAAAAGCGTGATGTTGGTAGATTTTCAAGAAAACAAGAGCACTATTTCACTAATAGCAAAACTATAAATTGGTCCAACCATTTTAAAAAACAGTTTGGAACTATACAATAAGAATTACAAAATTGTTCACATTCTTTTACTTAGCCAAGGAGATTGTGGACAATAAAAAGTCATATATGTATGAGAATATTCATTGTAACACTGCTTGGAATAGAAAAAAGTTGGAAAACAAATGTTTTACCCAATGATTGTGGAATGTCTGAACAATTGTGGTATATTAATGTGATAGCTAATGCTAGTTCTTTAACATCTGCAAAACATTTTTACACATATAGCATTTAGCCTTAACAACAATACTGTGAGATAGGTGTTATTGTTATCCCAATTTTATAGATGAAAAAACTGAGGGAGAGAGAAGTTAAATGTCTGAGGAAGCATTCAAACTCAGTTCTTCCTGAGTCTAACACTCTATCTATACACACACACGTATATATATATATATAAATATATACATATATATATATATACACACACACACACACATATCTATAATACACATAACTGCCTCTAGCTGGCAGAATATTAATGCACAATAAGTAAGGACAAAAATAGAGAATTTAAAGCAATATGGAGGATTTGTGTGAAATGATACAAAGGGAAGAAAGCTGTCAAAACATAACATGCTTAATGGCTACAGCTTTAATAATGCATAATAACTTTAAATGGCAACAAAACAGATTTTTAAAATAATGGATTACATTGGTACTAACTTATATGTAACATGGCTTTACTGTACACACCCAGATGACCTAAAATGTGGGTACCCATATGGAAGCTGTCAGGGACTGATTTCTGGGAAAAGACATTCTACATTTCCCTACCACACGGGTAGAAGTGGGTTCTTTCCATTGACTCTGTGACTAGAGCAGGCTGCATCTTTAAATCTACAAGACTGAGGCACAATCACTATCTCTCTTTCCAGCTGCATCTAAAGAATGAAGACTCTGTTTACCTATACCCTGAACTAAGCTGGGGTGAGGAGGGAAGGGCTACCTCTCTCTCCCCTCCCCCATTAGGCCCTATGGCCCAAGATTCTGGTTTAGGATTTTGGACAATTCAACTTTTCCTTTTTGGTTCTAGGTTTTGACAGTAGAGAATCTGAACCCAAGAACTCAAGCTGTAGTGACCTTGGAAGTAGTGACTAGGAAGTAGGAACAGCAGGGATGTCCTAAGTAAACCAGGGTGCCAGAACCTAAGCCAAGAGAAGCTTTGAACTTGGAACTGGGTGGGACTTAGGCTAGGAATTGTAAACCCCTCTAGAGAAAGAGGAAAGGAAGATAGGAAGCTATCGACAAACTTATTTTAAAAATACTCTAAATCACAACTAGTAAGAGAAATGCAAATTAAAGAATCTTGGATCCTACCTTACACCCAGCCTATTGGCAAAGATGATAGAAAAAGAAAAAGACAATTGTTGAAAGGGCTATGAGAAGACAGGCACACTAATATACTGTGGGTGGAAATGTGAGTTGGTTCAACCATTTTGGAATACAATTCGAAACTATACTCAGAAGTTACTTAACTGTCCTTACTCTGACCTAGTGATAACTCCTAGGTATATACCTCAAAGAGATCAGAGACACAGGAAAAGACTGATATGTACAAAAATATTTACATCAGAACTTTTTTTTTTTAATAGCAAAAAGTTGGAAATAAAATGGGTACTCATCAGTTGTGGAATGGCTGAACAAATTTAGAGCATATGAATGTGATGGAATGTTATTGTGCCATTAAGAAATAACAAAGGAGATTGATTCAGAGTTCTGGGAAAACTTGTATGAACTGATTCAGAATGAAATGAATAGAGTCAGGAGAACAGTTTACACAACCATGAAAGAAAAATAACTTTGAAAAACTTTAGAACTATGATCAAGTCAATGTCCAATAGCAACTTCAAGAGATTGATAAAATGGTGCTTCCTACCTCTTAGCAAAAAGATGAGGGATTAGACACATAGAAGGAGAAATACATGACATCCATTTTCAGTCTAGCAATGTAGAGATTTGCTTAGCTAGATTCTACTCTTTTGTTATGTAATAGGGAGGGAGGAGGGGAAGACTGGTCAATGGGAGATCCATCCTTTGATTGTATACAAAATACTGTCTGCTGCCAAATCATGTGAGTATGTAACAGGCAGAACATTGTTCTTGATTGAAGGATGAAACTGACAGTATTCTGCCTGCCCTGCAGTCACAAGAGAGGGCTTCTGTGGAAATTCGGTTAGTAGGTAGTTGGCATTAGCCAACTATTTAGTGATTTATTAGATATTTAGTGAAATATTAGTGATAGTAAAAAAAGAAAAGAGAAGAAACACCATCAGTGAAATATGTTTTTGGAATTCACAAAAGAGAGCAAAAGGAAATTCAGAAGGGGACAGAAACAAACAGGGAAGTTTTATTATGGGCATTCTAAATTTTATATAGGCTATCCCAAAAGTCTCAGTGCTATTTTAAGTTGCTTCAAATGGCACTAAGACTTTTGGGACACCCTAAATACACTTTAAAATTATACTGACAATAACAGACTTTACAATTTCATATGCAATCCACTTTTATTTTCTTTGTGTGTTGAAGTGTGTATGTTTGTCCGTGTTTGTTCATTTCTAATACAAATTTATGTTAAAAAATGCATGATAGGCAGGGGTTTTTCTGTTCACTGAGAAGGTATAGCCAGTTAGATTGTATATGAGGATACGTTTGTGTCTCATTTTTCCCATGGAGATTAATAAGCAGAGATTAATGGTTGTGTCCACAAAGTGCTCCAGAAGCAGTTTTCTCAGGTACTCTTGGGACTGTTACTTCCAAGAGAAATCTACCTGTGATACAAGTGGCCACATTCTTCAGAATCTGCTGCTTTGGGGAACGGTGCAGTGGGGTGGAAAGAACACTGGGTTTGGAAAGGAAAGGCCAGGTCTTAATACCTGCCTGTAGTATATGCATACATATATGTGCATGTATGTATGTGCACATATATGTACATGTGTGCATGCATACATCCTACTAATAGCTAGCATTTGTATAACACTTTAAGGTTTGTAACATACTTTCTATATGTTACCTCATTTGATCCTTAAACAATTTGCTGTGAAGTAGGTACTATTATAGTTCTCATTTTACAAATAAAGAAACTAAGGCTAAGAGTAGTTAAATGACTTAACTAGGGTCACACAGCTAGTGAGTATCTGAAGCAGGATTTGAACTCAGATCTTCCTGATTCCAAGTCCAGCACTCTATGCCCTAGTTGTACATGTAGTTTACCTATATTTTAACAAAGCATTTGAAAAGTATTCTTCTTATAAAAAAAAAGGTAGAAAGACAAGGGCCAGATAACAATAAAATTAGATAGATTTATTGTTGATTGAATGACCATACTCAAAAAATGCCATAGTTGTTCTTTGAAAGTTCTCCAATGGAGCGTCTTGGGGACCTGTGCTTAACTGTATACTACATTTGCATAGTCATAACTTCAAAGAATGAAAATTCAAATATCTGTGACCATGTCAGAGGATTTATTATTTGCATTAATCAGGATCAAGCTCTGTTTAACTGTTTTATCAAGGAGCATAAAAGACACCTATATCACATATGCTTGTGACAAAGTTGAGTGGGACAGTGAACACATGTACTAAAGTACCCTATCCAAAAATAAGGGTGTCCCAGAAGTCTTAGAGTGTGGCTTAGCTACATTTTAAACACTGCTAGAGTGTTGGATTGAACCTAACGATACAAAATTTAATTGAATGAATTATAGTAAATTACTATCCATCTTCTAAAACCCAACTCAAATACCACTTCCTCCCCTAAGCTTTCCTTGATTTCCCAAGGTGTTTTTCCCCTTGGAGGTCATGTGCAGTACTGGCACATAGTAAATGTTTAATACATACTCATTATCGACGATGATAATGGCGATGATGATGATGTAGCAATTTGCTTTGCCATTCTCTCTTGTGTAATATGGTACATGATTTGTGTTAATATTTCATCCCAGTATAAGGAGGCAAGCTTCACCAAGACAGGAGTTGGATCTTATTTAAACATTGTACTTCCATTAGTTCCTGGCACAGTGGTCTACACATAGGTGCTTCATAAATTTCTTTTAGATGAGTTAGAGGTTAAATGCTAAGAAACTTTGTAAACTGAGACCATTTAACTTTTTTATTAGCATACCTCTCATTCTATTGAATATTTCCCATAGTAAATAATGTAGTATCTAACTTTTAGTTTAGTAGTAAATTACTTTTAAATATGTGAGAGATGGATTGGTATGTCATTATTACAGAGCAGAGGGAAGGGGCAGGGTCGCATTAAATTAACAAGCAATTATTAAATGTTTACTAGGTACCAGACACTGTGCTAAGTTCTGGAGATACACAGAAATGCCAAAAAAAGGACAGCTCCTGCCCTCAAGGAGCTTACATTCTAAATGGGGAAACCTCATGTAAACAATTCAGTAGATAGATAATACATACAAAGGTGATAGAAGGCATTCTAAGAGAGGAAGTTGATGCATCCCCTATGGTTTTTCCTCATAAGGAACATGCTATTTTAAGAACCTGGTAAATATAGGGGCTGCTAGGTGGCGCAGTGAGTAAAATGCCGGTCCTGGAATCAGAAGGACCCGAGTTTGGTTCTGGCCTCAGACACTTAACACCCACACAAAAAATCTAGCTGTGTAACCTTGGGCAAGTTACTTAACCCCAATTTCCCTCCAAAAGGCAAAAAAAAAAAAAAGAATCTGGTAAATAAGAAAAAATTGAGGCAGCTTGAAACCTAAAAAGATAAGAAAGACCTGCAGCTGCTCATGGAAAAAAAATAGTACAGTGATTGAAAGGCAACAACTCTTATCGACAGAATGACCAACTACAGTTCCAGAAGACCCATGGCATGTTTCCCACCTCCTAACAGAGAGAGATGATGGATTCAGGGTGTAGATTGAGTCATATTTTTTTTTGACATGGCCAATGTGGGAATTTGTTTTGCTTTACTCATATTTGTTACAGAGTTTTTTTTCCTTTTTTTTCTGGAGGAGGAGGGATATGGGAAGGCAAGAAAACAAAATTTTGCTCTTTGAAAAAAATGAAATTTTTTAAAAAGATATTTTTTGTGACAATGTGCAAGCACCTATTTTTCTGTGGTACCAAAATATCCCACTGTTTCTTTCTTTCTCTCCAAGAACCTTACACTAAAGCACCCTAACTTTGTTGTTCTAACTCCATCTTCAGATAACCCTATGCTAAGTTGGAATGGCATGGCCTAGACTAGCAGATGTCATGCCTACAAGGTTAGATTGGTTCTAACAGTATTTTTCCCCAACATTCTCATTGTATACCTATAGATTTCTAAAATTTCTGTGACACATTATGAGCAAGGAGTGGAATAAGCCTGAAGACCCAATTGCTTGGGGATTCAAATGTCTGGCCACCTGGGACAAAGAGGAGAAATTTCAGCTTGGTGAGTCAGTGGTCCCTGACTCTTCCCAGGAGGTGAACAGGAAATCAGGGTTAGCCACTCCAAGCTTCTAGTTAGGAAAATTCTGAGTCACTGAAAAAAATTCTGTGGCAATCATCAGGGTACCACAAGAATTAAAACTTTAATTTGTCATTTTTATAAATGATATGTATCTGTTATTTCTATTGGTGACAAAGTCACAGGTACTTTCAATACCATTGGAGTTTGTTGCATGCATTCATAACTGAAGGAAATGTTAAATTTCAGTTAAAAATTTGTAAAAATAAAGATGTAATTTTTTTTTGACATCCAAGTTCATGGAGCCCCTAAGAAACCCCAGGGACCCCAGGTTAAAAACCCCTTGTCCAAGTCTTCAAATGATACTGAGCTCTGGGTAGTGAAATTATTTGAGATAATCTTCTTTGTCACACTATGGTGGATAGAAGGAGGGCCTCTGAGTCAGGGGGAATTGTGTTCCAGGCCTACCTTTGACACATACTAACTCTGTTACCCTGGGTAAGGTCACTTAATGTCTCAGTGCCCCAGTCAACTCTCTGAGATTTTAATTGCAGAGCAGGTGACCCATTGATAGATGGATTTATCATTTTTCACAAAGATTTCCCTACACTAGAGATGTCAGACTTGCTGCAAAACTCTCAAGCATGGGAGAAACATTAAAATGTAATTGAGAAATGTTGAATAAAATAAATAAAAATACAATACAATATAGATAATGTTAATAACGTGGTTTTCAAAATCAACAAAGTATCCCTTTCTATTTGAGTGTGATGCCATTGCCTACATTAATGAAACTAAAGTCCTGATGGAGAAAAGCAAACAAAAGGAAAGAGAGAAGGAAAGGGAGAAAAGGGAAGAAAAAAGGAGAGGGAATGTATTTATAGAAAATTCTTTAAAAGTTAATTGAGCAACCAAAAAAGTGGCAGGTGAGTTTTACCATGTGCAAGTGAAAAATAATTTATTTTGTTATACAAACTATGTGTATAAGAATGAAGGTGATTGGGGCAGCCAGGTAGCACAGCGAGTAAGAGCACTGGCCCCAGAGTTGGGATGACCTGGGGATTGAATCCGGGCTCATACACTTAGCACCCACCCAGAAACACCTGGCCGTGTAACCTTGAGCAAGTTACTTAACCCCAATTGCTTAAAATAAATAAATAAATAAATAAATAAATGCTTATTCTTTAAAAAAAAAAAAAGGATAAAGGTGATGGAACCTACCTTAGATTTAAAAATGCTATTCATTCTTAGCAGCCTTCTCCCACCCACTTATGGTAAAGTCAAGGGTTCAGGAAAAAAAATTGCTGTTTCTTACAAAAAGGACCCAAGAGTTCTTATAGTCTATTCCCTAAATCTGGTGTAGTGCAGAAGAGAACAGGGAAGTTCTCTTTTTTTTCTTTTTGGAGGGCAATTGGGGTTAAGTGACTTGCCCAAGGTCACATGCCTAGTAAGTGTTAAGTGTGTGAGGCCAAATTTGAACTTGGGTCCTCCCAACTTTAGGGCCTGTGCTCTACTCACTGGGCCACCTAGGCACCCCCAACAGGGAAGTTCTGAGAATCATCTGGACAGTATGTGGACTTAAACAGAAAATATTGAACAAGCTCCCTCAGAGAGACGTTAAGTGACTTGCTTCAGATCCCTCAGCTAGTAAGTAGGTGGTGGGGTTGGGAAACAGAATCAGCTCCCCTGATCCCAAATCTAGTACCCTTACTGGGCTGAGTATTATAGGTTCTTTTTTTGGGGGGGGGAGGATTTGGAAGGGGGAAGGCAGGGCAATTGCCCAAGGTCAAACAGCTAGTAAGTATTAAGTGTGAGATCAAATTTGAACTCAGGTCCTCCTAACTCTAGGGCCGGTACTCTATTCACTGCACCACCTAGCTACCCCAGTATTATAGGTTCT
This sequence comes from Petaurus breviceps papuanus, assembly GCF_028583685.1. Lineage (NCBI taxonomy): Eukaryota > Metazoa > Chordata > Mammalia > Diprotodontia > Petauridae > Petaurus > Petaurus breviceps. The sequence continues at coordinate 17,774,421 of NW_027185784.1, forward strand.
TGAACCTGTAAGTGATGTGACAAAACCCCTTGTTTTTAGGCTTCTCATGCCAATCCTTGATCTCCTCAGTCCATTCTGTATACATCTGACATACTTGAGACTAGTGGCATGGAGGCCAGCTCAAAGGCAGTTGGAGGAATCCATTATCTATTCTTGGAATGCTGATGCAACAAGAACCCACCTGATGGGCCTGCCCAAGAAGCAGTGGGCTTGGGGCAGCTAGATGGCACAGTGGATGAAGCACCAGTCCTGAAGTCAGGAGGACCTGACTTCAAATCTGGTCTCAGACACTTACTAGCTGTGTGACCCTGGACATGTCACTTAGCCCTGATTGCCAAAAAGAAAGGAAGGAAGAAGAGGAGGAGGAAGAGGAAGAAGAAGAAGCAGTGGGCTCACCCCTGTCTTTGGGGCATCTGCCCATCAGTCGGTTGTTCCAGGAGCAACACCAGTTCTGGTGGCGTTGGATACCTCTGGTGCCTGCTGCTGGATACCACTAACCTATCAAATGCGATAATCTTTGCCAAACTTAAAGCATGATGTAAATGTCAGTTACTAGGATTACTGTCATGTTTGGTATAGAATGCAGGAATATTCCATGCTGGGGGTTATTTTGGTCTAGAATAAACCTATGATTTCATCAGTAAAAGAAACTCTTTGTGTGGAAATTTCCTCTCCTGATGAGTAACTCCTCTGTGACCTAAAGTTAGTGGTTTGCTATGAGTCACACATCTACTATGTGCTAGAGGAAGGACTTGAATTTAGGGCTTCTGGACTCCAAGGCCTATCATTTATCCATGTGCTTCTATATAAATACAATACTTACTGCATGCTAGGCACTGTGCTAAGGACTGGTGATACAAAAGCAAATAAGACAGTTCCTGCCCTCAAGGAGTTTATATTCCAATGGGAAAAGACAACAAATAAAGGGGAGACTGAAAGTCGGTGGAGAGAAGGGAGGGAGCGAGGTGGCTGGCTAGAAGGAGAAGCTTTCTGGAGAGATTTAAGGTGGGAGTGAAGGGAAGCGAAGATGAGATGGGAAGGAGGCTCCAAGGAGGAGAGTCACTCAGAGCAGAGTTTTCTGGGTAAGAGTGGAGCAGGCAGGCACTTGTGCTTTGCTCCCTGACCTCTTCCAAAGTAGAAATGCTGAATCTGAATGGCTTCAGCATAGCTGTTTAGTGGCAGGACAGATCCTTTCCTTAGCAGTTGCTGATCCTGTCTTTGTCTTCCTCTGTGTGGGCTTTGTGTACCTTGCCTATGGTCAGGGGCTTCAGTCAATGACCAGGAAAGGTAGGATGTGTTGATATTGAAGTGTGGGTCTATTTTAGAACTTTATTGGTCTCTATGCTGTACTGCCCATTCTTTTTTTTTTTTTTTTTGAGGGGGTAGACAAGGCAATTGGAGTTAAGTGACTTGCCTGAGGTCACACAGCCAGTAAGTGTCAAGTGTCTGAGGCCAGATTTGAACTCATTCTCCTGATTCTATGTCCAGTGCTCTATTCACTACACCACCTAGCTGGCCCAGTACTGCCCATTCTTGCAGCAGGGTATATGTTTTGGGGTTGGGTTTTTTTTTTTGTTTATTTCTTTTTTTTTTTTAGTCAAAGAGTCCAGCATCCTAGTCTGTGATGAGAACTAACTGCCAGAGTTGAGTTTGAGACACAGCTTCTTTCCCAGAAACTTAGGTAAAATACATTTGACTTCCAGGTTAAAGATAATGATGTTGGATTGAAAGGATTTCAGTAGCAGAAGAAAAACCTGAAAGAGATTTTGAAGAACTTTCTATTACTAAATGATTCCTTTGTTTCTTTTCTATCCTACAGCCAAGGGTGATTGGGAAACCAGTGTTGCCAAAAAAAGAAATTATGGTTTGGTGAGGGCTGGATATATTGAATCCAAGGTCATGGTGGTACATCCTATAGAAAGCTGAAGGATTAAAATCAGATGAATGTGAGAAATCATTTTAAAGCTTAATGTTAAAATCATGTAATCATGGAATATTAAAAATCAGTTTTATGTATATTCTTGTGAAGTAGAAAGTAAAATGATGTGATAGAAAAGGTCTTTGAACTGAGGGTCAGGAGACCTGGGTTATAGACCTGGCTCTGCCTTTAATTGGCCCTGGCCTTAGTTTCTTCATCTGTAATATGAAAGCATTGATAGGGTTGTTTTCAGTCATAAAAATCTATGATTCTTTAATAGATTAAATGAATTTGTAGTTGTTGGGTTTTTTTTTAATTAAATGTAGCATTAGAACTCTAATGAAAGGTCACTGCTGGAGGCTTAGGGATATAGGCTTGTGCTACATTAAGAAATAAGCAGTTGGAGCCACGAGAGGGGACAAGCTCCTTGACAAGAAGAGCTGGTTGATAGGAAGTAATGATACAGTGTGGCAGGGCGAGAAGGGTTCTGGACTAGGTGTCAGCAGAGATCCAAAGAAATTTCACTTCTGATACTATGGATCAATAAGAATTTATTAAATATCAGCTATATACAAAGAGGTGGCTAGATGGTTCAGTGGAGAGAGCACTGGTCCTGGAGTCAGGAAGACTTGAGTTCAAACCCAGCCTCAGACATTTGTTAGCTGTGTGACCTTGAACAAGTCACTTAATTTCTGTTTGCCTTAATCCACCAGTGTCTTTGCCAAGAAAACCCCATGGACAGTATGGTTCAAGGGATCATGAAGAATTGGACTCAACTGAACAACAACAATGCACAAAGAACTACCCTTGGCACTGGTGATTCAAAGACAAAGATGAAAGTCTCTGTCTTCAAGGAGGTAGCAATCTATTGGTGGAGACATAATCATGTAAGTACATGTAATAATATGTATTATACATATATTGCATATATTATATATCATGTACAATATCGTATTATATGCGATACATAATATCATAATATTTTAAAACATAAGGTAATTGTGGTGGGGAGGGGAAAGACACTAGCAGCTCTGGGGATCAGGAAAGGCCTCCTGTAGGAGGTGGAGCCTGGAATTCTAAGAGGCAGAAATAAGGAGCGTATAACCTGGACGGAAGCATGGAGCCAAGTGATGGATGTCACGTATGAGAAACAGCATGGATAGTTTGGCTGGAGTATAGACTATGAAGGGGAAAAATGTGCAATGAGCCTGACGAGGCAGATTAAAGGCAGGTTGTAAAGTGCTTTAAATGCCAACAGAGGAATTTGTTTAGGATCCTCATGGTACTAGGGAGCCCCTGGGGTTCACTGAACAGGAGCACAAAATGATGAACAAGTCTCTTTACTTGACTTAGCCTCTGTTTTGGAGGTAGTTGTACCTGTAATAGCCACCTAACAGGTAGGCATGGCGTCAAAATGAGAACACATGTGAAGCACTTGCAGACCTTGAAGTGCTATAAAAAGTCAGTTAGTAAGGCCAGCTAGGTGGCTCAATGAAGGGAGCACTGGCCCTGGAGTCAGGAGGACCCGAGTTCAAATCCGGACTCAGATACTTAATACATACTATAGCTGTGTGATCTTGGACAAGTCACTTAACCTAGATTGCTCTGCCTTCCCCCCTCCAAAATGACAAAAAAAAAAAAGTCATTTGCTACCCCTAATATTACTATTGTTGCAGCTACTGCTACCAGACCACTATTACCACCGCAATTGTGATATAGTCAAATGCAGGGATTCTATTTTTTTTTCTTTTTTCTTTTTCGAGGGCAGTTGGGGTTAAGCAACTTGCCCAAGGTCACACAGCTAGTAAATGTTAAGTGTCTGAGGTCAGATTTGAACTCAAGGTCCTCCTGACTCCAGGGCAAATGCAGGGATTCTTAACCTTGGGTCCATGAGCTTTTTTTTAAAAAACTTGATTTCGGTATATTTCAATAATTTACAATAAATAATGTATTTAAATAATTCTTTTCCTTTGTAATATTTTATGCTGTGCATTTAAAAACATTTTTCAGAGGAGTCTATAGATTTTTCCAGACAGGCAAAGGGACCCAAAAAGGTTCTGAAAACCCCTGGTCCAGGGAAAAGAATTGCGAGTTTTCCATGTTCTTTCCCAAGAGACTGAGGTTCTTCTTAGCACGACCCCATCATTATGTAAGTGACCTTGAACAAGTCATATACCTGCTTTTCTCTCCTATGTCATCACAAGGCTAAAAATGTATAATTCCAACCGGAAGCATTACCAAGTCTTTTCACATCACCTCATTTTGATTTTTCTATTGTGGCAGCAGCAGAAAATCCACAGAGATGAGCATATGACACAGAGCCTATGATTAACAACTTAGTCCAAACTTTACAGTAAGGTACTGTAAACACTTCATAAAAGAAAAAGTCAGATTTCTTCTCCAGTAAAGAGGAAGGGTCAAGAAATTTCACACGAATTTTCCAGATTTTTTTTTGAGGGGGGAGGGCCCAAAACAGTGGCCTAAAGTCAATTAACTGAGATGTTACTGCATTCAGGAGAGGGGCAGGGTATGTTGTGAAGCAACAGGACTTTGTAGGGATAGTTCAAAGAGCCTCTGGCATCTTTAACAAGGGAGGTTTCATGCTGCAAGTTGAAATCTACCCAACATATTCCCTCTGAGAAAGGACTGCCATAGTAGGGTTTTCCAGATGTGGAAGGAAATAAACATTTAATTAAGTACCTACTAGCTACCAGGCAATGTGAAAAGCTTTATAAATGTTATTGCACTTGATCTTCACAACAACCTTAGAAGATAACTGCTATTTTTATCTCCCATTTTACAATTAAGGAAACTGAGGCAATGTGTAAATGACTTGCCCAGGGTCACACAACTAGTGGCATCTGAGGTCAAATTTGAACTCAGCTCTTCTTGATCCTAGACTCAACACTCTAGCCACTACAGCCCCCTAGCTGTATGTGGGAATTAATACCAGGGACCTAGATCCAAAGAGTCCACATGAAAGTATTACCAAGAAGTGAAAAGGGGAGTCAAAGAACTTTTACAAATGGTAGGCTGAATTTGTACATTCAAGATTGCTGTAGTGGCTACAGAGTTAGCCTTAGAGCCAGGATGACTTGGGTTTAAGTCATGCCTCTGACATATAGTAGCTGTGGGTAAGTCATTTAACTTTTCATTGAGCTAGGCCAGTTGTGTCAAACTCAGATAGAAACAGGGGTGCCAAACCACGCATAAGGATCCCTGCTGGCCACATACTGACTTGGAGAATCATTTATTAATATTATGTATATTTGTTATGTTTTTATCTATTTTGTCAATTATTTCCCCATTGCATTTTAATCTGGTTTGTTCCGTACTCCAGTGTTGGGGCCATAAGTGGCCTGTGGGCAGCACATTTGACACCTGTGATCTCAATAACAAGGTGCCAGTCTGTATTGGTAAAGGGAGCATCTCCATTCAGCAGCTCCTTCTAGCAATGGAATCACAGTTTCAGTCTATATCCCTGTCCCAGGACTCTGACCTGCAGACTGCCCTGATTCTCCAGTTTCTCTGCTAATCCTCTGCACCTGGGCCACACTCAGAGCTCAGACAAAGCAGACAGCTGAGCAAACAGCTGTGCAGAGGAAAAGAGGGAGATGGCAAATGAATAGGGAGGGAGATTTCCCCTTTGAATGCTCCGAGAGAACGTCTCTCCAGGAACAGGAAGAGGACACAAATCCCCAGTCAAGCCAGGGCATTAAAAAAAATTAAATGTTTTATTAGAAACTTGGCATTAAACACCAATACAGATAACAAGATATACATGCTTAGAACCCATTTACATTTAAATTAATCAATTTCAATCCATAAAGAATAATGTTTTTTAGTCCCTCTTTCCAAGACCCATTACGGATTTTTATTCTTCACAAATATCTAAGTTCCATCTAATGACATTATGCTTGACCCCAGCTCCAAAGTTTGAGAAATGATTATTCATTTTTATTTGTTTTTCCTTGTATGATCATGATTAGTATATATACCATTATTTTGGTTTTGTTTATTCTAGTTCAATTTGGGGGGGGGTTGCATTACTTCATAAAATTCTTCCTTTATTTCTCTGCATTCCTAATGCTTGGTGATCTTAGAGGCATTATTGTATAGAAAGTGTATTTTGGAGAGGACATAACTGACTCCATTTTATCCCATATTTGTTGTTAATATATTTCTTTGCCTTTCTGTATGATGTCTCATTGACAGGTACTAAATGTCTCCTTCAGAATCTCCCTTCCCCTGTTACAAAAGGAAATTCACAGAGCTTTGAATAATTCCAGAAGTCCACTCTCTTGTCTTTATCCTATCCAATAAGACATGTAACAGGAACTTAACAAATGTTGATTACCTGACAAAGATCTCTTTCCTTTGGTCCCTTGTAAATGGCTATGCTAAAGAACAAATTCTTTCTTTTGTAATAATTTAAGTATCCTCTTTCTTTTTTTAATGTAACTATTTTGTATCTTGTTCTGCCAGTGTGCCCAACCTGATCTTACCCTTTGTAAGAAATATCTATAATTCCAGCCATGAACTCACTCCAAAATTTCAACTCTATGTCCTTGCTATAATCTCAAATGAGAAATTTCTAAAGCAGGCATCTCTAGCTCCTCACTTCCTCAACTCCATCGTTTTCTGACTCCCTGTTCATGGTACCACCATTCTCTCTGTCCCTCAGATTTGAAACATCGAAATCATCTTTTGACACTTTGCTTTTCACTCATACCTGGTATGCAGTTACCGACTCTTGTCAGTATTTCCAAGATGCTTCTTGAAGGATTCCAGCTCTGCTACTTACCACATACGTGACCATGGGCAAAATCGCTTAACCACTTTAAGCCTCATTTTCTTATTTGTAAAGTGGGTTAGACTAGATCAAGCATTCTTAACCCATCAGCTGTGAATTTATTTTTCAGTATTTTGATAACTGTATTTCAATAGAATTAGTTTCCTTTGTAATTCTATATATTTTATGCATTTAAAAATACAATTCTGAGAAAGGTTCCATAGACTTCACCAGATTTTCAGAATGGTCCACGACACAAAAAAGATTAAGAACTTTTGGACTAGATGATCTTGAAGGTTACTTCTAGTTTTAAATCCCATGACCTATGATGTCATTCTTTTTTTTTTTTAAAGCAATTGGGGTTAAGTAACTTGCTCAAGGTTACACGGCCAGTTATTTCTGGGTGTGGTGCTAAGTATCGGGAGCCCGGATTTGATCCCAGGTCATCCTGACTCTGGGTCCAGTGCTCTTACTCCCTTTGCTACCTGGCCACCCCCTGTGGTGTCATTCTACACTTTCTTTTCAATTCTATTGCCCTTGTCTAGGCTTTTACAATAGCCTCTTTGCTATTTCCTTCCCTTCTAATCTAACACAGAATCAGATTAATTTTCCTCAAATGTTATTTTAATTATGCCATTCTCCTTCTTCCAGACATTCCATTACTTACAGATAAAGTTCATATTACTTAGTCTGGCTAAGTAATTTCTCCCTTTTAAGAAATCTCTTAATGGAGCTGGTTTGCTTCAAGCTCCTTGAACATTCTCCCCTCAAGTCATATAATGCAACTAGATGAAGGGGACTGAACAGCACAATGGGGGCCTGTGTGCCAGGAAAGAATTGTGGCTACTTTCTTTTTTTTTTTTTTTTAAGCAATCGGGGTTAAGTAACTTGCTCAAGGTTACACGGCCAGTTATTTCTGGGTGTGGTGCTGAGTGTCTGAGCCTAGGATTCAATCTCCAGGTCATCCCAACACTGGAGCCAGTGCTCTTACTCGCTGAGCCACCTGGCTGCCCCTGAATTGTGGCCACTCTCACCTGCCCCTGGGTCAAAATGAAAATATTTAGACACAGGTAGTGCTGAAGAACAGCACCAGTATATCTTTCAAACCAGTTCACATTGTTGATACAGAGTTCTATGGCATGGTAAAATTTAGTATCAAACCCCAGGTGATTAGAAGGAATGTCCAGTCACGTCAGCTTAGATTGAATGTTTTAGGTCTTCTGGATTTCACCTCATGAGTTTTTGTTGTTAATGCCTGGCACCCAACCACATGGGAGAAGAGAAATGATGCAAGATGTGTGCTATGTGTATATTCCTTTGGTGGCTGTGTGGGTCCACGACTGTGTGCTTATGCCACTCCAGAGCCCAATTGCAATGCACATGGCAACGCAGGAGAAAAGGAAGGCTGAATTGTACCCCGAATTTAGCCAACAAGCTAAACATGTGATAGTCAGCTGAGTTCACTCAACAAGTTCTGCCATGACAGAATGGGCTAACCCAGAAAATACCAGCAAAGAGCTTCTGATGCTTTCAATTCTCTCTTATTAAAAGCTTAAAAGTGCACTAAGACTTTTTGGGATACTGTATTATTTCATTTGATCCTCTCAACAGAAGTAATAGTAGTAGTTGCAAGTAATAAAACAATAAAAAACGAGTGTATTAGTAGTAATAATAACACATAGAAAGCTGAACCACATTCAGTGTTTTTTAATCCTCTAACTTTATGATTTTGTGACCCTTTAAATAATCCAGTTCTTTATAACTTTTCCCCAGTCCTTGGTTTGGCAGATAATAGAAAGTGTTTTTAAGAAGTTAAAACTGGCATGAAATAGTCCCGCTTTTCCTAGGTAATTAACAATGATTTTGCTCCATTCTTTTTACCTCTGGTCTACATTCTATTCGATATCCCTGGAAAAGACAGCCTATCAAAACATTACTCAGTAATTGTAGTTGCGTTATATGGTGTGGAAGCATATAGCACTAAGGCCTCATTATTTTTTACCTCCTCGGACTCTCTAGAATCAAGGACAACATCAAGTTTGGGTGTGTACTCAACTCCCTCATACTTTTTTTCTTTTTGTATTTTGAAGGGTGGAGGTCAGGACAATTGGGGTTAAGTGAGTTGCCCAAGGTCACATGGCTAGTAAGTGTTAAGTGTCTGAGGTCAAATTTGAACTCAGGTCCTCCTGACTCCAGGGGTGCTCTATTCACTGAACCACCCAGCCACCCTGCAACTCCCTCATACTGAGGGTCTTCCTTTCCCAGACTGTTTTGTAAAGGAAAACTAGGCCATCTTTTGCCTCAGTTCTTAACCTAGCCTTTAAGTGTGGAATAAGTTCTGCCTTAGACAAACTGAAACCTGGGAAAGGCCTTAGCTTTAAAAGGTCAAGGTCTCCCACTGCATCTGGGACCATCCCCAGTTTTCTTGACCCATGTCTTGCTACACTGTACGATGACTCTGGAGGAGAAAGTGTGGCTCCTGACTTTGCAAAGCCCTGCCTCACTTTAATCCAATTCACATGCAAATCAAGACATCACCTTCCTGTTGTCACTGGTCCTTTTCTTAAGGACAAACAATTACTACAACAACAAGGAGCTCAGGATCAGTGATTAGATAGAAGGAATGGCCCTTTGTTATCCAAAACAAGGATCTTCTAGTTTATCTGGGACTTTCTTTTATCTGTGATTTGAAGGACTTAGTTTAACTGGAAGGTAGTTTCGGTCTTGGGGGTGGGGGTGGGGATCCTCCAGCCTTTACATTTCCATCATTTTGTTTGGAAAGTTAAAAAAAAATCCTTAACTTAAACGAGGTGTTTTTGTTTTACTTTGCTGTAGAATTTTGTCTTTTGTTTTACAATTATTACAAAATGCAAGGTAGAAGTTCATTGTGTAGAAAGACAATTTCAGTTTGTGGAATAAACTGTGCAGGTCTGAACCTCTGAAGAAATGTTTGTATATTAATAAATTGTATCTGACATATTTAACTAAAGTGCAGAGTAGAGATTATTTTCTTCTAGTGACGCTCTCATTCGCCGGCCAGTGGGATTTAAGTTGTCATGGATTTCCATTTCCTACAGTAATCTTCTGAAAGAAGGTCAGCAAATATTCCTTATGTTAAGCCATAGAGTGGAGGGGCTCTTGTGGGGGGGTAGGGGGATACAGGGTTGTGATATATACACACAAAAGGATAATTATCTACATAAGAAACAACAGAGCAAGTTTGTGGGCTGGGGATGGGAAGGCCACTTTGAAACTGCTCAGGTTGCCAACTTCCTGGGATTTCTGTCAGGTTGCCTGAGATTAGTTCCATCTCCAAAACAGCACTATTTCTGATTGTCTGGGAAACTTAAAGCTCCCCTGTTTCTACTGTCCCATCTTCATGAGTTCAGCCTCTTTTGCAACTTTTTAAGTTTATAGAACACACAGACTGGAAGGGCCCTTTAAATCATATAATCTATCCCCTTTACAGAGAGAGAAACTGAGGCCCAGACACTGACTAAGGTCATACAGTGAGTTTTCAGTTGGTTTCTTGATTCAGTTGGAAGAAAATACTGAAGATTTGTCCCAGGAAAGGAATTAAAAAAAAAAAAGTATTACTTGACAGAGTCTGCTTTCTATTTAACTTGAAAACTGTGAGGAACCTAATATGTTCCTACACTACTTTAACAAAGAGTTAAAAGTAAGCAATATCTCACTGCCCAACCATTTAGTTAGCAACAGCACAGCCAGCCTCACATATCCTCAGCGAGGTACCATGAAAATACTGTAAGGCATGCCTGGGCTAAGAGTATTTTACTGGCCACTCATCCTTTATTAGGAAGCTGTACCAGATGTCCACAGTTCCAACCCTTCATGTCTTAGGAAAGTGGAAATCCTGGGGAAACACCCAGATTTCCTCCTGTTATAACTGTCCCTAGAGAAAAGGTATGCTCCCTGAGCTGTTTTGATCTCTTAGATTCTCCTGTGGTGCAAAATTAAGGTTTTGTTGCATTTCTCTCTGTCTCTCTCTCCACTCCCCCTCTCAGACCATTTTGTTGATTGTTAGCCAATCTGGCCCAATATTCCTGAACAGCTGGCCTTGAGTAAATCATGTCTATATTTATTTCCAGACTTTATAACATCAAAACAAAGTTAAACTAAAACTTTTTTTTATTATTTTATTTATTTCATTAGATATTTCCAAATTACATGTAAAACATTTTTTAATAATCATTTTTTAAAATTTTGAGTTCCAGATTCTCTTCTCTCCTGCCTGCGTGAGATGAAAGAGTTAGGAGTCTGAGTCTGAGATCACAAAAGGTCTTTATTCTTTCTCATGAGAAAGGGCACTGCCCCTGTAGCTCAAATGGCATCTGCCAGGGAGTTCAACATGTGGAAGTAAGCCCGTGGTTATATACCCCCTAACACAGAAAGCCCAACCTCCAACTGGCCTTCACTCCCATTGGTGGGGAGGCAGGCTCACAATCTAAGTGCAGGAATCTATCTCAGTGACAAAGAACATGGAAACATGTGGGTGTCCAATGCAAGACCAGGAAAGCAGTTTTGTTCTTATTTGGCCTGTCTTGTGCTGGGGTGACCCTGGGGAGGATCTCCATTGATCTAAGTCCCAGATTCCTGTTAGGTGAGGTGACTTCTAAACTTAGGCCTAGTGGATGCTGAATCCACTCTAAATTTGATGTTTCAGAATGGGGAAACTTCACTGCAAAGTTATCCCTTACATGCCCTTTCATTCCCCTTGAGAAAGCAAGCAATTTGATTTCAGTTATACATGTGAGATCATGTAAAACATATTCACATATTAGCCATGTTACAAAATAAAACACAAGTAAATAAAAAATAAAGAAGTATTCTTCAATCTGCATTCAGAGTTCATCAGTTCTCTCTCTGGAGATGGATAGCATTTTTCATCATGGGTACTTTGGAATTGTCTTAATCAGGGGAGCTGGGGTTTTCATTGTTGATATCATTAAAATATTGCTGTTATTGTGTACAATTTCATCTTGGTTCTGCTCACTTTACTTTGCATGAGTTCATATAAGTCTTCCCAGGTTTTTCTTAAACCACCTTGTTCATCATTTCTTATAGTACAATAGTATTCCATCACAATCATATGCTACAACTTGTTCAGCCATTTCCCAATTAATGGGTATCCCCTCAATTTCCAAATCTTTTTCAACACAAAAAAGCTGCTACAAATATTTTTTTGTACAATAAATCCTTAACATTTTTTGATTCCCTTGATATTCTTGACCTTTTGTTCTTCTAGGTGAATATTGTTATTTTTTTCTAGCTCTATAAAATAATTCTTTTGTAGTTTGATTGGTATGCCACTGAATAAATAAATTACCTCATATAGAAATGTCATTTTTATTATATTGGCTCAACTTACACCTGAGTAATTAATATTTCTCAAATTGTTTAGATCTATCTTTATTTTTGTGAGAAGTGTTTTGTAATTGTGTTCATATAATCTCTGGGTTTGTCTTGGCAGGTAGACTCCCAAGTATTTTATATTGTCTGCAGTTATTTAGAAAGGAATTTCTCTTTCCATCTCTTCCTACAGAGTTAAAACTAAAATTGACGTCATCACTGTGAGAGCTGCCTTCACTAATACCAGCAGATACAATACCAGTCCCCCTCATTCTTTTCTCCCCATCCCATGCCCATACACACCCATCTTAGTGGACAGTTCTCTGGGTTACTAGAATCAAAATAATTCACTACCTGTTGATGGTAAACCTTTTCATTAGCAAGGTTGGTTCTCAGATGGCAGATACAAAATGTGCCACCAACCTTGTATAAGAAACCTTTCCATTTAGTGGAACCTGCCAAAGCTTACATGCCACTCCACTGGTCTTCCTCTGGGTTAGAAGGAGAGTAATTTAACTCACCTGGGTTCATCAGCAGAGCTCTTCCCTTCTACTCATAATCTGTTTGAATTATTTCCCCAATAACTAATAATCTCTCACTCCCTCTTATTCTCCTCATCCCTGTGATAAATCCCACACCGCTGAAGATTAACTACTCCCTTTAACACTTGCTATCCAATCTCATGCCCATCTACTTCAACATTACTCCTTTCCCTACCATGTCTCACTACTTACCTGTTCTTCCTTCTGCTGTGTCCTCTGGAGCTCTGTAAGGGTTATGGGATTTAAAGATCTCCCATGCCCCATGGACGTGCTGACATAGCAGAGCAAGAGAAAGTGAAAAGCCGAGCTAACGGTCCTGCGGTTGGCAGTTGGTGGCGGTTGCCTTTTTTTTTTTTTTTGAGTTAGGACTCCTGCTGAGGACTGCCAGGGGCTGGAGCTGCTGGGACCGCTCTTCCAGGACGCTGGGTGGTTGCTGTGAGTGGGGAGAGGAGGACCTTTGCCTGAGGTAGCCTGTTCTGTTTTAAAGGCTTGAAAATGTGGGTGCTTTCTACTTTATCTACCTGTGCCAATGTCATAACTACTCTGATGGCTTTCACTTTCTGGTTTTGGGACTCAGTCTTTTGGTATCTTAATAAATTTTCTAGTTTATTTCCCCAAATGGCAAACCTGATGTATTTGTGATGGATAATTATATCAGCATATTTGTAATCTCTATAGGCATTGTGAATATGGCATTGCTGATACAAGCTCCCATTCTATAATTGACATATTGACACATTTCACCTCTTCTTATAGCCCTTCCATCTGGCTCTCACTTGAGACCTGACTCCCCCCAAGGACATTCCACCCCAGGTCTTACTTTCCAGTGCTGGTTATATTTGCCCTGACTCCCTGATCCTGTAAGTAGGCTTGGAATAATTTTTGCCCCTCTTTGCCTCCTCCAGACTCCCTCTACCATGGAGCAACCCCTCTTCCTTTGAGGTACACACTATCCAGATTTATTATTCAATTCAAATCCTGGTGGCTGTTATTTACCCAGGCAGGGTTTGAACCCAAATCTTCTTCCTTCCTTCCAGCATTTTGTGCCCATCACAAAACATATGCTTAATAAATATTTGTTTATTTGACTTGTCAGTCACCATTGAGGTCAGGAATGCTTTTGTTTCTGTCTTTGTTTCTCCAGGGTTTATCACAGTATCTGGCATATAGTAAGAGCTTAATAAATGCTTGATTGTTTGATGTCACTCCTTTTCTTACGAAGGTTTGGTGGCTCCCCCTTACTGTCAACATAAAATATATATTCTTTTCATGCTCATAAGTCCCTACTTCTCAACTATGAGGAAACATGTCTTTTCTATTTCTTAGAACCAAACTGATCATTACAGTTCTTCAGAGTTCAGATTCCTGTCTTTTTATTATTATTTACATTATGTAGTTGTTGTATATAGTGTTCTTCTGGTCCTACTTATTTGACTCTATAGGGATCCATATTCATATGCTTTTTTCACCTAGAAGAACAAAAGGTCAAGAATATCAAGGGAATCAAAAAACATTCCATTGCATTCATTTTCCAAGTAATGTGAGCATCACAAATCAAAGAATGAGCATGAACATGAAGTATGTTCATGAGACAGTGAGGAGGGGGACCTATTTGGAACGAACTTTGTGATGGGAGATACAGTTTATGAGTAGGAGTCTCTCTGTGGAGAATCCTAAAACCTGCTTGTTTCAAGGAATTTGGAAATGAGAGAAGATAAATTAAATGGTGGTAGAATGTCAACAGGGCCAAACAAATGCTTTCCAAGTTAGAGAATATATTAGTTTGCTTGAAGACAGGGGAAGGAGCTAATGGATGAAAAAGTCTGAGACAGTGGTTGCTATGTGGTAGATTGTGATCTATCTGAGAGGATATTAAAGCCACAAGATCTTCTATTGACCTAATCCAAGCCCCTCAAATCTGAGGCCCAAAGAAATAAAGGTCCAAGGTCACACAGGTAGTGACAGAGACAACACAAGAACTTATGTAGGGTTTGTTTTTTATCCCCAACCAAATGTTCTTCCTAGAAGTGGGCCACTCTCAGAAATGAAGAAAATGTGACTTCTTGGGCAGCTAGGTGGCACAGTGAATAGAGCACTGGCCCTGGAGTCAGGAGGACCTGAGTTCAAATCCAGTCTCAAACACAACACAAAAACTAGCCGTGTGATCTTGGGCAAGTCACTTAACACCAATTGCCCTCCAAAAAGCAAAAAAAAAAAAATGTGACTTCTAAGGTATGGGTAGGAAAGTCACCTTTTGAAAGGGAGAAGATTACCTCTCCCTTTCTCTCTGTGCTCATATCAATCCTAATTTTCAGTCTCAGGGATAATGAGGTAGGAGGACAGTCACCCTGCTTATATTACTATAGGAAATTAGCTCATGTAGTTTGATTTGTCTTATAAATATATAATATAAATATACTTTTATAGTAGTAACTTATTTATAATATCCACCACTAGTTACATCCAATAATTTTATCCTCATAGGGTAGAAAAACTAGAAATCATTGGATGTTTCTGGTAATTGATTTTATTCAAGAAGTTTCTTCCTGCCTTTAGCTCTGTTCTGGCTATTTTAACCAACTATTCTGTTTTAAAGTGGAGAATATAAAGGACATATTTTATTTGCCAGCATCTGTTAGGCAACAGCTGACAGGTTGTGGACTCTCCTTCATGTGAGATGAGAATTTCTCATGAGAAAGTGCTACCTGGCTCAAATTTCCATAATAGTTAGTACCCACTAACAACTTAAAATTAGATGGGCCATGGAGATTCAAATTCTGCTTTTTTTCTGAAGGCACCCAGAATAAACAAGTAATTGTATAGTAGGAAGAGTACTGGATTGAGAGTTAAGAGATATGGGTTCTGATCCAGTATCTGCCAATAAGTACCTGTGGGATTTTAGGCATGTCACTTAACATATACACATATATACACATATATTATATGTATGTGTGTATGTATGTATGTCTATGTACATGTGTGGGTGTATTGTTGTAGTTATTGTCTGTCCTTTGTTTTCAAAGAAGACCAATGACATCTTGGGGTGATGTCTTGACTTGTGCATGAATTGGATTTAAGTGAGACAGAACTGTGAAAAGTCATCAGCTTCACTCTCTTCCAGAATCAAGTTCAGTGGCAAGACAAAAGCCAAGACAGCTGGCAATGGCCCAGGATACAGTGGATGACCAAGCTCTAAGTGCTCCGCAGCACCTGCTTCAGCTGCCTTCATGGCCATTGGAATAAATTATTCTCATCTGTCCATTTTGCTGAGAGATGTCTTCACATGCTTGAGTAGACATCTCCTTAACTCACCCATGGGTTTACCTGGTTTACTTACTGGTTTAGTCCATCTACCAAGATGGCTTTACAAGCATGAGTTACAGTTTCTTGGAGTCACAGGTAAGAGTTGAGTGCCAAGTGGGCATCACAAATAGATGAGCAGCCCTAGAAAGGACTCAGCAAGACCTCCCACCAAAGATGCTAGTTCTCCTTGAATAGCCTATACACCTGCTATTGTACCATTCACCTGAGTGGATAGACAGGATCTCATCAGGGGAAATGTGTTTTATGATCAACCCATGTTAATTGATACCACACAAAGGTTCCCTGGGATGTGTAGCTATAGCTGCTTTGTTATTCAATGTCTGTCAATGCAGTTAAGGAGTAAGAAAGAACCTTGTGTAAATAATGCTTTTCTCTTCACTTCTCACAGCCACGACTGGATGAGTACTGACAATAGCAACCTCTTCATGTATACGTTTGACCTTGTTTTGCAGTCTCTGTTCCAACTCTCCTTTCAATATTAAGGTAGTAAATGTAGAGTCTAGTATTTCAGCTACCTTCTAGGGACTTCTTAGGTCCTACTCTGCTGCCTTATTGTGACATGGGGCCCCAGGTTCTCAAAGGTTATGCCAGTGTAGTAGAAGTTGTGAGATCCCACTAAGTGGAAAGCTTTCCAATTATGGACACTAAGTTCAGAGAAGTTCATCTTCAAGTTGGGGGCAGTTTGATGATTTTTTTTGGTGGGGGGCGGTCACAGCTATTCTTGAAGTTCACCTAATGAGATTGTAGAAGACTCATGATCAGCGTTAGTGAAGAGAATTACACTGAGGAAATTACAGATCCTAGTTTCAAAAGGTTTAGTCCATAAATTTAATTACTATTTAAAATATCACTAAGGAAAAAATGTATCCCATATGATAGGCAGATAGGTGGTATAGTGGATAGAGTGCCAGTCTGGAGTCTGAAAGGCTCATCTTCCTGAGTTCAAATCTGGAATCAGACACTTACTAGATGTGTAACATTGGAAAAATCACTTTACCCTGTTTGCCTCAGTTTCCTCATTTGTAAAATGAGCTGGAGAAAGAAGTAGCAAACCACTCTATTTCTTTGCCAAGAAAACCTCAAAAGGGTCGTGATGAGTCAAAAATGATTGAAACAATTTAACAACAATGGCAATGCTAATGATATAGGGAATAGGGACCAGGGAGACACTGTGACAACACCTTTCTTTCCCTCTCTAATGCATCTGCAAAGAAGGTTGATGAGGCATTTAGCACAGATTTTTCTCCTCTCAGAGGGAGGGTGGGACCTATATCAACATAAACATCCAGGATGATTAGTGAGTCCATAGGGAGTAATCATTATGAATCAAAGAAAATAAACCTTATACCACAGGTTCTGAATTTTGGGTTATGAACTTTCTTCTTTCAAAAAAATTATTTGAAATTTAAATACGCAGTAAGGAAAAGAAACATTACAATTGTAAAATTTAAATACAAAATAAGAAAAGAAAAAGAAGCATTTCCATGTGAATAGAAGAATGTAAGAGAGGATTCGAAATATACAAAATAAATTTCCATTTCAAGAAAACCTATATAATAAATACTATGTATTGTGTTCAGAGCTGTCCATCTCTTCTTTGCTTCCTTGCAAGTTTTCTTTTATTCTCTGCTGTGCACTTTTTACTTTGTTCTCTTCCCCTTTTTCTCCCCCTCTCTATGAACTTTAAAAAAATATTTTGATAGCTGAATTTGAATATAATTGGTTTCCTTTGTAATCCTATATATTTTATTCATTTAAAAACATCATTTTGAGAAGGGGTCCACAGGGTTTGCCAAACTATCAAATGGGTTTATGACATAAAAAAGATTAAAAACTCTTTGTGAATTCTCATTTAACTTATTTCTGATAGATACATTCTCAGTTGCATAGGATTTTCTTGACCCAACTAGATGTGATTTGTAAAATATTCCTAAGTAGCTAAATCATACAAGACTATAGCTGAATGTATTTGGGCCAGTCAGGGCCAGTCTACAGTCCTGATAGAGCTGGTCAGCTCCAGGATGGTTCCTACATGGATGGCTACTACACATCCTAGAATCAGGCCCCGAGGCTGTCACCCAGGTGATTGCAGAGCAGACTACCATATATCTTCTCCATACCCCTCTCAGACTTCTGTGTTTCTCTGAGGAGCTGAATACCATGATAAGAACAAGCCTTGGACATGGTATGTTGGGGTGCAAGAATGAAGACCACTCAGATTGCCTGTAAAAGTCAGGCTAGAGTTATGAACCCATGAATAGTTTAGTGACATTTCTCATCCTTTACCTAATAACACCTATTACCTAATATATAAACATACCTTCTCTTTTACTAATCGTAATAGAATTCTCCATAGACTCTTTAGCAAAGAATGAATTTATATTTTTAGAATACCAATATTATATGTCCAAATAATCTTTTCAATTTTGTCAGCACCAAAGTTGTGAATGAATGCAGACCACATCATTCTAGAAGAAAACCAAGGAAAGGACAAGTATGCTATAGTGGAAACTGAGTTGGAATTGGTGTCGAGGTACTGAGGTCAAATCCTGACTCTCTTTCCTCTGTGAGATTCAGAAAGTCCATGGACTTTTTAAAATCTGTTAAAGTAATAGAATTAATGATTTCTAGGGTCCCTGACAGTTCTCATTTGGTGAGGTCTTAGGACGTTTTTTCAGGGAATTCTAGCTTGCTTTCTGTCTTAGAATTAAAGCCAGGTTACCAAGTCATTCAAGATGTGTTTTTATCTCTGACCACCAGAGAGCAGACAAGTACTTTATTTCACAGGTAAGTAGGTAGAGATTTCAATCTCGTATTCCTTTTTATAGGCATATATGTGTGTGACCCTTGGTATTTTGAGGGAGACTATCGAATCACTCTATGAATTTTTCCGAAAGAGTAAACCAAATCTCTTTGAGACAAAGTCTTTTCTAGCCCTAAATCTATCGTGCTATGACTTCCTCAGAGCCTGTGACCTAGACCTTTCCATTTTTACTGATCAGACTCACTTGTATCATTTCTTTACATGTTCCCCCCCCTCATTTTTAAATAGTAAGGTAATGATTTATGCCCTATCCATTCTTTGTATTTCCATCTAGCATAGTGCCCATACACAGTAATTACTTAATGAAAATTTGTCAACCTCAACGAAACTGACATGTATAAGTGATACAGGAACTCTGTATTCCTCCCTATCATTTCTGTTCAGAAGGTGATTGAGGAGGAAGACAGAAAAGTATATTTTGATGAAGGACTCTGAAAACACATTCAAATTTTGAGACAATTTCTTGCAAAGCAGCAAATTTAAAACAGCAACAATTCCCATTCAAACTGCTAACTTCTGAAAAGGCTCTCTAATCTACTATTTCATCATCACAGCAACCTGCTCCATTAGACATGGTATTCTATATCCTGTCACTGTTCCCTGGCCCATGTTGTCCCTATGCCTGAAACATATTCCCTTTCCCACTTCTGCCTCATAGAATACCAAGTATCATCTCTTAGAGGAAGCCTATTTTGATTCTCCCAGCCCCCAGGTATTAATGTTCTTTCCCCACCCTGAAAGTCACTTTGTATACACACACACATACCATACGTGTGTGTGTGTGTTGTGGTTGTTATTGTTGGCCTTCATTTTCAAAGAGGACAAATGACATCACATGGTTTGGACTTGACTTGCACATGAATTGAATTTAAATGAGACAGAATTACACAGAATTGTCAGCCTCACTCTCTTTTCCACAGTCATCAAAGTCCAATGGCAGGACAAAAGTCAAGATGACTGCTGATGGCTTGGGGTGTAGTGGATGACCTTGGTGTCTCTGACATCCAACCAAACTCTAAGCATTCCACAGCACCAGCTTCAGCCATCTTCGTGGCCATTGAAACAAATTGTTCCCATCCATCCATTCCACTAGGGAAAGTCTTCACATGCCTGGGGTAGATATCCCTCTAGTTCACCAATAGGCCTGAGGCTGCTGGTTGTCCTCAACCTGGTTTAACCCATCTGCCAAGATAGTTTTATCAGGGTGTGGCTGCTGCTCATGAGTTAGCTTCTTGGAGCCACAGGGGAGAGTTGGGTAAACAGTGGACACCAAGGTGGATGAGCAGCCCTGAAAAAGGCTAGGCAAGCCTCTCACACCAGAGGTGCTAGGCCTCCCTGAACACCCACATACCCCATATAAACATATATATATATATATATTGCCTATTATATCTACTAGGCACTGTGTGAAGCTCTGGAGATATAATTATACTATAGTACAATATGAGGCTCTGGGATATAGCATAATAATATATTCTATAGTGTGTTATATATGACATGTACTATATATAGTATATACTATTTATTATCCTATATTATATGCTATATAGTACTACAGGCATGCCTTGTTTTACTTTGCTTTACCTTATCGTACTCTGCAGATATCAATCGGGTTTTTTACAAATTGAAGGTTTGTGGTAACCCTTTCTTGAACAAGTCTATTAGTACAATATTTGCAACGGCATGTGCTCATATCACGTCTCTGTATCACATTTTGATAATTCTCACAATATTTAAAATTTTTCATTATTGTTATATCTGTTATAGTGATCTGTGATCAGTGATCTTTGAACTGCACCCTTTTAGACAGCAGATTTGAGTAATAAATACATTCCTTGGCTCTCTCCTTCTCCTCAGGCCTCCCTTTTCCCTGAGATACAACAATATTGAAATTAGGACAAAAACAACCCTAAAATGGCTTTTAAGTGTTCAGTGAAAGGACGAATCCATCAATGAGATAAATTTCATTGTGTCTAATTTTAAGAATTTGCCGCAGCTACCCCAACCTTCAGCAGCCACCACCCTGGTCAGTCAGCAGTCATCTACATGGAGGCAAGACCCTCCACCAACAAAAAGGTTATGACTCACTGAAGGCTTGGATGATGGCTGGCATTTTTAATACATAATAAAGTATTTTAAAATTAGGATATGCACATTTTAGACATAATACATACATAGCATGTAGGTGTTATTTATTATACAGCATACATAATAAAGTATTTTTAAATTTAGGTATGTACATTTTTTAGACATAATACTATTGCACATTTAATAGACTGTAGTATAATACAAACATAACTTTTATATATACTGGGAAACAAAAAAAAATCATTCAACTCACTTTATTGCTTTATTGCAATAGAGTTATACAAAATTGGTCTGGAACCAAACCTGCAATACCTCTAAGGTATGTCTGTATATGCCCTGTGTGTATGTATGTATATGTGTACAAGTGGTGTGTATATATTTCATGATGGGGAAAGTATATTAATACCTGGGGTGGGGGTGGGGAATCATTATAGTATATATTACATATAGTACAATATAATATAGTATAATAGAATACAACACAACACTACACTACATTATATTATGTTATGTTATATATATTGTAGAGGGACAGTATGGTACAATGGAAAGAGCTATGGCTCTGAAGTCAGAGCACTCAGATTCAAATCTTACTTCTTCCCTATGTTACCTGTTTGATGCTGGGTCAGTCATGTCATTTCTCTATGCCTTAGTTTCTTCATCTGTAAGAGAAAGGGGGTAGGACTAGCTGCCCTCTAAGGTTTCATCGAGCTCCAAATCTAAGATCTGCCACCAACAATATAGGCTCCTTGAGGGCAGGAGCTTAGTCTTTGTATCCCCAGAGCCTCACTTGGTGCCTGGTACACTTAATCAGTGTAAGCACTTAAGCACTTAATCAATGCTTCTTGAATGAATGAATCAATGAAGTAGATAAATTGCATATTGAGATACAGAGACTATGCTCCAGAGGTCCATGAGGAGACAGAAGCTAGTCATGTCAAGTCCTGTATTTTCTCAATGGGTGGCCATCACAAATGAGAAGGTGGAGAAAATGCACATAAAATTTAGCCTCTCTTATTGTTGATGGGAGCAGAAAAGGCAAACACTTTGACCTATGTAGGGGTAGCCTTGAGGTCACATGAAGCCTTCTAGGTCCTTGAGTGTAGCCTTTTGACTGAGTTCAAGTTTTACAGAAATCCAACAGAATTTGTTATGGAAAGTTTGGATTCAGTCAAAGGACCACATTTGAATACATTGTTGGTGGAGTGATCCAATCATTCTGGAGAGCAATTTGGAACTATGGCCAAAGGGCTATAAAACTGTTCATACCCTTCAATCCAACAATACCACTACTAGATCTGTATTCCAAAGAGATAATAAAAAAGGGGGAAGGACCCACATGTACAAAAATAATTATGGCTGCTCTTTTTGTGGTAGCAAAGAATTAGAAAGTGAATGGGATGCCCTTCAATTGGCTGAACAAGTTGTGGTATATGAATGCAATGGGATACTATTGTGCTGTAAGAAATGATGAGCAGACAGATTTCAGAAAACCTTGGAAAGACAATACATGAACTGATGCTGAGTGAATGAGCTGAACCAGGCAACCAGTATACACAGTAATAGCAACATTGTGGGATGATCATCTTTGATTCTTAGTAATACAATGGATCTAAGACAATTCCAAATGACTCATGATAGAAAATGCTATCCACATCCAGAGAAAGAACTAGAGTCAGAATGCAGATCAAAGCATACTATTTTCTCTCTTTTGTTTTGTCTTGTTTTTTTCTCATGATTTTTCCCTTTTGTTATAGTTCTTCTCTTACAACCTAACTAAAGTAGAAATATATTTAAGTGATTATACATGTATAGCCTATATCAAATGTCTTGCCATATTGGGGAGATGAGAGGGGAAAGTGAAGGGGGAGGAGAGGGAGAGAGGGAGAAAAAAATTTGGAACTCAAAATCTTATAAAAGTGAATGCTGAAAACTATCTTTACATGAAATTGGAAAAAATAAAATATGATTAAGTGGGAGGAACAAAATATAATAGATAAATAATATAATAAATAATAATTTTTTAAAAACACAAGAACAACAACCCACAAACACTTAGGCAGCTGGGTGGCACAGTGGATAGAGCATTGGACCCGAGTTCAAATTCATCCTTAGATGCTTAGTTGTGTGACCCTGTAGAAAGTCTCTTGACTTCTATTTGCCTCTGTTTTCTCAACTGTAAAAGGGGGATAATAATAACACCAACCTTGCAGGATTATTGTGAGAATCCAATAATAACATTTGTAAAGCACTCAGCACAATGCCTGACTGTGCTATATAAATGCTAGCTGTTAATGCTTTTATTATTAATAAGCATTTATCAAGAGCTTAATATGGGCCAGGTAAACAGAGAATGCCCTTTCTGAGGATGAGATGTCCCTAGGGAAAGCTAAAACTTCTCCACAGGCATTTGAGAGGCAGTTTGGTGTAATGGAAATGACTTTGAATTATTTTTAAAAATTTATTTATGCCTTTTGTTTTTACAATCTAGTCATTTCCTGATATTTACCCATACAACACTCACCCTTCCTTGGGAAGAAAGAAAAACAGTCATGCAAAAATGACATCATCAGCCACATTCCACACCCACGTTTTCCCATCTCTCTACCAAGAAGAAAGATTTTGTTTTATCATCTGTTATCTGGGAGCAAGACTGGCCATTATAGCTGATCAGAGTTCAATTTCTTTTTAGTGTTCTTTTCATTTACATTGCTATGGACTGGGTACATTGATATCCTAATTTTACTTAATTCACTCTGCATAAGTTCATACAGATGTTCCCATGCTTCTCTGAATTTCTCTTATTTCATGTTTCTTATGGCATAGTTGTCTTCCACTGTGTTTGTATATTACAATTTGCTCAGTTATCTTCCTATCAGTGGACAGCCATTTGGTTTCTAGCATTTTTTTTGCTACCACAAAACGGGTAGACATTAGCTTTAGATAAAGTCAGAGGATATATAGGCTTTAATGTCAGCCATGTCACTTATGACTTTCATAACCTTGGTATATTCCCTTTACTTTACTGGGCCTCAATTTCCCCATCTATAAAATGAGGGGAATCACCCTATATCACATCTAATGGCCTCTTCCAACTCCAAACCTATGAACTATACAAGAGACAAATTGAACTGCCCATTTTATAGTTCTTATAAATGAATCCTTACTCAACAATTTTATGAATCAAGCTTAAAAATTAAAAATTGTGCCTTATTTCTTTTAAGTTAGAACTACTTTTCCCCAACAAAGGAAAAACATCGGCTTAATTTTGAAGAATGCTATATTTACACTGAAATCATTGTTTAGTCTCTATTTGATGCTCAACTCAACCAATTAAGTGACACTTAGAAAAATTTTATTAAAGCCAAGTTTTGTATAGGGTCAACTAGATGGCTCTGTGGATAAACACTGAACCTGGAGTCAGGAAGATCTGAATTCAAATCTGACCTGAGACACTTGTAGCTTTATGACACTGGGTAAGTACGTTAACATCTGTTTATCTTAATCTAATGGAGAAGGAAATGGCAAACCACTCCAGCATCCTTGCCAAGAAAACCTCATGGTGGCTTCATGACAATGTTCATAAAGTACTTAATATTCACGTAACATGCTACCTCACCCTGTAATATCACTATATTTATGGAAAGAAATTGTAATCCTCTTTACTAGCTCAGGCTAATTCCAATAAAATATTAAATAAAAAAAAAGAAAACCTCATGGACAATAGGGGGCATGGGTTCATGAAGAGTTGAACATTACTGAACAACAACGTATATCTCTTTTGGCAGCAGCTCCTACTCTCAGCCATCAAGTTATTTTTAAAAATCACCCCAATTTTTACCACAGTAGGGACAGTGAAGTGGAAAATGATGAACTCACATTGGTCCATTTACTAAGACTCACATCTTACAATTTATTAAGCACTTAGTTATGCAAGATGCCACCTGATCTTCAAAAATCCCTTTGAAGAAACTAAGGCAAAGTATAATCCTCATTTAACAGATGAGGAAACTGAAACATAGCGGTTCCAGGAACTTGCCCCAAATCACAGGGCTGCTAGATGGCTCAGCCAATGCTAGGACTGAAGTTCCAGGGACTTGCCCTCAATCACATGACCATTATTTTGGCCCTTATTGAGACTTTCCACCACACCAGAATGCCTTATTCCCATTCCTGATTTCCAAATTATCTTATACTACCTTTATTTTTGCCAGCAATTTGAATACCCTCCCTCCCTCCCTCTGTGGTGGTGAGATGACTCAAATTTTGGAGTGAGACTGGAGTGACATTAGTTACAATAAGTGAGCAAAGAGATTTTGTCCCAGGGCCCTGACGTGAAGGAAGCCCTTTGTCCCTGGGATAAAATGGTTCCTCCTTTTGGTGACTACCATTTCTGTGGCGTCTCACTATAGATCACATCATTATGGGCTTAGTCTTTGACACAATACTGAGCCCTTTAGACAATACAAAAGTACCATAGAAAGTTGGATGCCACAAGTCAAAAAGTTGTTTGACTCACAGCCTTGTTGGCCATATTCTTTGGCTATGTGCCTAGAATGTCCTTCCTAGAGGACTGCTCCCCTCTGCCAAGAATAAACCTGTGTCATTGTTCTCATTCCTCTCTATCTCTTCCAGGACTGTTCCTTCAACCATCCCTCCCTGCTTACTATCTTCAATCTCTCCTTCTCTACTGGTTCCTCTACACCATCTCTAAATAAGCATATTTCCTGTGCCTTGAAAAAGAAAAAAACTATATCTTAAGACTTCTGCCCTTCTATTTCTTTCCTGTGGGTCAGAAGCACCTGTGTGTCATCCCCCAACACCCCCACATCCACAAGAAGAAAGCCATGGCCTCAGATGATAACTACAGTGGATGGTAGCGGTGGCATAGTGAGGATGCAGCAAGTGGCAAGTTGGTGGGCAGAGAAGAGGCAGTTGCAGAGGCTGAGTTCAGGGCCATGGAAGCCCTGAGATCATCTTGAAAGAGTTGTGACAGATGCATTTGAGAAGCTTCAAGGCACGGCATGTTGCCAATATGTAAGAGGTGTTCTAGCTATGATGTGACCCTTCCTCACCTAATTGTAAGAATTTCCTGGAAAATGTTACCACCTCATTGATTTGGGAGTCTGTGGAAGGTTATACTCCTTCATAAAAACAGAAGGGCAAAGAATGATTTGACTACTTGGCTTTCCTTTGATATTTACTTGGATATTTTGTCCTAATTAAATGTTTTACTATTTGATTTAGTGTTCTTGCTGGTCTGTGGATGAAGAATGTGCTGGGGGCTTGTGGCATTTTTGCATAACAATGATTGCACCCTGCTTCCTCCCCCCCAATTACCCTGAAGTGAACAGGGAGTAGTAGCAAGGAGTTCCAGGGTCCTGTGGGATCAGGCTGGCTGAACAATCCTATCTCCCTCTCTGGCATATTTTAAGAATTCTCTTTTATCTGCAGTGGTGACAAGACTCATATTCTTCATTCTAATTTATATATTTATATATATATTACCCGTATTATAGTTATGTGGTTATGTGTTTAATGGTCCCTGCTAAATTGTACATCTTCACATCTTTGGGGAGAAAAGAACGTGTCTTAACCAAGGTTAGATACTCCTTAGCATAGCATACCACCATAGCAGGCATTTAATAAATGTTTATTGAATGAATAAAGGAATTACTTCATTCTCTCTAGGTGAGGGGAACTAGCTGAGTTCAGGGCAAAACCTTCCACTCCCCCAATACCTCTGCTAGGGAAATACAGAGCTGGATAAAAAGAGATGAGCTGTGTGATATTTTGTTAATGCTCACATCCTTCTGTTAATGTCTTTGCAGATACAGATGGGCTTGAGGATTAGGAAGTAGGCTCCTTTCCAGATTACTTTAAAGGAGCTTTTTATGGGAGGGCATTATGGGAGATGCCCACAAGATATTTGCCTAGTTTTCCTTTAATGGCCTGAGGTTTATGTGGTGAAGAATTTGAACTCCACAGTGTCTGTTGTTCCATCTCATTTTATTACAGGGTGGTCACTAATCATACAACCTACATTACATCTCAAGAGAAAGCCTCCCCCCTCTGGGAATCACGTTTGTTATTATTCAACTACTGGTTCATAATTTGTACACAATGTTCAAACTCTGGTTTTATGGGAAAGCACAGCATGCTACGTTTCTTTTACTAATCATGTCACATCTTAATAGCTGACTATAGAAAATGGTGCCCATTTTTTTCAACATTGCTAACTCAAAAAGTGGGGGAGGGTGGTTAGAGCCCTGACTTTGCCTTAGAAGGCCATTGTCTCCTACCCCAACATTGATGATTAACAAGTCACTTGTATTTGTGCCCTTTTGGGGGAATTTTTTTTTTTAATAAATAGAGAGGCATAGGGTGACTAGGTGGCACAGTGAATAGAGCACTGGCCCTGGAGTGGAGGACCTGAGTTCAAATTTGACCTCAGACACTTAACACTAGCCATGTGACCTTGGGCAAGTCACTTAACCCCAATTGCCCTGCCTTCCCCCCCTCCCAAAAATAAATAAATAAATAGAGATGCATAGACATCATTTTGTTCCCTAGTGTGGGGTGGTGGAAAGAATAGTGGGCTAAGAGACTTGAACTCTGTCATTACCTATCTCTGAAGCTAATCCCTTTGATCCTATGGGTCCCAGTTCCCTCAGTTTTAAAATGAGGAGGAAGGTGATTTTGGGAGAAGACATGAACAATATAGGAGTTTGATTTGCTTGACTATGTATTTTTGTTTTTCTTTTCTGGGAGAGGGTAGGAAGGAGGAAATAAATGCTTGTTAATTGAAAAGAAATGAATTTAGAAGTAAAGCAAAATGAGAGGATTTGTGTAGATGATCATTAAGATCCTTTTTCTATGACAGTTTCTTGTGTTTTGGTGTCATAGTTTTTTGAACATGTCTTGTACTTATTTCCCTCCTGTAGTGTGAGCTCTGTAAGCATAGCAGCTACTTCTTTTTTATTCTGTTCATTTCCCCTAGTCTAAAAAAAAAGTACTCTGCACAGTGTAGAGGCTTAATGTTTCTTGAAGTTCCCTAAGAATCTATGATTCTATGACCCTTTGGGGATCATAAGCATATAGAATAGATGGGGGAGTACTATTTTTGAAGTCAGAAGGATCTGGGTTCAAATCCTCCCTCTTGCTACTTACTAACTGTGTGACCATGGACAAGTCACTTACTTTCTCTGTTTCCTTATCTATATGATGCAGATAATAATTGTAGTGGTTATTATCTTGCAAGGTCCTAATCATCAGATGAAATAATATATGTATAACACCATCGAAACATCTGTTGTTATTATTACGAAAGGTCTTTGATGTTAAAGGTTTTTTGCTTTTGTTTTTTTGTCCAGATCCTATAAGCAAATTAGCTGCTTCCTGGGCTTAAATGACAAATTAAGGGGAACATACTAGAATATAACAGCAATGAGGCTTCTTGTTAGCACCTGGTACTTTCTGGGGCTTTAGGTAATATATGTCCAGAAAGGCTCAACAGTAAAGCAATCAATCAATGAGCATTTATTAAGTGTTACGTGACAGGCGACTATGCTAAGCATAGGAAGGGTCTGGTCTAGGAGTAAATTGACTTCAGAAAAATTGACTTGTTTTGTCACCTGCAATGATTTAATTACCAAATTGTCTGGGTTTTTTTCCCTTTCTTTTTCTTGGTCTCTGCCTAGTCAGTGTTATCCCAACCTGATGGCATCTGTGATGTGGGGCTTGTTGGCTGGGTAATCAGCACTCTTTTTAGTCAAGAACAGCCTCTGGGACTTTATCTTCTGACTCCAGCTTTTCATTGCTCCGTGAATGCCTCCTCGTTTGCTTCTTTGTCTTCAGCAAGAAGAAAACAGCAGAAATTCAATAAGGCAGGTGGCTCCATCCCCTTCCTCTTCCCCTCCCCCACCTGCCACAAAGAAAACAATACTGGGAACTCATAATTGTAACTCAAAATGGTAACTCTTTTCGACCCCCAATATCTTATGTTCACTCACCTTCTCTGATAATCATCGTAACCAAACACTTGAGAACTGAAAACTATATTTCAACATATTTGGTTTCCTTTGTAATTCTATGTATTGTGTTTTGTACATTTAAAAACACTATACTGAGAAGGGGCCCATAGTCTCTACCAGACTGCCAAAGGGGTCCAGTCATCAACCAGTCAATTTATTATATGTACTTACAGTGCTACACTGGGAATAGCAAAAACAGCCCCTGACCTCAAGGAGCTCCCATTCTACTGAATGGGGGAGACAACGTGCAAATAAATAATTATGTACAAGCTAGATATACACAGGGTAGATGGAAGGGAAGCTCAGTGGGGAAGCACTAGCATTAAGGGGAACCAGGAAAGGTGGGATTTAAGCTGGGAAGCCATGACATGAAATTGAGGAAGGAGAACATTCAGGAATGGGGCCAGCTGGTGAGAAATGTCAGGAGTCAGGAGATGGCTCACCCTGTGCCAAGAGGATGGTGCAACTGGATTGCAGAATACCTGGGGGAGATATTAAAGGTAGGACGAGGCTAGACTAGGTCATGACAGAGGGGTTTACAGTTGATCTTGGAGGTAATAAGAGCCTCTGGAGTTTAGAGTAGATGAGTATCATGATCAGATCCATGCTTTAGGTAGATTGTTTTGGTAGCAAAGTAGAAGACACACTGGAATAGGGGATGGACTAAATCCTTGATCTAGGGAGTTAAATGTGTGTATGTGTGTGTGTGTGTGTACACACATATGATATATTAGAGGATCATATATACACATGTACAACACATATTTGATTCTATATTGTATGTACATATTAAATATGTGTATTACACATGTTTATATCAGCTTTGTATCCGTTTATATCATATATACATATGTATAATATGTAAGATGTGTGTATACACACATACATTTTATATATGTGCTATATTAGGGGGATGTATATACATATGTATAACATATTAGATTCTATATTATATCAGCACATTAAATAGGTATATTAGATGCATATATCAGATATGTTAGGGTAATATATATACATATGTATGTAAGATGTGTATATACATATATATGATATATCAGGGGAATGCATATACATATGTATAACACATATTCTATATGCATATTAAATATATGTATTAGATGTACATATCAGATATGTTAGGGTAATGTGTATATATAATATATAAAATGTCTATATCATATAGACATCAAATGTGTATTAGATATATTAGGGTAATGTATATACAAATATAATATATATTAGGTGTCTAAATATTATATGTATATGTGAATATTAAATGTGTGTGTATACACACACACAAACACACATTTGGTGCTTTGGGTAGAAGAGTGAGGTGGGAGAGAAGATGGGAATTAATACCCTAATTCCTACTCTCATTCAGCACAAAAACATGCCAGACAATCATGTGGATCCAAAGCATTTACAAATAAAAAGCACATGACACGACTGTAAATTAAGGAGCTATGCTTTAAAGCAAACATGCCAGCACTAGTAGCCTCATATCTTCAAGACCAGACGACCACTTGTCGGGCAAGATGGCTCTGAGATCCCTGTCCACTCTGAGATTCCATGATCCTGTGAAATCAGATGAGCCAGAGTACTTGATCATAGTTATCTGGGGAGGCCATATATTTATTGTCATATTGCTGCCTTTGCTCTAAGTATTTCTGTCTCTCTCCTTTTGAAATTGCCTTTACTACCATTTTATGTAGCTCATGAGAAAAATCAGTCACATTACTTTATAGCCATACCTCTAAAGGTCCCAAAGCCAAAAAAAGTAACGTGTGTGGGTGTGATTTTCAAAAAGTCCAATTTTAAGAATGATGCAGGATTTAAAAAACTGCTTTCTAAAAATGAGTTTGACTTTCCTGAATATGCTATAAGAACTGGACATATGCTGCTTGTGGGGAAAAATAAATTAGTCTAGAGAGAAAATATTGTTTTAAGTCATCCATTAAAAATGAGTCATTGATAAAGAATAAGGCAATTTAGAAAACTTATGAAGTAGAAGAAATCCATGAGGAAAGTCAGGAAGAGGTTTCAGTTGCTGGTGGGGAGAGCCAGAGATGTAGGTCAGGGGATTAATGCCACCATTATACCAACAAAGTGAGAGGGATGAAGTTACTTCCTTAAAAACCTAAAGTCCTGCCATTATTCTTACTAACAGAACAACTGTAATTCCAAGAAAGAGACAAAGTTCTTGGACTCCCTATTGTCTTTGCAGACCAAGAGTCATCTATGTGAAAGTTTATGACAGAAATTTTTGTTCTTTCATCAGACAGCTCAGGGTTCAAGCATTCTAGTTATCTCAGCTACCTTTGGAATAGAGCTCTGCTATAGGGCAATGGTGAGTGCCTGCCAGTAGCAAGTAACCTGAGTGTATGTTTATCACTTCCTCATAAGGCACTGGGCTTGTACACACTTCATTTATCTGTTGACAACATGAGTCTTGTACTTCCTCTTCTCAGTCAGGTCATAGATTCTGAACCAAACAGGGCCTTAGAGGTCACTCAGGCAACCTTTTCATTTGACAGATGAGTAAATTGAGGTAATAGCTAGTATTTAAAGCCAAGTTGTTTATTCCAAATCTAGCAGTTTTTCTACTATGCCATATTGCTTGCTATTTGTTGATAAAGTTCTTTTGACCTTCTATGAGATCTTGTTACTTATCAACAACAACAAGAAGTTCTATTCAGTAACATTGAAGAGAAAGGCAAAGGTTTGATATTATCAGGGTTCTGTATGACCTCTCCCATGGGCATTCATGGCAACCTGGTCGCCATTTCTGCTGCAGCAGAAATTGGGATTTGTAGGGCCAAATAAAACAAATTGCCAAGCCTCATTATACTCTCCCACCGGTGTATATGTGACAAGGCATATGCAAAAAGGCATATCATGATTGCTGGAATAGGAATCAAAATGCAATTCAAATCAAAGGGTTGGAGTCCTGAAGCTGTGATGTTTGCTGCCTCTGGATCTTAGACAAGTCATCTCTTCCTTCTTGGTGCTTGATTTTCCTCATCTATAAAATGGATTAGATAAATTCCAAGATCTTAGCTGGTTCTAAACCCTTTGCTGGTGGTTGATGTTGATGGTCCTTCCTTCTCAAAGTGGACCATGACATCAGGAAGATGACTCTTGATTTGCAAGTGAATTGGATTTAAGGGAGAGAGGGCTGTGCAAGGTCACCAGCCTCACTTTCTCCTCTAGAGCCAACTGGGTCCAGTGGCAAGATACTGATCAGGACGACTGGAGATGGCCCCAAAAATCCATTGGTAGGAGAAGGGGAAAGAAGAGTGCACATAGTGATGTGGTGTGACACTTTATTGCAGTACAAAAGCATTCTTCCCCTAAATCCCCTCTTTGGTTAACCCTGGCTCTGATCCCCTATCCTTTCTATGAACTGGTAAACAGATGGTCAGGTGAGTAGGTCTTACTGGACAAAAGATCAACATATCCATCAACAAGCATTTCTACAAAAAAGTCCTTGTTTCATTGTGTTTTACTCAGCGAAATAAACAAAATGAAGGACAGTAGAAAGATACCCCTTAAGCAGCCTAAATTCTAGTTAAGCTCATCTGAGTTGACTTGTTAATTGCCTTAAGAGCCACCAAATCAGTTGGGAGATCAACTGTTTTCTTGGATTAGGGTTTATGTCTCTTTTTCTTTTTTTTTTTTATGTCTTCTTTCTTTATGTCTTTTCACACTTTATGTCTCTTTCCCTCTGATAAGAGGGAAATTAGTTATTAGTTAATTAGTTTCCTGGTTTCTAGTAGGAGGAATATTTATGGGGAAAGAATGGGATAAACGAGAATAAAGGGAGCAATTGGAGAAGGCTACATGGAACTGTATGTACATAGAGCAATGGACCTGGAGTCAGGAAGACCTGAGTTCCAATCCAACCTTAGACACTTACTAACTGTGTGACCCTGGATAGGTCATTTAAACTTTTTTTTAATCTCATTCTCCTTATTTGTAAAATGGGGAATAATAATATTGCCTGCCTCCTATGGTTGTTGTGAGAATCACATAAGATTATGTTAGTTTCTGGTATATGATTTTTTTTGGGGGGGGGATTTTGTGGTTGTTCAATTGTGTCCAAATCTTTGTGACCTGTAGTTTGCCATTTACTTCTCCAGCTCATTTTACAGATGAGGAAACTGAGGCAAACAGGGTTAAGTCACTTGCCCAGGGTCACACAGCTAGTGTCTGAGATCAGATTTGAACCCAGGAAGATGAGTTTTCTGGACTCTGAACCTGGCATTTTATCCATTACCCCACCTAGCTGCACTTCCTGGTACAAAGTAGCTTCTATTTAAATGTTAGCTATTATTTTAATTAATAAATAAACTATAATAAATCATAAATCTATAAATATAAATAAACACATAAATAAAATAATAAATGTAAATAAATAATAAAATAAAAAGAGATTCAAATGTGGATTCATAAGATCTGGGTTAAGCTCCTAATTCCTATTTACTAGCTGTGTGACATTGGGCAAGTTATTTAATGTTTCTGAGACTCAGTTTCCTCATTTACATAAAAGGGGATGATCATGATACTTATATTACCTATCTTTCCCATGTTTTATTGTGAGGATCAAATGTGAGGTGTATCACATGCTGTATAAATGTAAATTGTTACTGAAATCAGGAACATGGGATTCTGGGCCCAGACTC
This sequence comes from Petaurus breviceps papuanus, assembly GCF_028583685.1. Classification (NCBI taxonomy): domain Eukaryota; kingdom Metazoa; phylum Chordata; class Mammalia; order Diprotodontia; family Petauridae; genus Petaurus; species Petaurus breviceps. Next base: position 17,807,994 of record NW_027185784.1, read on the forward strand.
CTGTTTTTCTATACCCCTCCCCCAACTCTATTCAACTTTCTGATCTACTTTCTCTTCTGCCCTGTGGATGCTTCAGGGGAAGAGGATTGCAAATACTCATTATTGTTGGAGAGAAGTTGTTTGGTTGATGCCAATGGAAAAGTTGCCCTGTGCCAGGCAAGACATTGAAAGGTTATAAACAGGGGGTTTACTACATTAAGCACTTAATACACGATATATATGCAGTTTTTCCCCCTGCATACTATGTGCAAAGAATTCTAGGTTTTCTGATTCATTTAAAATTATGCTGGTGATGTCCCTTTCCAGTTATTAATGTGTATCTTGGTGGAAATTAGGGCCAAGGAGAACAATGGGAATAGACAGGAAAAAAACATCTCATGCTAGATTACTAGTCAGGGTTTCTAGGGACTAGAGAATGGAGTGGAAAGAACCCTGGGCTTTTAATTTGGGGTTTGAAACTTGGTTTTTCTATTTTATAAGTAATTTCTCCTTTCTGGGCCTCTGCTTTCTCATTGAGAAAACGATGGGGTTGAACCATTAGGGAATGTTAAAGTGGAGGTTGCTTTCAGGTGTGGGTTGGATTAAATGGCCACAGAGTTTCTTTCCAACCTTAAAATTCTGGGATTGGCTGTTCTCTAAAGTCCCTTTCACATCTTTTTTTTTGGGGGGGGGGCAGAGGGTAGGGCAAGGCATTTGGGGTTAAGTGACTTACCCAAGATCACGGCTAGTAAGTGTTAAGTGTCTGAGGTTGGATTTGAACTCAAGTCCTCCTGACTCTAGGGCCGGTGCTAGACTCACTGTGCCACCTAGCTGCCCCTGCATTCTTTCACCTTTCAGTCACAGATTTGGAGTAGAATGGATTTTGGAAGCCATGGAGCTCCACCCCCTCATTTTACATTTGAGGAGACTGAGTCTGAGAGAGATTGAATGATTTGCCCCTGGGGTTACACAATTAATAAGTTTCTATGGTAAAATTTGAATTTGGGGCTTCCTGACTCCAGGTCCAATACTCTACCCACGGAACCATCTGTAGCATTGCTGAACTTTCTCCCCCAAGGAAATTTAACAAAATTAAGACTAAATCAGAGCATCCTGATAAGAGGCTATCCAATGATGACTTTTTAATAAAGGATGTTTTCATAAATATAGTATATTCTTCAAGGAAAAAAAAAGTTTAACAAGATACCAAGAATACAAAGCACAAAATAAAGTATATTTCCTTACACCAAAGTAACATGGAAAAGTGTCTGTCACACTCCAGGTTGGACTAGATGTCACCAGGTCTGTTTTAGGATGGTTCTTGCTGCCCAGTGCTTCTGGATCTCAAAGGTCATTGCCTACAGGGTCTTTTCCTCTATTCCTTCCCATTATGTAAAGGCTTTGGAGGCATCTCACTTTCTACTGTTCACGGTAACCTGGCTGCATCTAGGCAAGGAGCATCATCTTTCCCTAGTTAAAAAAGGTCTGGAGAAGAAGGGGCTGTCCAGGGCCCTGACTCCACAGTAGATGGGCCAACTATATCGAAAGTAGGGAAAGCAGTTGTTTTTTCAAAAAGCCTACTCAGAAAACCAATCGTGTCTCTTAATCACTGATGTCCACCTACGACACTTAAACCACAGACGTCTACGCCAGAAGTGTTTTCCTAGCAAGATTATTGTTTTTAATAGCCTATCTCATTCCCTTGTTAATGCCAGCTCCTCCCATTGCAATAAGATCATTTCCTTCTTACTCGCATCCTTTTCCCAAGGTCTGGAGTTACGGAAGGAGCATCCCAGATTCATTAACAGGACAAAGGGCTTAGGTTTTTTGTTTTTGTTTTTTTTTTTCCCCAACCGGCCCTGCTAAGCTTTTTGGCTTCTCGGTTTGCAAAACGAGGGCTGCGAAACACACCAGGTGTCTCATCACGCAGCCTACTGGCTCTTGCAAGTGCCTGTCTCTACCGAGGGCCAATGAAAATGTTACTTCCTATCCCGGAGGCTTGGAAACACGAAAGGCCTTTGGCCAGTGTCTTGGAGCACGTCCCACTTGCCAGGGCCGCGGCTGTCGTTTCAGAGACCCAGCTGGAGGGGTGGAGTGACAGCGCAGCCTGCCAATGGGTAGGCCCAAATAGCTTACCCTCCCACCCCTGGCTACTTCTATATGAGCTGGTTTGAGCCTGGTGGAGCTATGAGGAGTCGAGGCTGTTGCTGGCTACTCGGAGGAGAGGGAGAACTTAGTGGTCTTTGGTCAGGCAAGTGCTTTCTGCTGGGCTTAGGTCGGTGGGAAGGTTCTCTTGAGTACTGCATGCCACAGTCATGTGTTTGCACGGGAAATTAGGCGCTTTGGGAGGGAATGAGAGAAGAAGGTCATTTTTAAAAATTGCCCTAGTGCAGCTTGCATTTGTATGAGCTCACCCGGTGCAGTCCCCAGTGGCTAACCCCTTGGGAATTCCCTCTCTTCTTTGCCCCCTCCCCTCTCTGTCCTCTCTCCGTGCCCGCCCCCAAAGCTGTGTCTCCTCTCTCTGACTCTCTGGCAGCTGCTACTGTGACAGCCCTACATAGAGATCCCACGTGACTTGTAGTGGTGCCCTGGCCGCCAGAGTAAGTAGGAGTTAGCGTGATGGGATTCCCTTGTACTTAGGGATGTAGCAGAGGCTTGGGGGGGGGATGAAGGCCCCTTGATGTGAACCTTTCATTGGGATGCTAGGCACTCTGCTACGTGTGATGTTCAGCCCAGAATTGGACCTGGCTTGAAGTCTCATTTCAAAGACAAAACTGAAAAGTCCATAGAAAAAAAAGAAATGCAGGGAGAAGATGGCTATTTTAAAGTAGAATATTTAAATGGTACTATTACACAGCTTACTGGACTCATTAATTTTTTTAAACACCTACTTTGAAATATCGTAGCCAGACACATGGTATTTTATTTTATTTTTGAAAGACCTAAAAATAGGATACTATAATCAGTATTGTCAGTGCTGCTTCTGGGTAGACACTGGAAAGAGCACTGGCTCTAGAATCAGGATCAGGGTTCATATCCCATCTCTGATACTGCTACCTTTATGGCCTTACATAAGTCCCTTATCCTTCCTGGACCACTGTTTCCTTATCTGTAAAATGAAGCTGCCCTAGACAGCCTCTGAGGTCCCCCCACCCCTAGAGCTCTAACTCCACAATTTTACAAATTGCTAAAAAGCCGTAATTTTTAAAAAGCCTATATGGTCAATCCACAGACAAAGCACTTATTATGTGCCAGGCACTGAAGATACAAAGATCTTCATACACACATCCATACACAACCACACCCACACACATACACACATTCATACACACCCACACCCACATATACACACACACACACACACATACACAGAGTATTAGTAAGTAAGTAGATTGGTAAGTCAGGATAGTTCTGTAGAAAGAGCTTGCTCAGATTTTTGGAAAGAATTTGTTAGAGTGCCTTATCCTATTTTGTGGTCAAATGGAAAGAAGTGGGATTCAGAAAGATGTGGGAAGATGTGGGAAAGATGTAGGATTCAGAACTGATTGAATAGTCAGTGGTAAGTGTTCCATATCAATTTGGGTTCTAGTGGAGGACCCCAGGGATCTGGGTTTGGTCCTGTGCTGCTTTTTTATCATTTTAATTTTATTTTATAACTTTTTATTTTATAAATTTATAAATGATTTATAATTTTATAAAAATTATTTTTATTTTATTTTATCATTTTTTATCACTGACTTGGATAAAGGTATAAATAGCACACATCACATTTATAGGTGACATGAAATTGGGAGACAAAATCCGGATTCAGAAAGATCTTGATAGGCTGGAACATTGGGCTCAATCTAACAAGATAAAACTCAGGATAAATGTAAAGTCATCCTTGGGTTTCAAAAATTCATAAGCACAAGATGGGTAAAAGATGGTTAGACCATTTGATAAAGACCTTGAGATTTTAGTTAACTGCAAGTTCAGCATGAACCAGCAGTTTGGATTAAACTTCTATTTGTACCTTTGTTTTGAATGTTCTCAAGTGTTGGCATATATACTTGATACGTGTATGTGTTGTGTCCCCTCATAAAATGTAAGTTCCTTGGGGGCAAATATTGATTTTTGTTTGTTCTTGAAACCCTAATAAGCTAGCAGCATTCTGCTCTGGGATGATTACATCCAGATTAATGTGTTCATTTCTGGGCCACATTTTAGGAAAGTCATTAATAAGCTGGAAAGTGATCAGGAAAATGAAGGGTTTCATGATTTTGATATATATGTACTAATTAGAGGAACTCAGAATATTTAGGTTGAAGAGATGACGTAGTAGGGAGGGGATAGGTGTGGTAGGGCACTGGATAGATGTCTTGAAGTTTTTCAAGGACTGTCTTATGAAAGAGGGATTACATTTGTTCTCGTTGGTCCTAGGAGATTAAACTAGGAACGATGGTAGGAATTGTAAAGAAATTGTACATTGTAAAGAGACAGATTTGATGAAAGGAAGGAAATAAACAAGAAGGAAATAAATGACCAAGAGACTACTGTGTTCTAAGCCCTGTACTAAGTGCTTTACAAGTATTATCTTTTTTTTTTTTTTTTGAGGAGGGAAGGCAAGGCAATTGGGGTTAAGGTCACACAGATACTAAGTGTCAAGTGTCTGAGGCTGGATTTGAACTCAGGTTCCCCTGACTCCAGGGTGCTCTATTCACTGAGCCACCTCACTGCCCCATATAAGTATTATCTTATTTGAGCCTCACAACAACCCTAGAAGGTAGATGCTATTATCATTCCCATTTTATAGTTGAGGAAACTGAGGCAGATAGAAGTTAAGTGACTTGCCCCGGGCCACACAGCTAGTAATTGTCTAAGGTTGGGTTTGAACTCAGTTCTTCCTAATTCCAGGCCCAGTGAGCCACCTACCTGCCTCTAAGGAAAATATTTCCCAAAAATGTGAAGTATCCAAAAGTGAAATGGTCTACCTCAGGAGGGAAGGAATTCCCCTTCACTAGAGATTGGTCTCCAAGCAAAGGCTGGAGGACCCTACTAAGGAAGGTTGTAGAAAGAATTTTGTTAAGGTACAGTTTGAACCCGCTGGTCTCTGAGGTTCCTTTCAACTCTGAAATTCTGTTATTTTATCTAGTGGGGAAGAACAAGTTACTAAAACCGTGGATAAAATTTCTATTTGTAGCTGTTTGAAATGTTCCTTAAGTGTTGACATGTATAGCTTATATGTGCATAAATTGTTTCCCCTGATAGAATGTAAGCTTCTTGAGGGTAAAAATTGATTATTTATTTATTGGAGAATAATTTCTGGCACTGAGTTAAGTCCTTTGTAAATGCTGTTGATTGTGAAATTATTGACAATGTAGGTTCTTACTTGGCAATGCAATCATTCACTAATAGGCACTGAGATAGTAAGAAAGGCAGAGGAGTTTATTGTAAACAAAGAACATTTGATGAATTAAGAGGCCTTAGTACTGGTTCAGCTGTGGTCATTAAGTTTCCAATGATTGAACAAAAGTCAGTTTTGACCACAAAAAGCCTAAATTCTCTTTATCTCTAAGGAAGATGAGGGGATGAGGAACGTTCAGCCTCAAAGCCACAAGAGACCTTCTAAATCCTTGGGTGTGGCCTTTTGACTGAGTCTGAATTTTACAGGACATTCTTTTATTAAGAGGATTTGTACTGTGAAGTTTGGATTCAGTCAAAGGACCACACTTGAGAACTCAAAGGGCCACATGTGGCCTTAAGGTCCCAGGTTCCCCACCCGGAGGGATGAAAGTCAGAGATGTTCAAAGTTCCTTTCCAGCTCTAAAGGTATATAATCCAAAAAAATTAACTAGGATTTTTAAATCCTGATTTATAAATAATTCTTCCCTGCAGTGAACCTTAACCCTTGATTATCTGCTTCTAGAGACACAAAACAGATGTACATTTGACTATTAGAATATAAAAATCTGCAACAAAAATGTTTCTAAACCCCAGAATGTTCAAAATCTTTCTGAGTAGTAATTGCTACAAAAGATCTCAAATGTGGCCAAAGAGTTTGGATGGACCTTCAAAGATCTGGGAGATCCTTACCCTGTGTAGAGGGAGAAAGAGTACAATAGTACTGTAGTGGTAGGTTCAATTTTATTGAAATTTGCCTACCAGCCTGGTATAGTAATACTTATAGAAAACAAACTGATTAAATGGTAAGCAGCAGCCTAATGCATTTGTGTTAGGGTATGCATAATATTTCTATGTGTTCTTAGTGAGGTTTTAAACTTCACCCCCTCTAACTCTAAGCCCTTCTCCCATTTTCAACCATGACTTGTGTTGAGTTCAGTGGTGTGCTGTTAACTATTTAACCACTGGCTCTCCAGAAGAGAGGGACATACTTTTAAATTTAATCTGCATTAACATTTTCCCCATCAATTTAAGTCTAAACCAAACACAACAAAATGAAGCCTTAATTTTGTAGCATTTGCCAATTTTCAAGGTAAAGATGCTTATGCTAAAAATTTAACAATCAGCTTTCCCTTCACACCTGGTCTAGCACACCCCTGGTAGTGTCCTACTTCACTTATCTCCTCCACATACTTGCCTCATTTCTCTGCCACCCTTTCACTCAATGCTGTAGGCTGAGCAGAGGGACTGTGACTGGTGTGGGGGCCGAGAGCTATCACTCCTGGTTCCTGTCTGAATTGTACCTGGTTTCCCAGCTGTTGAGTGTTTGCCAGAATTGCTCTCCTTCCTTTAACCACATCTATGTACCTGTTATCCTAGACAGGGCCCCAAATATGGGGGATGGGGGGGGAGGAGTAAGAGCTAAGATGTGCTAGTGGATTGGAACTGTGTGTTATTTAGGGGAAACCAGCATAGCATCGGGGGTGTTACCCAGGGCAAGAAACAATCTTTGTTAAGCCCTGGCTTTTTTTGATCCGAGTATGCCACTTTTTGACAATCTCTGTTTGTTCCTGAGCCAGCATTCAATTCCCTTCGTTTGTTTAAAAAAGAGACCAGGGGAGAGGAGTACAAATTTAGGGGGAAGGGGTTTGAATGGGAAGGGTGCCAGGGTAATGTCATCTACTGAGTCATCTACACTTTTGACAAGTATAAGGGCACATGGGCAGGGAGTCAATATTCTCACCAATTAGATGTCGGTATTTTATTTTATTTTTTTTTTTTGTAATTCGCTTATAATTAAGGAAGGGTTTAGGAATGAGCAAATGAAAAAACATTTCTTAAGCACTGGGGAAATAAGTAGGAGAGATAGGCCTTGCTTTCTAGGAACCTGTTGTATTCAGATTGGAGGAGACCATGTAGATGGGGTCAGCAGCTGGCCTGGGCTTGCCATCTTACTGAAACCATTGTAACTGGTGTCTACTCTGGTACAGATCCTTGACCACTTATTAGCAGTGTGACCTTGGTATAATGAAAAAAGCCTAGTTCTGGAGCCAGAGGAGCTAGGTTCAAATTCCATTTTTCATGCTTACTACACTTGTGACTTTGGGCATAGCACCTAACCTCCCTGGGCCTCCATTTTCTCATCTATAAAATGAGGTTGCCCTAGTGGCTTCTAGGTCTCTTCTAACCCTGGCTCTATGATCCTATGACCCTTAACCTCTCTGGATCTCAGTTTTCTTATCTGTGAAATGAGGAGACTGAAGGCAGCTTCCAGCTCTAAGCTTCCATGAACTTTTGCCAACAGACAAGAGCTTATGTACATACAAATGTGATTGAGTTGTTGTGGCTTTTTTCTTTTAATCAATACGTTTTGCTTCCTTTGGGAAGGAGGATTTTTATTGAGAAAGCCTAAGGAATTCCTCTACTTCAACTGAGATAAGGCTTACCCTATTGTAGTGTTCTGCCTCATCTTCATTTGTTAGTATGTCCTAGGAATCGATTGGTTAGGCAATAAATACTATATATTGGTGTCTCCTCCTAGGAACCAATTAGTCAGTCAATAAACATTTATTAAGTGCTAGACATTGTGCTAAACACTGGAAATATAAAAAAGAAAAAGAGGAAAAAAGAGTTCTTGACCTCAAGGAACTCACAATCTAATGGAGGAAGGCAACATGCAAATTACACACATGCACATACATATACACACAATGTACACATGTACATATAGATGCACACTTATATAATACATATGTGCACACATATAAGCTAGATACAGGATAAATAGGAAATAATTAACAGAGGAGACGCACTAGAATTAGGAGGGGTTGGGGAAGGCTTCCAGTAAAAAGTGGGATTTTAATTGGATCCTAAAAGAGACCTCCCCAAAGGGAGGTCACTAGTTGGAATAGAAGAGGTAGAGCATCCCAGACATGACCCAGAGCTGGAGCCAAGAGATGGAGTGTTTTATTCCTGGAACAGACAGGAGGTCAGTGTCACTGGATCAAAGCATACTCTCAGGGAGTAAAGGTATAAGAAGACTGGAAAAGTAGGAGAGGGGTAGGTTTTGATGGACTTTGGGTGCTCTTGATCTAAGTAAACAAGAGTTGATAAAATAGGCCACTGGTTCACTGCATAGAGATAAATGTACTAGAGGATTTTCAGCTTGTACTGTGTAGTATTAGACAGCAATGCCTGCCTGCCAGCCAGTTGTGGTAACTGCAGGCACTTGGACAGTGTATTAAGAAAATGAGCCATGGATATTTGGGAAAAGAAGAAAACTCACCTGTGGGAGGTATACAAATGGAAAGCTGTGGCAGTCCTCAAGCGTGGGAACACTTCCTAGGGATTGTTGAGGTGGACACGGTGGCAGAAGAGGAAGCCTAGATTTGGGGGCAAAGTGCCGGGAAGGTTTGGATTTGAGTCTCAGCCGCACTACTTACTAGCTGTGTAATGTTGGGTAAGCCACCTAACCTCTGCTTCAGTCTCAGGTTCCTCTTCTGTAGAGCAGTGACGACTGTCCTTGGAATTACAGGGCATATTCTGAGGACCAAGAGATTATATATGTAAAGTATTGCCTTCATGCATAGAAGCTATTATAATGGATAGAATAATATGGAAAGGACATCCTTCCTGCCTCTTCACCAGTCCTCCATGTCCAATAGGCCATAGTCTTGATCTTGAATTGTCCTTTGCCAAAAAGTGTGTCCATTTGGAAGGCCACTATAAAATTAGAAAACTATCCCAATGGGGAAATAAGAATTTCCTAAACAGTAAGTATATTTCCCATAAAGCAAGGAATACTCAAGCCTAGCCTATTTGCGTGATTTCTCATGTATGCTTGTAAAGTGGATTGCTTCCTTAAACCACTTTTTTTTTTTAACAAGCTGACCACATGGAAACTGCTTCTGAGCACACACGTACTAACTAAAAAGGTGAAGTTCAGCATAGCTTCTGTAGTGAAGGCGTCTCACAGATGTATAACATTCTCATAATACAATAACAATAAATGGGGGTAGGGGTTATGCACATAGCAACTTAAAGAGATAAAATGTTTCATCTGTCACTCTTTCATAAGTCATCCTTCCAAAGAAATTCCCCCATAAAAAGACCTGTTAGGCATCTAAGTATTCAGTAAGATGATGAAGAGTGGTTTGTTTTAATGGGGTAGGCTCCAGGCTTGTGACTTCATCAGGAGAGCCCAAGTTATGGAAAGCCCTTCCACTGACGTAGACCAGGGGCTCCCCTACCTGTAAATTTGTTGTAGTTGCCTGAAGTTATCCCTAGCATTACCCAGGCTGGAGGTAAAACCTGATCTCCCTGACACTAAGACCACTCCACACCACTGCTCTTTCCTGAAGGAGATACAGAAGACACATATAAAGACTTCTTCCCTGACCTGGAGGGGCTTTAATTCCAGTGGAAGATAAGACTGAAGCCTGAACAATGAAGTGTTCAATTATTTGGTACTAATGGGTTTGGAAGAGGGTAGAGTTTCTTGGGACTGGTGTTATGGAAAATATAGAATTGTAAATGAGGTTTCAAAGGAAGGGTGACATTTGGGAAAGTAGGAAAGAGGAGGGCATTCCAGGCAGCGACAGTTGCCTTAGCAAGGGCATAGGAGTGACCTCCAGGAATAGGGGGATGGGGTGGGAAGAGATGTGGAAAGACCAACCTGCCTGGAGCTGAAGTTGTCCAAGGTGTAGCAGAAAAGCAAATATTGTTAGAGCCAAATTTTAGGGGCCTTTGAAAACCAGACTAAGCATGGACTTGATGCCATGAGAGATCTTTTAAAACTGGTTAGAGACATGATGCAAGGGAAACCTTATCTGGAAGTGATCTACAGGCTAGACTGGTAAGGAGAGACTAGAAGGGAGATCAGTAATGAGGCTTCTTTAGTAATCCAGAGGTTGTAATCCTGGACAAGGGTGCTAGAACAAGAGTCAAATGCCAGAGACTTTTGAGGGAGTACATGATGAAATATGGTCACAGTTCAACTTTTGGGGAATGAAGAAGAGAGTATTTTTTTTTTAATGATCACTAGATTTCTAGCTTAGGAGAAAAGACATATGGCTAATAGGGGTGGGGTAGTTGCACAGTTGTCATTTTTTCCTCCCTTAGGTAAGGGAAGTCTGGAGAATAATTTTGTATGAAATATCTGAGTTGGGGTATTCTTTATACAGGTGGGAATACAGACTGCAGCACTGGTGAAAGGCATAACAAATATGTCTAACCCCCAAATCTGGGAATTGATGAAGGAATTCGGAATGGTCTGACGAATAGAACGTTTAAATTGGAGGTAGAGGTTAAGCATGGAAATGTTACCTACCCAAAGTACTGCTAGGATATCTCACTTAGATGTGTAGGTGATTGAAGGCTTAATCGATGTGGATGTTCCTGGCTGACCTCCATGTGCTGTTCAGAGGAGATAGTAACTTTAAAAGGCAAGGCTGTTACTCTTCCTTGTATATGGCACTCTGTTCTCAACTACCATCTGCATGCCTTAGTGCTGGCTGCCTGCAGCCCCCCTCCTGCCTGCCCGCCCACCTCATGCCTGGAATGTCCCACCTCCTCACCTCAGCATTTTGGAACTCTGATTTTCATAAAGGCTTAATTCAAGCACTACAGTCGATACAAAGCCTTTTCAGATTTCCTATTCCTACCTGCTAAAACCTTCCCTTATATTATATTGTATCTATTTTATATGTTATATATGTATATATTATTTCCCTTGGCTAGAATGTAACCTCCTTTAGGACAGAAGTTTTCACTTTTTTCTCTGTATTTCCAGTACGTATCATAGTTCCTGGCACGAATGAATGCTCGTTCAGCTTTTTTTTTTTTTTAATGTATTGGTTGAAAAAGTTGACTGATCACCAGTATAACTTTTCAGAGTTAAATGATTGGGATATATAACCTGCTTTTTTAAAAAAGTGATTAAAATCAGGAAATGAGGAAGCTAATGTGAGCCCTGAGAGGTAGAAATGAAGACAGCATAGAAACAGGGTCCAGTGTTCAGAACAAAGGGAAAGACTAATCATGGCTGTCCTGTGGGCACTATACGAGGGATGCCAACTTGAGTCAGAGATCCACTGACTTTGAACAGAGCACAGAGCAAAGACAGAGAAGGACCCTCTCTGTCCAGGGATCTGGGAAACAGAAAAACCAACCTGGGCTTCCTGTGGTGGGAATTCAATGAACTAAGTTACAAAGACAGTGACTTCAATAGCCCATATCTAGAGGAGGCTTTCTCTGGGAGACTCTAGAAGAGAGAGCATAATGCTTTAAATCGGGTGTTCTCAGCCTTCTTGTGTGCTATGGACCCTTTGGGCAGTCTGTTGAAGCCTATGGACTATTGCACAGAATAATATTTTAAAATGCATCACAGAGAAAGCCAATTATATTGAAATAGTAATCATATATACATACATATATATATATACATTCACAGACCCCAGCTTAGGAACCCATGCTAACTCTAAGGTAAGTAAAATAAAACTTGTGTCTATCACTCACCCATACCACAAATGGTTTGCACCTGAGCTTCCTTTTTTAGAAAAATATTTTATTTTCCCCAATAGAAAAAATTTTAACATTTGTTTTATTTTTAAATTTTTAGTTTCAAATTCTATCCTTCCCTCCCTTCTTCTCCCCCTTCCCACCATGGTAAGCAATCTGATATATGTTATACATTTACAATCATGCAAAACATTTCCATATTACTCATTTTTTTGGAAGAAAACTTGAGCTAAAAATGGGAGAAATAAAGTGAAAAATAGTATACTTTGGTCTGTATTAAGGTGCCATCGGTTATTTCTCTGGAGGCAGATAGAATTTTTTTTATCATATGTCTTTTGGAATTGTCTCTTACATCTTTATATTTCTGAGAATAGCCAAATCATTCACAGTTGATCATTATACAATATTATTGTTATTGTGAACAATGTACATTGTACTAGGTACAATGTTCTCCTGTCCTGGTTCTATTCACTTCACTCTGCATCAGTTCATGTAAGTCTTTCCAGGTTTTTCTGGATTCATCCTGCTGAGCTTCCTTTGAACTGTAACAAATAGTCAAGCTTGGTACAAAGCTAACTGTGCTATACAGTAGGTCTTGGGGGGGGGGGGGAAGGAAGGGATGGTGTTAGGAGGAAAAAGAAGGGAAAGGACCATAAATCCCAGGGCCATAACTTTTACAAGGCAAATCTTTGCCCTTCTGGATCCACCTGTTGATATGAAGCAGGCATTGCTAGAGGAGTGGGGGTATTTACCTGTCAATGGGAGATTATCTAGGGATACATTGATGTATCCCAAGACAGGGACAGAGATGCCAGTTTGGAAGTTACTCATTTAGAAGGGAGAGTTTAAAGCTATAAGAACAGGTGAGATGTTGGAGGAAGTAAGTATAGTGACAGAAGAGCAAGGACTTTCAAGAACCTACAGATCCTATTAAGGAGAAAAATAGCGGTCAGGGGAAGCATTAGAAGGAGGTGTTGTTTATCCTTCATTCTCGAAGAGGAACATGACATCAGGGAGGTGATGCCATGACATGCAAGTGAGTTGGGTTTAAGTGAGGGAGGGCTGTGCAAAATCCCCACTTTCTCCTCCAGAGTCATCCACCATTGGAAGAAAACAAAATTCCTGATTTCTTTGATATCAGTGCTGATGCAGATTGTAACTCCATTATACCTTAAGTGATCTTCATGCATTGCTGTGGCCAAAAGAAGAGAGGAAGGGACCAAGTATTTATATAGCATCTGCTATGTGCTAAGTGTTTTACAGATATTACCTTCTTTGATCTTCACAACAACCATGTGAGGTAGGTAGGTGTTGTATTATTCCCATTTTACAGTTATGAGAGATAAGAGTCTGGGTCTGGATTTGAGCTAGAATCAGTCCACAGAATCACCTAGCGGTCTGCCTTCTAATGATGATGCTCTTTGAATATAACTAGATTGCTTGCCACACAATTCATTATTAGGACCACACTCAAAGTCTCTTCAGCTTGGTTTGATAAACCAGGACTTGGGCCCTGCTAGCATAGCTTTTAGAGCCCAATCAATCAACAATCATTTATAAAGTGCCAACCAGATGTGAGTCAATGTGCCAGGTGCTGAAGGCTGGGGTTACAGAACATAAGTGAAAAACTCCCTCTGCTTGGGAAACTTACATTTTAGCTGGGAAAGTAATGAACATATATAGGTATATACAAAAGTAGGTTAAAATGTTGTGGTCCTTATGGAAATTATTCTCCTTGTTCTGCTCAATTTAGTTCATACTACAAGGGATTCTTTTTCGTCATTTCTTAGGGTGAACTACTATTCCATTACCTTCATATATAACACAATTTATTCAGTCATCCTCAAACTGATGACTGATTGAATAATAGATTTTAGGTTTTTGCTTCCCCCCCCCACCCCCTTTTAATTTACTTTTCAGGATCAGGAAGTTTGTTTTCCTTGTAACTATTCTCTTCCAAGCATTATTGATATTATCCAGCTGCTTAACCTGATCCCACTTGTTCCTTTCTGGTTTCCCTTTGAGTTTTGATACATTTCTACACCACTGTTAGGAATGGGTTCAACAACACCTACTACAATAGGCCCTGAGATCATAAAGATAAAACAAACAAACAATTTGGGCTGGGAAAAGTAGGAGGGGCACTAGAGAGTATTTTGAATGTGGGGAGAGGAGAGATAAGGGGTGTTTACTTATTTTTTAGGTCTGCTTTGGGTTTTTTTTTTAAGATAAGAGAAGGCTTGAACTTCTTTAAAAGAAAGGGAAGCTGGGGGCCCCTTCCCCTTCTCCCTTTTCTAGGATTAAATCTCAACCCCCCCCCCCCCAATTCTTTCATAGCCTCCATAACAAGTAGATTTCGAGCTTTTGTTTGAATACTTTCTTTGACCAAGAACTCACTACCCCAAGAAATAGCATGTTCTACTTTGGGACATTACTAATTAGTTTTTTTCATATTAAACCAAAACCCACACTCCATCCACCCCTGACTTCTCATTCTGCCCTCTGTTTCCCACTAGCTTACCCTTAATCCCTCTTCTCTATAACAAGGTTTTCAAAAGCCCTAAATCATGCCTAACCCTTCACTTTAAATAGTCTTTCTTTTAGCTAAAGGAGCTTGGGGGTCTCTGAAGAACCAATCCTATAAACATTTATTAAGCCTCTACTATGTATCAGATGCTTAGGAGATGCTGACAAAAATGGGAGAGAAAAACAGCTCAAGAAAATTTTTCTACCAGGGATAAACATGTATGTACATGATTAAGGAGGGAGATCACACTAATGACTGGGGAATAGGGAGGACTTTAGGGAAGAGCCAGGAAGCTAATTTGGCTTCTAACAGAGCATATGAAACAAGTAATGGGAAAAGTCTGGAAAGATAATCCTTAATCATGAAAGACTTTGATTTTATTTTCCCCCCTCAATTACATGTAAGCAAAAAAAAAAATTTCAACATTCATTTTTTAAAATGTTAATTTCCAAATTCTCTCCCTCCTTTCCCTCCTTTCTCCCTTTGAGAAGGCAAGCATTTTGATATAAATTATCTGTGTACAGTAATATAAAACATTTCCATATTACCCATGTTGTAAAAGAAAATGTTGACCAAAAGAAAAACAAACCTAAGGATAATAAAGAATGGTTAAAAAAAACTGGATCAATTTGCATTCAGACTCAATCACTTCTTTCTCTGGAGGTAGGTAGGATTTTTCATCATGAGTCTGTGATGGACTTTTAAATAGCAAACTGAGGAGTTTGTATTTTTATCCTAGGGGCAATGGGAACTTACCTGAAGTTCTGGAACCAGGAAGTCACAAGATCAGATTTATACTTTGAGAAGATTATTTCTGAATGAACAAATATCTATTCTTTCCCTCCCTCCCCCCCCAAAAGAGAAAAAGATGAAACAAAGCTCCCTTAACAATTATGCATAGTCAAGCAAAACAAATCCCTCATGTTGGCTGTGGCCAAAAATTATATGCAGAAGATTATTTTGATACCTGTAGAGAGAGGCTGGATTGGAGAGAAGAGGGATTGGAAGCCAGGAATCCTTTTAGAAGGCTGTGGCAGCATTAGTCTAAGAGAGAGTTAAGGAGGACTTAAGTGAAGGTGGAGTGCCCCTGCTCTAATCTAATTAATAGATTAATAGATTCTCTCTCTCTCTCTGTCTCTCTCTGTCTCTCTCTGTCTCTCTCTCTCTCTCTCTCTCTCTCTCTCTCTCTCTCTGTCTCTCTGTCTCTGTCTCT
>NW_027185784.1:17823710-17842384 GCF_028583685.1 Petaurus breviceps papuanus
TCTCTCTCTCTCTCTCTCTCTCTCTGTCTCTCTCTGTCTCTCTTTTGCTTTTTTTTTTTTGGAGGGCAACTGGCATTAAGTGATTTGCCCAAGGTCATATGGCTATTTTTTGGGTAAGTGTCTGAGGCCAGATCCAAACCCAGGTCCTCCTGACTCCAGGGCTAGTGCTTTATTCACTGCACCACCTAGCCGCCCCCCTAATAGATTCTCTTGACATGGTTTTGAGTTCCTTTAACCTGGTCCACTTCATCTAGGTCCATTCCAGTTTATTAGTGAGTGTTCTTATCAAAAGAGGTTTCAGAATCCCTCATCCTAGCTGTGGTCTAAGGCAGAGGACAATAGAACTATTGCTCCCCACCCCCCCCTCTTGCTTGGTATAGAACAATAGTATAGAGACCATGTCCATTCCCATTGCATTGTCATCCTCTGAACAATTGTTAGTTGGTTGTATTTATATGGTGACTATTTTTTAAAAGTTTTAAACTTTTTTTGTAAACCTAGATTTTAAGTGTATGTGTGTGTGTGTGTGTGTGTGTGTGTGTGTATACACACACCCCTTACTGAACTGACCTTTTCCTGCTGAAGTAAACGCTAATGTGCTTCAAATTCTCTTTCTGCTGAAGCCTGTAGATAGATATAGAGCTTTGTATGCCTCAGTTCTGTTGGTCCTGTTTTATACTATTCATTAATACTCAGTGTTGCTGTACTGAAATTGTAGTGGCTAATGCATTAGATAACACTCGGAACTGGCTCCTTTGTTCACTTACACATTTGGTTTCCAACCATGGGATTTTTGTCATTCAAAGCGCATGTATAATACTATGCCAGAATATTCGTGTCCTTTAAACATTTTTCATCCTAAGATGTTTCACTTTCCCTCTTGGGGCCCCAGTTTCCTCACCTGTGAAATGAGGGAATTGGGGTATGTCACCGCTCAGGGGCCCTCTGCGTTCTGCATTACTATCCTAGAGATGTGCCCCAACCTGGAAACAGTTTGCAAAACCTGCCCTCTTAGGCTATGTGTTGCAAGGGAGCCTCTTGATCTTCAAAGCGTCATAACCTCCCTGTTTCTTTTGCAAGCATTTGCAGCAACAGGAAAATGAGAATCGTCATTTGGGAGAAGTGGGACAGAAATTCAATTCACTAAACACTGAGTATTTTAGGGTACTGTGCTAAAAACTAGGGTGAGGAGAAGGAAGAGGGAGAACAGAGCTCAAAAGGAAGCCGAATCTTTTTAAGTAAAGATCTCAGAGGGGAGAAAAGCTAAGTTCCTGGTCTGATGCTTTGTTGGCTACTATATACATGCATAAATTATATTTTATATTATATGTTATTATATATTACATAAAAGAATATTATATTATAAATGATTTTATGCCTGCATCAGTGATATGTGATTTAATTGATATATTTCCCTTCACTGACACACATTGTAAGCCCACCACAACTTAGGTGGTCTCAGAATTGCTGTCTCTCCACCCCCCCCCCCCCAATTAGTCTGAGGTCATTTGGTCATAATATCCAACAACAGATACTTACCACTGGTACCACACTCTACTTTTTCAGTCAAGTGTAACCTGAGTGATCTGTTGGCATAACCCCTGAGCCTCTAGGGTCACCTCCTGACAAGGCATCAGAATAATGTAAACCAACATATCTATATGTATTTATATTAGGATAATAGGTTTTAAAGCCAGGAGAGACCCCCACAAAATTCTAGCCTAAAGCTTTGTTTCATAGAGGAGGAAACTTAGACTCAGATAAGTTATGTGACTTGCCCGAATGTGAGTCTAGACCCTCTGACTCAGTAGTCAATGTTTTTTCCAGTTCTTATATATTTAGCATCTATTCTTGTATAAACATCCCCTCAGCCCTTCCTTTTTTAATTTGTTGTTATGTATATGGGGAGTAGAGGTAAGGATTCTAGCATTTCCTCCCATGTGTGTATGCACATACACACGTGAACCTATATATACATATGTATACACACGTGAACCTATATATACATATGTGTATGTATGCACACATAAGTGCACAATACACACAGTGTACACACATATAGATATGAAATTCCATTTTAAAGATAGCTGCTACATCTTACAGGGCCTTTTTGAGGGGAGAAACAGAACTAATCATTTCTTGCCTAACTGCCTTTAAACTCCTTTTTTCCCCCTCATCTCTGCCTTCTTCATGACCTTCAAGGCTAGGGACACAGGATTGTCTTCACTACCCCCATCCCTCCCCATCCCAGTGATATTCTAACTAGGTAAATAGACCTGAGCTTCCATAGCCCTGAATCATGGCACCCTTGCTCTAACTCCAAAGAAAGAAATGCTTAAGCCCCAAACTTGCTGGGAAAGAGAAATCTTCAATGCTAAATGCTACCTCATCTTAATGACTTCCAGATCTTCTCCTTCCTTTGTTTCTCACAAACCCTCAGGCTCCTTTTAAAAGGCATTTTCCTGTAGCTCTAGACACTTCTAAAGAGAGAGAGAAATGTTGAGTCTAGAGTCTTAACCTTGCTACTGATGACGATGTATTTCTGGGTGAATCACTGTCTTTTAGTAAACAGGGAAAGAATCTCAAAGATTAATGAGTTGCTAAGAATAGCAGAGGAGGCCCCAAACCCCATGTTTCCCATAATCTTCACTCCCCACATTGCAAATATCAAAGAAGCTGAGGGCTAATGCATGTAAATAAATACATGCCATACTTGCCAGGATAGATATGATTGAACCACTGCTGGGACTATATCTTAATGACCTTTTTGTCTTTTCCAAATACCTAAGCGCTGTGCTGTTACATGCATCTTCTTAATAAGTGGTGGTCAAATGACTGTTCAACAGCATCTAGCTAAGCTTTGGTGCCTTGTGGAAGGAAGTTGAGATGGATAGGATATGTGGCAAAGCTTCACCAGCAGAGGATTTAGAGTTAGAAGGAATCCTTAATTAAGCAACATTTCCTAATCCAGGGCCCATTCACTTGACTTTTAAAATAATAGTTTGATTTTTGTTATCGGTCATTTTTCAGTCATCTGACTCTCTCTGACCCCTGAGTTTTGTTTTGTCAGAAACACTGGAGTGGTTTTCCATTTTCTTCTCGAGCTCATTTTACAGATGAGGAAACTGAAGCCAACAGGGTTAAGTGACTTGTCCAGGGTCACATGGCTGTTAAATGTCTGAGGTCAGACATGAAGCTGAATCTTCCTGACTCTAAGCCTGGTGCTTTCTCCACTGTGTCACATAATACTTTGATAACTATTTTAGTATAGGTTTCCTTTGTTAATCCTATATGTTTTAATTTATCCATTTAAAAACCTTACTCTGAGGGGATCATAGGCTTCACTGGACTGCCTATGATGTCCGTGATACCAACAAGTTAAGAACTGCCTTGAGACTACTTAATGCACATATGAAAGAACCAAGAATTAGAAAAGAATGACCCCTTTTAGAAGAGGGGGCATATGGTTAAGCAGTCATTTGGGTTGAAACCACGTATTTGTGACATGTAACTGGTTGCATGACTGGCTTAATTCTATCATTGGACTAGATGCCCTTACTCTGAAGGGTGTGGCCAGTATATAAGTGTGAGGGCCTTGTTATCTGTCTTGTCTTTGACCTTGCTCAGACCTCACTTGGTTTTTTATCAGCTCCTCCAGGAGCTTTACCCAGCTGTATTGGATAACTTGTTTTCCTGCCCATGCTTTTTTCCTGCCAGAGGCTTCCCTTTATAGCAGGACTGAAACCTGCTACAAGTTAAATGTCTCTGTCTGTTCAGGTGAGTGCCGCCTTCTGGGTTCATCTTTTGTGTAATTTTCATGACTGTCAGTTGTACATTGAGCCCCTTAGAGCCTTTGGGGTTCTATTTGGGATAGCTGTGGCCTTTGGTTTTTCATTTTAAATGAAGAGGGGCAGCATGGTATAATAGTGTTGAACTATATGGCTTCTGATTAACTCTGTAACTCTGGAGAGGTTACTTCGCTTCAAAGCCTCAGTCTCTGCATCTGTAAAATTAGGTTATAGTACCTACCTAACCCAGGGCTGTTATAAGGAAAGTATTTTTAAAAATA
Organism: Petaurus breviceps papuanus; assembly: GCF_028583685.1. NCBI lineage: Eukaryota > Metazoa > Chordata > Mammalia > Diprotodontia > Petauridae > Petaurus > Petaurus breviceps. The sequence goes on from NW_027185784.1 coordinate 17,827,780, forward strand.
ATTTCAAAAGAATTAAATAATGATGTTTCCTTTTCTCCCAAAGGTAGCACATTTATTTCTATTTATACATATTTCTCCCCAGATAGAATGTAAGTCCCTTAGGGGAAAAGACTTCTCTCCCCCACTCCCTTTTTTCCTTGCATTGTCAGCTTCTAACTCAGTGTCTGGCATATGCTGTGTTTAATAAATACTTGGTGATTGTTGACATAAATATGGGTAGTGATAATGATGGCTGCCATATTTCAGAATGACTTCTATACACAACATGGATATGCTCATGTTCTTTTTCTTGGGTGACCATTTTTAATGGACTTTGGGGAAGAAAGGGAATGTAAGCTTTCCAGACCTCCTGGATAATTCCTTTTCTCTACCTCCTTTCTCCCTACTGAGAGAAAGTGGTGGCACTTAAAGGTGGGTGGGACTTCTTCAAAGCCCGAGGCACTGTTAGAAGTCAGCCGCTTTCCCATCTACCAGTCATTCTCTGACACAATTCATTCTACTAAATTCTCTCTCCCCAGAATGAATACACATCGCTTATGCATCTGGAGGAAACACCACATACCATTTGGGGGTAGTAGGTGTTCTGTTAATTGATACCCTATAATTAAGTCATAATATCTTGCCATCAAAACACCTAAGTCAACTGGGTTCCCTGTAATTAATTATCTGTGAGGTACAGTCTGAGAGTGTGCTATAGCCTATGAGTGACTAGGTAGGTATGATGTGAAAAGGTGTTCAAAGGAATGCTAATTCACTTTGGAAGCTGGCCATTGTAAATAAAAATACCTATTGTCTTTGCTGCCCCTTCCTAGTGAGAGTGTTGTAGGAGGAGTGTGACTCACTTTGCCTTTTCCAAACCCTCCTCTTTCTAGATGCATTGCCATCCTTAAACGTGGGTCCACTGGAGAGCGGTAGGGAAGCTCACCATCACCATGGCCAAGTATAAACTTGTCTTGTTGAGGCATGGAGAAGGAGCCTGGAATAAGGAGAATCGCTTTTGCAGCTGGGTGGATCAGAAGCTGAACAGCGAGGGAGAGGAGGAAGCCCGCAACTGCGGCAAGCAACTCAAAGCCCTGCACTTTGAATTCGATCTTGTCTTCACCTCTGTCCTTAATCGCTCCATCCATACAGCTTGGCTGATATTGGAAGAGCTGGGTCAGGAATGGGTTCCATTGGAGAGCTCCTGGCGACTCAATGAAAGGCACTATGGGGCCCTCATAGGCCTTAATAGGGAGAAAATGGCACTGAATCACGGTGAAGAACAAGTGAGAATCTGGAGGAGAAGCTATAATGTAACCCCCCCTCCCATCGATGAATCTCATCCTTACTATCATGAAATCTACAGTGATCGGAGATACAAGGTTTGTGACGTGCCTGTGGATCAGCTGCCCCGCTCCGAGAGCCTGAAGGAAGTGTTAGACAGGCTTCTTCCCTATTGGAATGAAAGGATTGCCCCCGAACTGAGGAGCGGCAAAACTGTTCTCATCTCGGCTCATGGCAACAGCAGTAGGGCACTCCTGAAACATCTAGAAGGTAGGAAGCTTCTTGCTACTTGCTAGATTGACATGTTGTGCTGATGTGCTATTTTGGGGTTAGAGACGATGTAGTAATTAATACATTAGACATATTTGAACCCAGCTTCTTTATAATTTCAGGTCTGAGAGGACCATCCTATTCTTGTGAATCACATAATATGGGCTTTGTGGTTGCTTTTTTCCCCCAAACATCTATTCTTTCCAAACAGTGGATAGAAAGGGGAAAGACAAGGCTAGGAGAAAATATAATGTTTAAAATGAGGTCACTGAGCCTTCCATTCTCATTATGCATTTATTAAGTGTGTACTAGCTGGGCAGCTAGGATAGAGTGCCAGGCCTGGAACCAGGAAGACTCATCTTCATGAGTTCAAATGGCCTCAGACACTTACTAGCTTTGTGACCCTGGGCAAGTCACTTAACCCTGTTTGCCTCAGTTTCCTCATCTGTAACATGAGCTGGAGAAGGAAATGGAGAACCATTTCAATATTTCTGCCAAGAAAACCCCAAATGGGATCATGAAGAGTTGGACAAAACTGAAAAAAGACTGAACAACACATACTAAGCATTGTTTTTAGGTACTGGTGATACAAATACAAAAATGAGAAGGGTACCAGCTTTCAAAGAGTTTTCTTTTGATTAGGGTAGGTTTTCTTAACCTTATTTTACATCTTGGACCTCTGTGGCAGTCTGGTAAAGTCAATGGATACTTTCTCAGAGTAATGCATAAAATACATACCAAAGAAAACTAAATATCAGTGAAAACAAAAATGGAATTTTTTTTCCCCTACCCAAGTCCATGGACCCCTCCTAAACTCTATCCAGAGATCCCTAGCGGGGTCCATGGACTTCAGGGTAAGAACCTCTGTACTAGGGGGTAAACAAGGTCACAGAGAAGTACATAGAATACATACACACATCTCCAAAATAAATATGTGGTGATTTGATGGGGAAGGAAGTCAGCATTTACATGAGCACCTACTATGTACCAGGCACTGTAATAAGTTGAGTGCTTTACCAATATTATCTTATTTAAACCTCACAACTCTTTTAGGTATTTTTGCTGTTATTACCTCATTTTATACTTGAAGCAACCAAGGCAAATAGAAGTCAAGTGACTTGACTTGCCCTTGGTCACAAAACTAGTAAATGTCTGAGACCTGATTTGAACTGGGGTCTTCCTAACTGCAGGGCCAGTGCTCTACACATTGTGTGACCTAATTCTTAGGGTGAGAGAGAGGAGCCAGGAACTGGGGGATCTAGAACAACTGTTGGGAAGGAGATGGATTTGAGCTGAGCCTTAAACTGTTCTAAGATGAGAGCATCCCAGTCATGGGGCCTCTGTAGAGGTGTGGTAGAAGTAGGAGACAGAATATTTGTACAGGGGATGGTAAGGACGGGTGGGCAGGAGCTGGTGAGGCTGGAGTCAGATTGTGAATCAGATTCTACAGTTCTTTGTTCTGATTAACTCCAATTTGGTTTTAATGTATTCAGATGTTTTCTATGACTAACCGTCAGGCCCCACCCTCTTGTTTTCCAAGACTAACTCAAAACAATTTTCTGTGTCTGAAGGGGTAAAGGAAAAAGACAAATCCCTCCAGGTTTACTTAGCATCACTGAGGGTCAGCCCTCTGCCCAGATGGATTTTCCAGATAGCTGAAATTTAAGGATCAAAACCTTTATTTCCATTCTTTCTAATAAAATTCTTTCTATGTCTTATATGTTTCCCTTCATTCTTAAGCAGCAGAACAGAATTATGACCCTGAACCACAGTTTATAGATGAGTCAAAAATTTTTGGAATCCTCAGCTCCCTTCAAGGCCCATTCAAGCCCTGAAGGCTCCTTTTGGGATCCCGTTAGGTATTATTTGATCCCTAGTTCCTGGTGATACATGCTCTCCTCTTCCTGAAGTAATCAGGCGTTTATACCTGTCTGTGAATAAGTTGTGCCTGCTAATAGCATGTAAGCTCGACGAGGACAGGAACAACTTTGTCTTTATACCTTCCAGGGCCTTGTTTGTAATAGCTGCTTAGAAAATGCTCACAGGATCCAATGGAAGTTTAAATTATGAACAATAGTATTTGTATTACAGTAATACAGTGAAGGCCTCAGAGGCTAGCAAAATTCTAAGTTTGTGTACTTCATATGCTGATTCACTGCAGATCACCATGCTTTAAGATCTTTTTTTTTTTTTTTGCCTTTTTTGGGGGGAGGGGGAAGGGCAGGGCAATTGGGGTTGTGACTTGCCCAAGGTCACAGGGCTAGTAAGTGTTAAGTGTCTGAGGTCTGATTGGAATTCAGGTCCTCCTGACGCCAGGGCTGGTGCTCTGATCACTGCACCACCTAGCTGCCCTTTGTGCTTTGAGATCTTGAGATGTCTGCTTCCAGAAGTGCTCCTTTGGCTGTTCTTTTGTCAGCTGTTACTATATCAAGTGCTTCCATGTTTCTATTCATTTTTGTTATTGTTCAGTCATTTTTTTCTTTTTCTTTTTTTTTTTTAGCAATCGGGGTTAAGTAACTTGCTCGAGGTTACACGGCCAGTTATTTCTCTGTGTGGTGCTGAGTATCTGAGCCCGGATTTGATCCAGGTCATCCCTACACTGGAGCCGGTGCTCTTACTCGCTGAGCCACCTGGCCGCCCCAGTTCAGTCATTTTTCAGTTGTGTTTGACTCTTCATGACCCCATTTGGGGTTTTCTTGGCAGAGATACTGGAGTGATCTGCAGTTTCCTTCTCCAGCTCATTTTACAGATGAGGAAACTGAGGCTAAAAGGGTGAAGTGACTTGCCTAGGGTCACACAGTAATAAGTGTCTGAGGTTGGATTTGAACTTGGGAAGAGGAGTCTTCCTGACTCCAGGCCTGGCTTTCTATCCACTGCTCTCTATCCACCGAGCTGCCCCTCCATTCCTTTTACTCCCCTTGTTGCTTCGAGGGAGGCTAGGTGGCTCATTGATCCTGGAGTCAGGAGGACCTGAGTTCAAATCGGACCTCAGACACTTAACACAAAAACTAGCCGTGTGACCTTGGGCAAGTCACTTAACCCCAATTGCCCTACCTTCTCCCCTCCAAAAAGCAAAAACAAAATTTTTTTTTAAATGTGTTGCTTCTTCAGTGTTTGTCAGTTGGGAGAACAGAAACTTCAGATTACTCTGTGTAGAATGGGTATTGAGGAATACTTTGGTGAGTAAAGAAGAAAGATTTAGTGTGAAGTTTTTGACATTTATTTTTGGCTGCTGAAAAAGCCTTCATTTGCTTTTACACTGAAAATAGTTTCCTGTATAAGTAAACTTTTACGAGGTGTTTTTCAGTCTTAGTTTTATGACTTTAAGACTGCCTAGATAAAGGCTGCTATGAATCAGAACTTAGGTTCCTATATCCTTGCCCTAATCTTAGCTTTACATTTAGATTGTAAGCTTTTCAGTGCCAGGGACCTTTTCTTATGCCTAGAGTGATCACATATTCCAGATCTCCAGGGATGTCCTGATTTCAAGAAAAAAAATATTCTTCTAACAAGACTTTACAAAAAAGAGTAGATTTTCTGATTGCATCCCCAGTTTTTTCTCTCCTCAGTGCTCCCCCTAATCAAAAAGCCTATTTTTTTTGTTTTAGCATTAAAGTATTTTTACAATTAAGGTATTACATTTTTTAGACATAATGATATTGTACATGTAATAGACTACAGTAATATAGTTATGTAAACATAACTTTTATATGCACTGGGAAACCAAAAAAATTTGTGTGACTTACTTTATTGCATATTCACTTTATTATAGTGGTCTGGAACCGAATCCACAATTTCTCTGAGGTATGCCTGTATTATTGAGTCACAAAAAAAAAAAATGACAAAATTCAGGAAGGTTAATATGAAGTGACTCAGAGTGAAACAAAACAAAGATAAAATGCCTGCAGTTACCACAGTAATGTAAAACTAATAAACAAAAAGGGGCATGAGAATTCAGATAAATGCAATTACCCCTCGATTCCACAGGACACATACTTCAATCCTTTAGGTAGATGTGTTGGACTGAGAGTGCAGGATGAGACATGACATGGCCAAACATGGTCAATTTATCAGTTTGTTTTTGCAAAAAACCTATTTCATTGCTTAGATCGCTGCTTTGCACATAATATGTGCACAATAAAATCAGTTTGAAAGAAGATATTTAGTACCTATAAGTATCTTGTACTCCAAATAAGATTGAGGGTTCCTTTGGGGAGGGTGAGGGATGAAGAGCAAATTTTAATCTGAAACTGATGTTTTGGGGGTATTAAAAAAAGGGTATGTAGACCACCCTCCTGCCCCAGGACTCCAGATGGGACTCTTAACTCTACAGACTTCCTTCTGTAAAAAGTAGTGTATGGCCTCCTCCAAAGATTATTCTTTTTTTTTTTTAATCTCTTGGCCAGGATGTCCTTACGTTTAACCTTTCCTTCTAAGGTTCGACACCATTCCTTCTTGTCCTTTTCCTCAGAGTTTATTGTAGTCCATGTTTGGGTGTAAGAGTCTACAGTTGTAATTGCACCTTCTCCTAGATACTCCTCCTGCCATCAACTTCCTTCTATTATGTATGAAATGGAAGGACCTGGTCAGGAGCCACATTATTTAATTACCCTACAATTATAGTTGCAAGTTCTTGCAGGTCTTTTAAGAGACAAAGTGCATAAATGGGTGGAATAGGAGTTAGCATTTTAACAGAAGAAGCTTTGGGGATTTAGGTTTGGAATAAGAAAAGAATGTAAGCGGAACAATATAAAGTGTTTTGAGGAGACCAATTAGAAGCTTATTACAGCAATCCCATAGAAAGATGATGAGGGATTGAAATACAATGGTACTTATATGAGTGGAGAGGAGTGAACATGTGGGAGCACTATTGCAGATAGAGAAGTGATGACAAGTGACCGGATATATGGGGTGAGTGAGAATGGGGAGTTGAAGATGACAGAGAGGATTAGGACTTGAGTGACTGGAAGGATGATGGTACTCTCAGCAGAAACAGGAAAATTTAGAACAGGGGTAGATTTGGGGGGAAGATAATGAGTCTCAGGGAAGACATCCTGAGTTTCACATGCCCTAGAGATGTGTCCAATAGGCAGTTGGTGGTGTTGGATTGGAGCTTGGGAAAAAAGGATTGGGGAGTCATCTGCCTAGAGATAATGATTAATCAAACTCATGTAACCTGATGAATTGGGACTGTCTAGGGAGAGGAATAAAGAACCTGGGCCAGAGCTTTGGGTATACCCGTAGATAGGGGAGCGTATGATTTAGCAAAGGAGACTGAGAGGGTAGTAGAGAGGTAGGATGAGTAGTAGGAGAAGGCAGCATCAGAAAACCGGAAGAGAATGATCAGCATCGTCAGATGCTTCAGAGAGGCCAAGAAGGACGAAGACTGAGAAACAACTTTGCAAAGAGCAGTAGTAGAGATAACCCTGGCTTTCAATAAGAAGTACCTAGGCTTGTGTCTTGGCTTTCTACTTACTACCAAAGTGTACTAAGTGACCTTGAGGGAGTCACTTCCTTGACCTTCATTGCTTTGTCTGCCAAATGAGTGAACTGGATGAAATATCTCTAAATCCTACAGTCCAACCATTAAGGTTTGTGGATTTGTATCCCTCAATCTGTAGCACCCTCTCATGGTGTATTAGTTCAGACAAGAAGCATGAGATGGAATTGAGAACAGTAATAGTATAATGGAAAGAGTAAACTAGGAGCTGGTGGCAAGCAGGAAATTGCACTTGGATGTCCTAACTAGCCTTCAGCAACACTCAGAATTGCTTCACCTCTCTGGGCCTCAACATCTTCATCTATAAAATGAGAGGATTGGATTAAGTAGGTGGTTCCTAAAGTCTTTCTAGTGCTAATCTGTGACTTGTGTGCACACATTCCAATAAATTCTTTTGTGGAAATTTAAAGAATTTTTAGTTTCCAAAATTTTTTTAAATCTTGAAAAATCAAATATATTTCTTACATTATGGGAAAGGGTGGATTTTTTCTTTACTTCTGGAAGAGAAAGGTTAATTACTTTAAAAAAAATGATTTATTAATGCTTCGCTTACATTGTTCATCAAAGAACCCTCCTTTGTAACAAAAGAGTATAGTTAAGCAAAAAAAAAAAAAAGTCATATGGCCATGTAGCACCTACCACCTGTCTTCTGAATCAATTCTCCAAAATCATTAGTCACTGTTGTGATGGTTGTTAAGCCTTGCAGTGTTTTTGTTTCATTATTGTCGTCATATAAATTCTTGTGGCTCTGCTTACTTCATTCTGCATCATTTCATGAGCTACTCCCTAATATCTCTAAAATCTTCATATCCATCATTTTTATGCTACAATAATTTGTTATTTCACATGCCTCTCTTCCCACCTACCACTCAAATGTACAGTTTTCCTTTTTTTGGTGTCTTTGACACTCTAGATATGAGGTGAAAATAGTTTTAATTTGTATTTCTCTCATTAGTAATCATTTGTAGCATTCTTTCATATGATTGTTAAGCTACACTTCTTTTGAAAACTATCTTTTGATAACCTTTGATCACTTCAGCTATTGGAAGCCAACAATTTATGCCATAAGTTTTAAGAAAAGCACTAAAGCAAATCCTGGAAGTGAGCTAGCTCAGAATTTCCCAAGAGATAGAATGAATTTAATCTCCTTTACATAAAGCCTCAAATTCAGGAATAAGAGCCTAAGTGAGTTCTCCCATTATCTTTATCCTTAAGTCTTTGTTCCTGTGAATGTTTTGGAGGGAAATTTCAGACCTTCTTTCCCCCTTTTCTTGCTGCACCCCTCCTCCATGTTCAAATCAGACCTTTCTTAGCTTTGAAAATGAGGATTTCTCAGAGTAGACTGGCATATATCTAGTCACTAATTTTCTGCTGAGAAGTAACCATATCAGAGAAGGAACATAGTGTAAAAGCACCTACTGATGAATATTAGCCAGGCAGGATTTTTTTTTTCCCTTGTTGAGCATGGGAACTAAAGAATGCAGCCTCAATTTAAAAACAGACGTATATTTTGCTCACTCTAGGCTTATGACAGCAGAATCCCTAAATCCTGCCAGCTACTATGACTGTCAATGACTGACTTGAAAGCTCTAATTAATCATCTTTGGGTGTGGGTTAAATAGTACAAAATGCTTCCGGCCCAAGCAACATGAATTGATTGTGAGCTCCTTGAGGGCAGGGACTATCTTTGTATCCCCAGCACTTGGTACAGAACCTGGCACACCGAGGACATTTAATAAGTGCTTATTGACTGAATATACTTTGGAGACAAGTAGTACAAAAGATCCCTTCATACTTCTGGGAAGGCTGTTGGGTGGGAGTGGTTGGGGAGAAGAGGAACACACATGGTGGGAAAGAACTGACTTGGGATGCCTCCACTAAGTATCATTTGGTTAGCTGTTCTCAGTTGCTTCTAATCTTTGAAGGACTGCAAATGATTTCAGCACGCTCTCCATTTCAAAACCCTTGTTCCTCTCCCCTAGTGATGGCTCTAATTGGTTCTGATTATAAATCTGGTTAGGAAACTGGCCAATTCTGAAATCTAAAAGGACTTCATTAAGACCTTATTTTTATAAGTCTTTTATTTTATGATCATAGTGACTTTGGACGAGTCATTTAACTTTTTTTGACTTCAATATCCTCATATTTCAAATGGGAGGAGGGGAGGAAATTGGTTGAGGTCTCTAAGGTTCCTTCCTGCTCCAAAAGCTATTATCTGTGACCAAATATGCCACAAGGTCAGGGTTCTATGTGTCCTCTTAAATGTCAGTCAGTATTTGGGTATGTTTGACATACATTTCTTTCCCCTACATTCTTGGTGAGGTAGAGACAAGTAATGTTTTGTTGGAATTCAAATTAAAGGAGAACCTAGATAACTTGTCCATTAGCATAGTTGATAGAATTGAAAACATGGAAAGAACCTACTTTGCCTAAGTTCCTATGCACTAGGTTTCCTAGGTGGTGCAATGTATGGAGCTCTGGGTCTGACATCAGGAAGATCTGAGTTCCAATCCAGCCTCAGACATCACTTGTGTGACCCTAGGCAGGTCGCTTAACCTTTGCCTCCCTCACTCAGTTTCCTCATCTGTAAAATGAAGATGATAATAACCCCTACCTAGCAGACTTGTTGTGAGGATCAAATGGTATCATATGTGTAAAGTGCTTGCCACAGTGCCTGGCACAAGTTGTTTAATTGTGTCTGACTCTCAGTGACCCCATTGGGGGTTTTCTTGGCAAAGATACTGGAGTGGTTTGCCATTTCCTTTTCCAGCTCATTTTACAGGTGAGGAAACTGAGGCAAACAGGGTTAAGTGACTTGCCCAGGGTCACACAGCTACTAAGTATCTGAAGCCAGATTTGAACTCACAAAAATGAGTCTTTTATCCCAAGCCTAGTGCTCTATCCACTGAGTCATCTAGCTGCCTGGCAATTGGTTCGTGCTTAATGAGTTCTTTTCTTTTTGAAATATGATGTTTTTGTTTTGAATATTCTGAAAGATTCCATCAATCCTTTGGAAGTTAGAAGCCTAGTAAAAGGAGCTTGCCTTGTAGAGATGTTTGTGGTTAACTTTTTACAGCTAACAGACCCAGGCAAAGAACAGCATTGACACAGTAAACTATTTAATTGGGATCAAAATGAATAATAAAGCAATAGAAAACACTCTCAGCTATATTCTCAAATAAGGACAGTTTCAGTCCTCTTCCCCCCAGGGTAGTTTTGAACACAGCCTCCTCCATAACTCAGAACTTCAATAGAGAAGGAATGGGCAAAATCTCAGGAGCCTCAGTACACTTCTGGATGGGTCCCAGCTTTGTCTTATTTCAGACACTAGTTATGGCACATCGTTGTGATGGATATCTCTGTTTTTCTATGGCTGTCTTCAAACATTCATTAAGCACCATTATATAGCAATGACATATGCTAGGGATACAAGACAAACTGTTATAGTATCTACTCTCAAACTTACATGGTTTTAAAAATTATTTATTTTTAGTTTCCATTATTCATGTTATAAGATTTTGATTTCTAAATTCCCCCCTTTTCCTCTTCCCCCTCCCCAAGATGGCATGCAGCTTGATATAGACTGTACATGTAAAATCACATTATACATATTTTCACATTAGTTATGTTGTGAAAAAAGAATCAGAACAAAAGGAAAAACCATGAGAAAGGGGGAAGAAAAGAGAAAATACAAAAAAAAAAAACCTTTGATCTGCATTCAGACCCTGTAGTTCTTTCTCAGGATGTGGATAGCATTTTCCATCATGAATCTTTCAGAGTGGTCTTAGATTATTGTATTGCCAAGAAGAGCTAAGTATCAAAGCTGGTCATTGCAGTAATGTTGCTGTTGTTGCCTACAATGTTCTACTGGTTCTGCTCACTTCACTCAGTACCAGTTCATGTAAGTCTTTGCAGATTTTTCTGAAAGCCCCTCTGCTCATCCTTTCTTATGGAACAATAGTATTCCATTAAATTCATATACTACAACTTGTTCAGCCATTCCCCAATTGATGTGCATCCCCTCGATTTCCATTCTTGGCCACCACAAAAAGAGCTGCTATAAATATTTTTGTACGTGTGGGTCCTTTTCCATTTTTTATGATCTCTTTGGGATACAGACCTAGTAATGGTATTGCTGGATCAAAGGGTATGCACAGTTTTATAGCCCTTTGGGCACATCAAACTTACATTCAATATATACAGAGATAAGTTTAGGCAAGGTAATTTGTGGAAGGAGAAAGCACTGACAATTGGCAAGTTCAAGAACAGGCTCATTGAGAACATACCTGAGCTAAGCCTTGAAGGATAATGGTTCTAAGAGGTGGAATTAGGAAGGCATCCACTGTAAGCATGGGGGATGGGGATGGGGATGGGGATGGTGTCAGCCTCAGCAAAATTCTCTGAGGTAAGAGAAGGAATGTGGCATTCAGGACTTGGATAGTTTGCTTTTTGCGAAACAGAATGAATAAATAAGGGTAATGTGAATAATGTTGGAAAGGAAATTTCAAGTCATATTTTCAATGACTTTACATACTAGGCTGAGTTGTTTACATTGATCCATGGGGCAATAGGGAGCCACTGACTGTTTTAACACAAGTGATATGGTCATATTTGTGCCTCAGAAAGATATTTCAGCAGATATGTAGAGGGTGAGTTATAGAGGGAAGAAACTAGAAGCAGGGAGACCAATTAATAATGCTGTTTATCATGGTCAAGACTAGAGACAATGAGGATTTAGACTAGGGTTGTGATTGTAGGAATATAAATAGGGGGTGGGTAACAGATGCTACCGAGGCAGAAGCCATACATCTTGGCAGCATACAAAGAATGAGGGGAAAGGGAGAGGAAAAGATTCTTCCAAGGTTAATAAACCCGGGTGACTATGAAGATGGCAGTGTCCTCAACAGAAGGAAATAAGTTTACAAGTGGGCAGGTTTAAGGTGGAAAAAATTCCATTTAGGGTTGCCTGGCGGGCAATTTGGCAACCCAAGATTGCATATTTAGCTTCAGCAATAATACTACCAGCCTGGGGTCTTGGCATCAGGTCTCTTGCCAAATTGGGGAAAAAAAAAAACTTCAACCACACGAATGGGGCCAAGGACCAAGAGCAGATTGTGCTGGTCAGATATACTATTGCCACTGGGAGTAAAAACATCTGGGGATACTGGAAGGAAGCAGGGGAAGTTTCCAGATGTGCTACAGAGTAAGGAAGAAGAAATTCAAGGGTTAGATTCAGGTCCTCTGATTTCAAATCTAGTGTTCTTTTCACTATACCTAGTTTCTTTGATATTTTGGTACAACTTCTGAAGTTGGAAAGTGTACCTGAGAAATTATAGGTGGGGAGAGGGGAGGCTGGCTCTAACATTCCTTTAACTGTCTTTTAGAGTGTTTTCTTAAAGGAATCGTGCTGGTTTTATTAGTATCATTTAGGGTTTTGTTATCTTGAGAAACTCAGATATATTTGGAAGTAATAATAGCCTAGAAATCATAGGAAATTAAAAAACTGGAAGTGGAGTATTTAAATGGATTAGGAGACATGCTAAAAGTGCCTCTGCAATCTCTTACTTTTGCTACCTTTTTGCTGAGTCTCTGATTATTGAATCATGGTGGATGATAAAAGCAAGTAAGGCCTCAGAAGGGCTTTTATTTTCTATACAGATTTATCTCTACTCAAACAAAGAATTACACAGCAACTTTGAAGGAACAAATTGTATCTTTCCAGACTTAAAGAGACTCAAAATTATCTTTATTTGATTTGCCAACTTGATTGTGACTCCTAATACTCAAAAGATTCTTTTCAAAGTGGACTTAAGAAACATTTGATACTTGAGTATTTTTTGTATAACGTTAGTAACTCCTACCTACACTGTTACATTTCAATTTTAAAAGGGCCCATCCTATAGTGTAGCCACATGTTAGAGCAGATTCACAATATCCCAGAATCTCAGTTGGAAGAGACCTCTAAAAATATGGGTGGTGGTGTTTCAGTCACATCCAACTTTTTCTGACCCCATTTGGGGTTTTCTTGGCAGAGATACTGGAGTGGTTTGACATTTCCTTCTCCAGCTTATTTGACAGTTAAGGAAACTGAGGCCAACAGGGTTAAGTGACTTGCCCAGGGTCATACAGCTAGTAAGTATTTAGGCCACATTTGAACTCAGGTCCTCCTGACTCCCAAGGCTGGCCCTTTCTCCACTCTGCTACCTAGCAGTCTATTTCATCCCTAAACAATAATCCCTTTTAAATCACATTGCCTTTGCTTTGAAGATCTCCAATCAGAGGATGCCCTGCCTTTTGAAGTAGTCAGTTCACTTTTGGATAGCTCTCAATGTTTAGGACATTTTTAAAAACTCCCTTCCACCCCCACCCTGAACTGTGCATCAATGCTGGTTTTGCCTCTTTAAAAAATTTTTTTTTAAATTTATTTTTAGTTTTCAACATTCATTTCTGCAAGATTTTGAGTTACAATTTCTTCTCTGCCTGTCTTTCCCCTACCCTCCACCCCAAAATAGCAAGCCTACTGAATACCCCTTCCCCCAATCTGTTCTCTGTTATATCCTCTCCCTTCACCACCTTAATCTTCTAGGAGGGCAAGATGGGTCTCTATACCCCAGTACCTGTATATTTGTTTTTAAAACTTTGAGTTCCAGATTTTTTTACCCTTCTTCCCTCTTCACCCACCCCCACTGGGAAGATGAGCAATTCAATATAGATTTTACAGGAGTGGACTGGCATGTAGCATGGGTGGTGGGGAGTGGTGGTCAATAAATCTGAAGGATCAGTTGGAGCCAGATTGTGGAGGGAATAATTTGTATTTTATATTATCCTAGAAGTAGAGGGAACAACATGGTCAGAACCATGCTTTAGGAATGCCAGTTTATCATCATGTGGAGGATGAACTGGAGAAGGGAAATAATTGGGGGAGAGGCTGGTATATATTAGTCCAGGTGAAGGATGATGAGGGCCTATATTAAGAGAAAGAGAAGGGGTAAGGGAAGGGAATACACATTTATGTAGCACCTACTGTGTGCCCAGATACTGTGCTAAGTGCTTTATAAATATCTCCTTTAATCCTCACAACAGCCTTATGGGGTAGGCTGGATGTAAAAGAAGTTGTGTAGGTAGAAATAACAAGTTTCAGCAACTGATTTAAGAAGACAGTGAGAGGGAGTGAAGAGTTGAGGATAATGCCAAGATTGTGAAGCTGGAAGGATGGTTGTATCCTCCGCAGAAATAAGGAAATTGGGAAAACTGGATTTGGGGGCCCTATTTTGGCCTGGTTGACTGGATTTTTTTCTCCAATTTTTAACATTTTTATTTAAAGTTTTTAGTTCCAAATTCTATCCCTCTGTCCATATCTCCCTTCCTCCATCCCTGAGACACAGTAAGTAATCAGATAAAGGTTATGCATGTGTAATTATATAAAATATTTCCATGTTAGGAAGAAAAAAAATGAAAAATAGCATGTTTCAGTCTGTATTCAAATACCGTGTTTCCCCAATAATAAGACACTGTCTTATTATTTTTTTTTTTGGACAGAAAAACACCAGAGGGCTTATTTTCAGGGGAGGG
>NW_027185784.1:17842784-17892528 GCF_028583685.1 Petaurus breviceps papuanus
CTTATTTTAGAGGAATCTTACACAGTTAGGGGAGGGCTTATTTTCGGGATAGGTCTTATTATCGGGGAAACACGGTAATCAGTTCTCTGGAGATGGATAGTATGCTTCATCATTAGTCCTTTGGGATTGTCTTGAATCATTGTATTGCTGAGAATAGCTAAGTCATTCACAATCTTTCATCAAACAATATTGCTGTTACTATGTATAATGTTCACTTTGCATCAGTTCATGTAAGTCTTTCCAGGTTTTTCTAAAATCATCCTCTTTATCATTTCTTATAGCATAATAATATTCTATTACAATTATATAACACAGTTTGTTTAGACATTCCTCAATCAATGGGCATTCCTTTGATTTCCAATTCTTTTTTTTTTCTTTTTGGAGGGCAATTGGGATTAAGTAACTTGCCCAAGGTCACATGGCTAGGTTGTGTGTGTGTGTGTGTGTGTGTGTTAAGTGTCTGAGGAGGGATTTGAGCTCAGGTCCTCCTGACTCCAGGGCCAGTGCTCTACTCAACTGCACCACCTAGCCTCCCCGCTGATTGCCAATTCTTAGCCATCACAAGAAGAGCTGCTATAAATATTTTTGTACAAATTTTTGTACAAATGTTCTTCCCCTCCCTCCCCCCTTTTTTGGATGCCTTTAGCTTATAGACCTAGAAGTAGTATGGCTGGATCAAAAGATATGCAGATTTTTATAGCCCTTTGGGCAGTCACAAATTGTTCCCCACAATAGTTGAATCAATTCACAATTCCACCAATAGTGCATTAGTATCCCAGTTTTCCCACATTCCCTCCAACAAGCCAACATTTTCCTTTTTTGTCATATTAGCCAATCTAATAAGTGTGAGGTATTGTTTTAATTTGCATTTCTGTAATCAATAGTGATTTAGATCATTTTTCATATGACTTTAGATAGCTTTGTCTGAAAGCTGTCTTTCATATCCTTCAACCATTTATCAATAAGGGAATGATTTATATTTTTATAAATTTGACTCAGTTCTCTATATATTTGAGAAATGAGGCCTTTATCAGAAATACTTGCTGCAAAATTTTCCTCCCCAGTTTTCTGCTAGTCTTATAATTTTGGGTGCATTGGTTTTGTTGTGTAAAAACTTTTTAATTTTATATCAAACTATTCCATGCTCTTTTAATTTGCTTATAGTATCCTTTATGTGTAAATCATGTGCCCTGGTTGACTTTCAGATGCTTCTGAAATTCTTCCTCATGGCAACGCTTCAAATACGTGAATAAAACTATTATCTTCACCCCCTGAAATTTCTATTTGATGTAAATATTTAGTTCTCTCAATTAATTATCTCATAGCTTCATCTCAAGGCATTTCACCATCCTAAGTGTTCTCTGTAAAGCCTCAAACTTAACAATGTCTTTCTTAAAATGTAATTCCCCAAAGCTGAAAGGAATATTCTATGTATGGTCTCATTAGCACAGAGTACAATAGGGCCATGACTAACATACTCTTCAATTGTAAGATTTGGGGGGGGATCTTGGAGAGCAATCCTCCTATAATGATGCTCAACATTGGGTTGGCTTCTTCTTGACCAGCATATTGCATTGTTGACTCCTGTGAGGTTTGTAGATATTTTTCAGATAAGCTGCCTGTTACCCTACATCTTCTCTATCTTGTATTTTTGACAGTGGCTCAACAATTATCTTTCTTTTCATCACCAGTTCTTTAGTCCATCTGGTTTTGGTAACTTATTTTGTTAAGTAAGCATAAAAAGATAATTTTAACTCCATCTAGCCGTTGTGTTCTGTTCTCTTTAAATATCACTCGCCTTTGGCATTGTAGAATGGATACTAACTATGGGTTGACCAGATCTGCCTTCTCTGCCAGGATTCATCATATCTACCCCAAGCCAACAGTCCTGTCTTGTCTTTGATTTCTCTTCCTTCCCCCAACATGACTTAAACACACACACACACACGCACACGCACACACATGCACGCACACACACACACATGCACACACGAACACACACGCACACACGAACACATGTATGCACCAGCTCTTTTTGTTATCCCTAGTTTTCATTGCCAGACTTATCTCCTTTGAACCTTGATCATTTCTGACAATATTTTTTATAAGACTGCAATAAGCTTTCTATTTATCTTTTTTTTTGCTTTTTGGAGGGCAATTTGGGTTAAGTGACTTGCCCAAGGTCGCATGGCTAGTTTTTTTTTTGTGTAAGTATCTGAGGCCAGACTTGAATCCAGGTCCTCCTCACTTCAGGGCCAGTGTTCTATTCACTGTGGCACCTACCCACTCCTCTCTTCCATTTTCTGCCTGCTTCTGTTGTTTCAGAAAGAGTCATTTCAGTTATATCTGTCTCTTCATGCCCCTATTTAGGCTTTTCTTAGCAAAGATACTGGTGTGATTTGCCACTTCCTTCTCCAGCTCATTTTTCAGATGAAGTTGGTTAAATGACTTGCCCAGGGTCACACAGCCAGTAAATACCTGACGCCAGATTTGAGCTCATGAAGATGAGTCTTCCTGTCCTCAGGCCTGGTGTTTTATCCACTGCACCATTTAGCTACCCCAGTACATATCTTTTAAAAATCTCAGTTGCTTGGCTTGCTGTATACTCACATCTTTTGATAACTCCTCCTGCTCCTCCCTATTGGAATCATATCCTCTATTTCTTCAGAATTTCTTTTTTGAGAGATTTCCTACCTTCCTGTGCTGATTCGCCCCTATAGAATTTTAGGCCATGGGATCCTACCTGTTTTCTTTTCTCTGCCTTACTGAAATCTCTAGCCAAATCTAGGATGCTTGTCAGACTATGCTTGTATTTCCTCTACTCCTCTGTGACAAATTCAGGGATGGTAGTCATTGCCCCTTGAGGCTTGTACCATTTTTCACTCTAGCACATCCATCTTGCTTGTTGGTGAGAGATCCAGAATCAGTGTCCCCTTCATTGGTTCCTCTGCTAAAATGAAATGATCACTAAAAGCAAGCTAAGTAATGTTTATCTAGTCAGCTTTTGACAGGGAAAGAGGTGTAATAGATATCTGGATAACTGAAATCCCATAAGTGAAATAGTGGATAAAGTAGATCAGAGTCAGGAAGACCTGAGTTCAAATCCTTCCTCAGACACTTAAACTAGTTTTGTGATCCCAGGTAAGTTTTTTTTTTAAACCTATGTCTGCCTGTCTGGACATGTAGGTGGTGCAGTGGATAGAGAGCTGGGTCTGGAGTCAGGAAGATCAAAGTTCAAATCTGGCCTCAGACATTTACTAGTCATGTGACCCTGGGCAAATCACTTAACTTTCTTTGCCTCAGTTTCCTCATCTGTAAAATAAGCTGGAGAAGGAAATAGCAGACCACTCCAGTATCTTTGCCAAGAAAACCCCAAATGAGGTCAGGAGAAACTGGACATGACTGAAAAAAGACTAAACAACAGTGATGCCTTGCCTTCTTCATCTATGAAATGTTGCTAATAATACTCCCACCTCCCCTGATCCCCCAGGATTGTTGTGAGAATTCAATGAGTTAATGAGTGTGAGAGTTAAATGTAAAGTGCTTTGCAAACTCTAGTACTAACTGCATAAACATTAGCTGTTATTTTGCCTGCGTGCCAGGCTGTGATCTATTCCTCAAATGTCTTTTCAGGCCCAGTTTTTACAACGTATTTTCATGGAAGCTCTTAAAATGCACCTGAATCATTGAATAGAATCGAGTTTGGTGGTTGCTCAGGCAGGAAGTGTTCATTTCCTTTTCTGTGGCTGGCATGGTCATTTCTGGCATTTGTTTTCTGCCAGCCCTCACTGAGGGA
Organism: Petaurus breviceps papuanus; assembly: GCF_028583685.1. NCBI lineage: Eukaryota > Metazoa > Chordata > Mammalia > Diprotodontia > Petauridae > Petaurus > Petaurus breviceps. The sequence continues at coordinate 17,846,581 of NW_027185784.1, forward strand.
AAAAATGTCCTTCAGATCTGACGTTGGCTATTGTCTGGATCCTGCCAGGGGGAGTTGATTATTTAGTCTCTGTGACCAAGCCTCAGAATAGGGAGCCTCCTTTAGCTGGAAGCAGGGGTGAATCTGTCACACCAGAGCACATGGATGCAACCCCTGGAGGAGGGCATATGGGAGAATAAGCAGGCCCAGAAGTGAGTGGGATGAAATTAGAAATAGTTGAAAGGGCAGCCAGGTCTGGTTGCAGAGACTGGGAGTCAGGGTGGGGAAGAGGCCTGAGTAAGATGCCTTTTGACATTTTAGTGGAATCAACTTTCATAAGCAGTCAAGCATCACCTCCTATAAGAAAAAACACTTCCTACCTAAGGGTGTGATTGAAGTTTGATTAAGTATTTCTATATAGGAATTAACATAGAAGCTCTGGGAACCTTTAGCTCAGCAGTTTTATTTTACAGTTAAAATATACCATATAAAAAGGATGGTTCTCCCTAAACACTCCCAACCCCACCCCATCTTTACTATGCATCAAGGCTCACAATAAGTTTTTTTGCTCATTTTCAAGTCAGCTTGGTTGGTTAACTTCTGCCAGACTATTCCCCTATCTTCAGGATGTGAAAACTGGATATTTAGAACATAGTGTGCTCCAAGTTAGGTGCAATATAATTTAAAACAGATCATTTGGACATAACTTTAAAGGGTTTACTTCACTGTTTTTATGTTTAACTTTTTTTCCTTAGGGCACAGTTATTGTGGTATGGTGGAAGGGGTAAAGGTTATGGAATCAAAGCATGTGTGTTCATATCCTGGCTCTGATACTTGTTACCTGTGTGATCTTGGGAAAGACCCTTAAACCTTTCTGGGCGTCAGTTTCTATATCTGTAAAATGGGGGGTTTGGACGAGATGGCTTCTGAACTTCCTTCCAGCTATAGAGCTGTGATTTTGTAATCCTCTGGAGTAAATGATTCTCATCTTTAATTCGTGCTATATTAATGTGGTATTTATAGCATAAACCTTGATTCTGTTTAGGGAAGGGTGGCTAGAAAATAGAAATTCTGATTTAAACATGGTGGATAATGATTCCTCTACTTCCTCTCATCCTAAGGGGTAAGAGGATGGTACACATAGTGCTTGGGTTTCTCTTGTTCAACAACAAATCTTTTCTTAGTCTCACTCCTTCTAAGCCCTATGGCACCCAAGTTGGGAAAAAGTGAGCACATCTTTTTCCAACCTGATTTGACTGGTTTTAATTTTATGGGTCTTGTAAAACAATTTCCCAAAAAGCTCCAGAAGAGCTGCAGATGTGCATTCATAGAAGGGAGTGAGCGCCCCAATACCAATGGTCAGGACAAAAACAGAAAAGCAGGAATGATTTAAATGACCATGTCTTGACAAAGCCTAAAGGCTTTGTTACTTTGCTGGCTAATTTTAACTCTTTTTGCTCTCTCGTTCTCTTCCTTCTCCCAGAAATCATTGAAAAATGCTGTTTCCCTAATCTTTAATCATAGCTTCTTAGTAGATTAAATTGTGACCCAAATGTGTGTGTATTTCAAAATATATGCATATTTGGTAGTTTTTAAGTAATTTGGGACTTGAAAATTATTACTGCATAAAACACTTGCCTACTAGATTCAGAGGCCTTCCAAAAGAGGAATATAGTCTAGACAGCTAACAAAAGTTCACACTAAAAGTAGATATTGACAGGAAAGAAATTTTTTAAAAAGCCTGTGTGTGTGTCTAGGAAAAACAAAAGTAGCCTATTTCCTATCCAAAAAATTCACTTCTATGAAGTTTCCTCTAGAGGAAAATTCTGCTGAAGATTTCAAATGTTACTTTTACTTTGTTCTTAGTCAACATGAAACCAAACTTGCTTCTCCCCTATTAGGTTAAAAATTCCTTAGTCAGAGACCTGTTACTCTTGTGGTATGTGATACAATATTTCACAAATGATGTTTAGCAAATTTCCTAGGTTGGCAGAATTTCTGCACTAGAACCATAAAACAATAGAACTGGAAGAGATTTTCAAATCATCTACTCCAACCCCTTCATTTTACAGAAGAGGAAACTGAGGCTCAGAAACGAAGTGCCTTGGACAAATAAGTAACAAAGCCAGGATGCAAACCCAGGTTCTTGGGTCCCTAAACTGCTGCCACTATACCATCTCTTGATGACGCAAGAAACCAGAGAAGGCACATAGACATCCATTCATGGTAGGAAAGTTTGCCTCCTCTGCTCTTGAGTTAGTCTCTAAAAAAAAGTTTCAGACTGGATTTTCAACCACTTCAACCTCTACCAGGTATATATTTCCTGGGGCAGTGGCCATAATTATGAAAACAGGATTTCTGTTTTGAAAGCTTTTCCCATTGTTCAGAGACTTCTTGTTCTACTGCCAGGTGGGGAAGAAAGTTCTCTTCTGTCATGTTTTTGCTTTGTCTTTCTCTTAGATAGAGGCTTAGCCAACCACCCAGATTAATTTAGGAAGATTTCTGCTGAAGACAATAAGAAATGGAGTTTACATTTCAAAGATCTGGTGTAGATTTAAGATGGTCTTGTCACCAAGAATATTATGACTAGAACAGTTCACTGAAGAAGAAGCTAGAATCTGTTTTGGTCTCAAAGGGCTTCCCATGGAAGACCTCCATCTCTGGGAAGATGTGGATAAACAATCCTGCATTGAATGAGGTTGGCATTGCAGAGGAGGATTCTGAGGAGTAAAGCTGATCAGAGTTCCAGCAGAGGGTTGATTGATAGCTTTGCTTTTGTTCTGGTTAATCATGAATTCTTTACACAGAACAACTTGTACAGCAAACATTTGCTTCTTTGTTTTCTGTCCTATTAAATGTCATACTTCTCTTGGCATATATGTTCATGGTGGTGGAGAGGAGCTGGAGGAAGCATATGTTTTAAAAAAATACCCTAACAACCCCCTACAAACTTAATTTCATGACATTGTAGGCTGGGAAGGGAAGTGTGAGCATACACACATGTATTGTCTCATTAACATCAAGAATCAACCACTCTAAGATACATCTTCCTCTTCCCAACCTGAAAGAGCCTAACCATTTAAGCAAAGCCTGACACTCCCTAATTCTTGAGCTCCTTTCATAAGTGTAGATCCAGGAAACAGCAGGAGGAAGGTTAAAGGATTTGGTGGTGGTGGTTTTAATTTTTTAATGACACTTCCTTCCTCATTCTGAGTAATTCAGACCTGGCTTGTTTGACTGACTCTTTCGTAGAATTGTGGAACTGGAAGAGACCTCAGAGGTTATCTACTTCAAACTCAATGGAAAACATGAGACTCTTCTCTAACAGTGCCTGATGAATGGCCATCTAAGCTTCTGTTTAAAAACCTGAGAACTTGCTATTCTCTGGCTTTGTCCATTTGCAAGCAGCTCAGTTTAAGCTTTTCCTTCCATCAATCTGAAATCTTTCCCTTCCACTTTCCTCTCCAGACTTCTCAAAGGCAGGAAAGACAGCATATAATGACTGACATTTTGTCTGGCCAAAGTCTAAAGTGCTTTGTGTTTGCATGTTTCTTTGATTATCACAGTAACACTGTGAGGTAGATACTGCAGGAATTATACCCATCTTATAAAGAAGTAAACTGAAATTCAAAGATGTTAAAAGGACTTGCCTGGGAGATCAAGGGTAGGTGACTGTGATGAAATTTTACCCCTATTCTTTTCTGAATTGGAATCCAGAACATTCTTCATTATACTTTGCAGCCCTCTAATACAATAAAATTACTTGGAAGCCCCATAAAGTGAATTTTTGTAATGTACATTTGCCTAATGTTGGTGAAAACTGGTCAAATCAGGTTCTTGACTTGGGTTACTCCAACTTTCTGAAATCTGTCAACTAACCTTCTTAGGGCCATAAACTGAGACCGTATTGAAATTATCAACCTAAGATGTATAAACATGAGCAATTATTGAACAGTAACTCTTCCGAATTTGCCTTTTTTGAATCTTAGGCACCCAGCATCCAGTTGACTCATCAACCATTTTGCGTGTCTTAAATATTTATAAGCAATTAGTTTGTTGCTCTGTTTGTGTGGTTTGAGTCATTTAATAGAAATGGAATGGAAAGTCTGGTGTTCATTGGAAATGTTTTTGTGTGGTTGTTAAACTAAACTAAGTTATTTTCTGTGCTTATATGTCATGGATATCACTGGAAATTCAGTAAGGACATATTATTACATTGCTGTATACATTTTTTAAAAAAGGAAAACTGCTTTGGTTAGATCCTGCATGCAAGCTGGTATTTAAATATATATAGTATATTAACACATTAGATTGAAAGTGAAAATTATGCTATTGAAATCTTTTGCTGATTAAAACGAGATCTAATTAACTGGATCCTGAGACTTAATTAATAGAGTGAAGGGTGATTTGGCTTTCTGCTTTACCTCTGATATTTGGGAGCTTGTGAAAAAGGCTAAGTGTTCATGGATCCTCTTACGTCCTATTCATCTAGAAAGACAACTTGGCATAATGTTTATAGTGTGCAAGACTTGCAATCAGAGCTGGACCCACAGTTAAGGGACTCTGCCACCAGGTGGTGGCATTGCAAATAGGCCCACTGCCTAACCAGTCAGGCATAAGCTGACACATTGTTGACAGACATGTCATCATTAAGTTTCAATCTACAACCATGTTACAGGAATGGAGCTTCCATACTAAGTAATTTGAAAACAGTTTAAGTAGAGAACCTCTCTATAAATCCAGACATCAGTTTAAATGACTTTTTTATCATACCAGCTTTCCATGTTTAGTACATGCTCTGTTTCTCTGCCCCATCATGCCTCTGTCCTTCTTCTTGCAAGTAGCACTCAAAGCATGTCTTTTTGAAGACATCTATTGTAGTGAAATAAAGTATTTTTAATTTAACGAATAGTTTTTGGGCACCTGTTATGTGTCAGCCACCACCGTGGGGGATATAAGGTCTAGTCCCTGTTAAGTATAATCGTCTGAATATCAGAAAAGTACCCTAACTACTATGATACAAGGTAGAAGGTAAAAATACACAGAGAGACAAAGTTCAGAAAAAAAGAAGGGAGTACTTCTGGCCAGGAGACATCAGGAAAGGCTTCATGGAGATGGCATTTGAACTGGGTCTTGAAGGAAGGGAATTCTAGAATTGAATAAGTGGGCCTGAAAAAGGTGAGGCAGATAGAACAGCATGAGTAAAAAGGCAGTAAAGGTGGCCAAGTGTGCAGGGTGTTTTCAAGAATCAACAGTTTATTCAGTTTAATTAGATATTGGAGGGGGGGAACTTTACATAAAGAGAAAGAGAAATCTGGAAAGGTGGGGTGGGGCCAAATCATAGAGAACCAGGAGTGCCTGCTTGAGCTTTATTTACTTAGTAAAGGGAAGCCACCGAAAATATTTTTGAATAAAAGGGTGAAGGGATGAGAAGCTTTGGAAGGTTTAGTTTTTCAGTGGTGTGCATTAAATAATAGAATAGGGAGAGACCAGAGGCTTGGTTAAACTCAAAAGTTTTCTTGCAAATGAATAAACTTAACCTTGTGTTAAGTAGGAAAAGATCAGATGACTTAAAACAGTTTCAGGTGATTGAAGAAATTCCTTTGGACTTCAATTTTCTTCTCTTTAAGAAAGTTTGTCTCCTAGGAGCTGACAACCCCCTCTGTGTGTGTGTGTGTGTTTCACATATTCAGCATAGTAACTTTAGGGGTGGGTATGGGTCTAGTGGAACATGTTGGACTAGAAATTCTTATTTTCAGCTAAAGCTACTTTTTGGGGGAGTGAGGATTGCAAACAGAAGAGGCCAACATCAGTCATTGTAGCCTTGGGCATATGCTAAATACAAAACAGCATCTGCACAAAAAATACAGAGCTTGTTGGTAGGTCCTGGCAAGCTTCAACAAGACAGTACCTGCTAATGAAGCATACATAAGAGCTAGTGAGATACTTAGCAGCTCTGGTCTTTTCTGGGCCAGACTTGGCCTCCTTTCAGTCTGGTGCAGGCTTTTTGGTTTTGTTCTGATTGTACCTTTTGTTAGAGGACGTCGACGTAAACCTAGAACAGCCATGGAGCACCTAGAAATTGGCAGATGTTCTGCTTAGGGGCTAATCCTCGGAGGGGAGGCTCATGCCATAGCTCCCAGAGACTTCTGAGTTGCCAACCTGAAGAAGAGTTATGAGTTAGAACTGGGACCTCCTGGGTCTTACTTAAGTCATTGTCATCTCTTCCCACCTCTGAACTTAACCTTGTGTTTTTTAAAACTTTTTTTGTTTCCTCATTGGGGAAAATAAAATTATATGCTAGGTTCTGAGTTTCTTCGGGTAAGAACCACATCTTCTGGTTAACAAATACTTGTTGGATGGATGGATAGCATTTATTTTGTAGATGAGAAAATTATAACCCAAGCTAAGTGATACCACAGTGGATAGAGCCACCAGGCTTGATGTTAGGAAGAACTGAGTTCTAAACAAAGTTCACCTTTGCTTGCCTCAGTTTCCTCATCTGTAAAATGGGGATATCCACTTTCCAGGGTTGTTGTGAATATCAAATGAGGTAGCAATTGTGGAGCACTTAGCACAATGCTTGGCACATAGTAAGCCCTCTATAAATATTAGTTATTATTATTAATGCACAGCTTGCTAGTAGTAGGACCTTCTTTGTGTATCTCACAGTGTAATTCACTTAATAAGAATTCAGTAAATACTTGGGGTTGAATGATTAGGTGAGTCCTTGGGTTTTCAAGGTAATGTCAGACAGCTAGCTGTCAGTAAGAGGATCCATGTGGCAGCTGCTTTGGTCCTGTCAGGATACATCTGGGATGGCCAGTCTGAGAGCATACAAAATATAGTCATATCACAGAAATCTGGGTGTCTAGTCACCTAGCTTAGTGCTCTTATGCATACTCTGTTCCTCCTTTCCACTTTGGTTTGTAGGATCATGTGACCCTGGGAAGGTCACTTAATCCTGCTTGCCTCAGTTTCCTCCTGTAAAATGAGCTGGAAAAGGAAATGGCAAACCCCTCCAGTATCTCTGCCAAGAAAACCCCAAGTGGGATCACGAAGAGCCTGAAATGACAGAACAACAAAATAAAAGGATTTCTACCATTGGAAGGGTTCCTATATCCTGTTCTGAACCTAGAATTTTAGGGTAATGGGATGATTGTGGGAATCATAGACCTATGACTTGAAGGGAGCACAGAGGTCACATAATCCCACCCCTTCATTTTATGGATGAGCAAACTGAATTGAGGGTAAGTGATTTGCCCAAAGCCATACAGATAATAAGAGCCATGGGCAGGAATTGGGTCCAGCTCTTCTGAAACCAAAGTCAGTCCACTTTCCTTTATACCAAGCTGATCAGCTGTTGTAGCCCATTTCCTGCTTCTCCATCTAGAGAGGGTATTTATGACAAAATGGTTGGCCTCCTTTGGGTCTCACTGGCGCATATGTTCTGGCTTGCCTTTGGAGATCTTGAGGCATTCATAAATGATTCCTTTTGTAGATAGGTTGGTTCTCACCCTTCTTTCAATTTGGGAGTCGTTTAGCACCTATTTTCTCTGACCATGTTCATTATAAATGAGAGAATTTGGGGTACTGTGATCTACCATTTCTTGTATTGTTTGGGACTAGATTGATGCCTTGGCCCCTCCCAACTCAAATTCTGCCACTTGTTTCCATTAACTGGTCATGATAATATAACAATGGCTTAATATTTACATAGCACTTTAAGGTTTGCAAAGTGCTATGCACATATTATCTAATTTGATCCTGAAAATAATGCTCAGACAATGTACTACAATTATTCCTGTTGAACAGATGAGGAAGCTGAGGCTGAGAAATTATGATTTGCCCTGGATTAGGCATCTAGTAAGTTTCTGAGGCAGAATTGGAACCCGGGTCTTCTGAACGCCAAACCACGTACACCATCCACTACATCACTTTCTGTATGAGGAGTATCCTTGTGGGGCCTCTCCTTCTACCAAGTTACCTGTCTTCTATTTAGTTAGAAATATTAATTATGTCTCCCTTGTTAGACTAGAAACTCCATGAAGGGAGGAACAGTTTGGCTTTTGTATTTTTATTTCAGTTCTGGGTACATGGTGGGCATAGGTGTTTGTGACTTGAGGTATATTTTTTTAATTCCTTTATTAAATGTTTTCTGTGTTAAAGCAAGTAAACTGAGTGTTTATGTTGCTTTCTCCTTGTAAATTTTCCTCCATCCTCCACCTTACCATCTTGTTCTAATGTATGCAGGGGCACCCTAGTGGTTAGATGTAAAAGCAACTCACCCCAAGTGGCTGCTGTGTACCCAGGGAAGAAAGCTTATGTTTGGCAGGGTCTGGTCCAGGGTGTTCCAGGCCTGATTGGTGTTGGAAATGCCAGCCACATTCCTACCAAATGAGCCTGGCTTGTAGAGACATTAGAGGAAGAGATCTAATTTTAGTAATACCCCCAGAGAACTAGGGCAGTGTTTGGCTGTGAAAGTTTTTTTTTTTTTCTATATATAGAAGAAAAAGGAAGGAAGAAAAGAGGCCCCTGGCCTTCAGATTTCTAAGAAGGATGAAGACTTTATGAAGAAAACATAGTCTCCACACACACATGTAGAAAGACCAAGCACCTTAAGATCCTAGATTCAGAGCTGGAAGAGGATCCAGCCCTTTTATTTTACAGAAGAGTCATCATGTAATCTGAAGGGTGAAGTAACTTATCAAAGGTCACAAAAGACACAAATAGGATTAGAACCCTGGTCCTCTGACTCCAAATTTTGAGCTCTTTCTTAAAAAAAAATTTTAATTGTATTTTTTCTGAACTTAATAATAAAACATACATACATAAATGAGCATTTCCATATAGAAAAAGAGAATTGTACATGAAACCTTATCTCTATTGCATACAGTTAGCTTGTCCTTTAAAAATATAGAAGAAAGCCAATGTATAACTTTCAAAGCTTTGTCTCTTTTCCCCCTTTCCAAAGCATTCTGAGCAGGAACAGATTAACAAAATATTATGTTTACCCTCATAAAACTCAGAACTTGAAAGAGTATGCATGATTTTGTTTTCTATCATGTGTTTAGTCTTCAACTCTGTCAAAGTCTTTGCGGGCAGGGACAAATTTATTATCCCTATATTATGAACGTGTGCCAGGCATAGGAAAAGGTATTCATTAAATGTGGTTATTGTATTACTTTAATTTTTCTTTTTAAAAGACTCCTCTGCTGATTTTTTTAAAAGCACTTCTTCCTTGCTCCCTTCTCTCTGTTCTGTAGGCATCTCGGATGATGACATAATCAATATCACTCTCCCTACTGGCGTCCCCATACTCCTGGAACTTGATGAGAATCTCCATGCCATTGGCCCTCACCAGTTCCTGGGTGACCAAGAAGCCATCCAAGAAGCTATCAAGAAGGTGGAGGATCAAGGAAAAGTGAAGAAAGCAGGAAAATAAACTTCTGGCTCAGGGCTGTCTACTGACTCTATGTAGAAGTTATGGCAATGTTACATAGTGTGTCATGGATACTAATCTGTATTCTTTTTGTGTATGAAGTTGAATGAAACCAAAATTTAGCATTGAGCAGGCAGACTTGGGGGTGCAATGTACACGAGGGGTCCTAACCTCTGTTCTCCCAGGTGTGTATGTGTGTATGTGTTCACATCTGGTTTTAGACTTAATAGTATGGATTTGGTCTGCCTACTAGATCCCATTTGATGATCCCAATGCAAACTGACTAATGGGTGAGCCCTTGAGCATTAACGAAGACCTGTCATAGGGTAGTGGTGTGTGTGATTTTTAAGTGAGGTTAAGAGGTTCTGATACAGTATTTTATGGGAACTTTGTGCCTCTTTCCATTCATTTTGGCATAATTCACTTTCCCATACACTAAGCTCTGTCTGAGATTGCACTATGGGGTATTAGATAATACATTGTACCTAAGAATTATTTATTATTAGATTCTTTTCCCCTTCTCCATAAAGGAATCGGTGCTCTGATTTATTTAAGACCAATGACTCATTGACAAGGAAAAGTCTTTTTTTCTCCCCTCATAAAACTGTGCCCTCTAGTTTTAGTGTTCAGTCCAAAAGTTTCCTTTGTTTGGTATTTGGTAAAATTCCCTTTGGCCACTGGAGTCTTCAGAGCATAAATAACTAGGATATTTCATGCTCTGATTATTTTTCCCTCCCTTCCCTGGCTTCTTGGGATCTAGAAGATTGGGATAAAAATGTTTGTCATCAGAATAGCTTAAGTTGAAAAATCTCATAGCATATGGGCTTTCCCCCTCTAGCCTAACACCCCAAGTGTAACATTTAACTAAAAGCAGTTGTTTATGCCTCTTTGCGATGTACTCCTTTAGGCTTAACACCCTTCCTGGAAGAGAACTGGGCTTAGGTCAGTGTCTGGGCACTACTTATTTTTCTGTTTAACAAGCTAAATTTTAAAGACTTTGAAAGCAATATGGTGAATATGTTTGCAGTCAAGAGAAAAATATAATTTGGGTCTGAGTTATGTAACACCAGCAGAAGTTAAGAGAGCTGAACTATTGCAGTACATAGCCCAGTAAGGGGCAGGGGGGGAGAGGAGGAGGTTCCTTTCCTTTTTCTGTTTCTTTTCCCCCCTCCTTATCTGTGCTTGTAGGACCTCAGACATAATGTTACTCTTAGCCAGTTTTCTGAATTTTATCTACTAGGGCAGTGATTTTAGTTACTGGGTACTTTTTGAAAGTTATTTTTTAATAGTGAGTTCAACATTGACCCTGTGAAGTTGACCTTTGAAATCCCAAGGATATCACAGTAGTAGTTTCCAGAATAGGCAATTTGCTCAACGAGGAGAGGCATGAGCCTCTTTATAGATGTGCACCTTCTATATGGGACTTTTGGGGATAAGCATTATCTTAGAGCTAGGTTACATCTGTAGATGTTTTGGAAGTCTACCAGTTTAACTCACTTTGTACTCTCGAAACTATATGGAGGTGAAATCTATGCATAAATTTGGTAAAGATTTAGTAAGTAACGGGGGTAGCTAGGAGGGGTAGTGGACAGAGCACCAATTCTGAGATCAGGAGGACCTGAGTTTAAATAAGGCTTAGCTACTTACTAGCTATGTGACCTTAGACAAGTCACTTAATCCCAATTGCCTCAAATAAAAAAAGAAAGAAAAAGATTTTAATAAGTCACATCAGCCTTGATAGAAATCTATGTATTTACTCAAAGATAGCTTTGTGGTGGTGATATTTTTTAAGAGTAGTTTTCCAGAAGCATGAGACAACATTCTGACAAGCTAGGAATATGTGCTTTCTATCTCTTCAGAGGCCTGGCTTTTAGCTGTAGAAAAGACAGATTCTCTGCCTTCTTTGAGAGGCTGCTGGTTTATGTAAACATTGAGTTTGCCAAGGGTCCTCAACAGGATCAGCACCCATTCTTTTGCTTCTAGGGGACGTGTGAGAGAATTTCCTATATGTGAATGAGCTCACACTCCAACTTTTTTTGTGTTTGTATGTGTGTGCAAAATTAATACCTAACAGTTTTCAAAATTAGGTCTGGCCAAGGAGTTCGGTTAGAATACTAGGGGAAGTTTTCCCCTTGTGTTTTATCTTCCATGGCTTTCTCTGGGACTTAAAAACCTCTTCATTTAACTTGAGCATAGGGGGTGACTTTTGAGTCTTTAAATTATCCAAGTGGGTTCCTAACTGAAACACAAACCCCAGGAATAATGGGAGGGGAGCCCAGATGAATCCCTCCCTTAAACAAAAAAACAAAACTAAAAACAAAAACCTAAAAGCTTTTTTTCTTTACCCTTTTGAGGGAAGAGAAACTTTTGTAGAACAAGGAATTTGTCCCATTTTCAAAGGAATAGTTTTCAACCTCTACTCTTTTGCCTTATCAGAGGGTCATGCCAATTTTGGGAAAATCAACATAAAAAATTCTACTTATTGGGCAACGTGAACTTAGTTATGTAAAAAGATTTGTACAACTGTGCAGAAATCAGCCAAATTAGAAGGAAAGAACGAAGTTCTTTGTCTGGGTCCCATTGCTAAACTACTTCAAGAAATCAAGAATTAATTTTTCCTTGTACCTCAATCTCTTCTAGTTGTGTCTCTTGCCCCATTTAATGTCTGATAGTTTGGCAGAGGGAGCTGCCACAGAAATAGGTAGTTTGATTGCTTGGGGTGGGGGTGGGGGAAGGGAGGATAGGGAAGCATCTGGATATGCAGTAAACTCACCAACCTCAGCAGTGTTTTGAATACATTGCTATACTTATAAGAATTTATTATAACCATTCTTTTAAGACACATGGTTGAGAAATGAAAGATTTTTGAGAATTGAAGTGGAATGATCATTTTTCCCCCTTCCTTCCCTCCCCCTCTACTCCAGAAGCTTCCTCAGTTTACTCTAGAGTAGTCGATAAAGTACCTTAGTCCTTCATGTGAGATATGAGGGTGGGGGCAGTTGTGTTCAGTGTTATGTTTGATAGTGTTACTTTTGCCTATCATTAAAAGCAAATTCATTTTCTCCCATTGTCTTAAAGGCGTGTGATTTTGACTGTTTACCAACTTCCTTCTTTCTCACTTGGTACATAATTGTCCCATGGGCCATTCTTCTCATCTTACATCACTGTGGTTGCCCCCACCAACAATGCTATGTAGGTGCAAAAGTGACTGTCACTCTGCTATGAGGAGAATTTAAACCACAACATTCCAAGAAGGACATCAAACACATCAAGAACACTTCCTGGCTATCCATTCTTCTAATGACAGAGCTGTTCTGGAAAAATTTAAGAATCAAAATCATCAATTTCTCCACACGTGGTAAAGGATTGTTTACTGAAGTTTCATCATCATCTCTTTTCTAATCTTTTAAAGTCCTTAATATGGTAGGAAAGCTTGCTGTGGGTTCCCTCTGTTCTAGGAGAAAGGAGGGGCCCATAGGCATGAAAAATCACTAGGACCATTCTCTTTCATTGGAAACATCATCTCTGTAGTGCTCACAGTTGTGCAGGATGAAGTCACATCTTTGAGTGGTTTGACTTTGTATAGTAAAGCTCTCTTATGAAGTCATCATCCCCAAGTAGCCAAGAAAAGCACACTTAACACATGTTCATGCAAACCAAGAAACCCTTTTTTTTTTTCCTTGAAAGATTATGGGCTAGGTGCTGAAAAGAGGTTATGGGTAAGGAAAGAATTTTAAGAGATTATGGATCTTTCAAAGCAGTTCAGTAATCTCTGTAGAATAAGAATATTGAATAAACAGACATGATAGCTTTATTTCTGAATCGGGCTTAGTCTTGGAATACAAATGATGACCTACCTTATCCCAGCCCCCATTGACTCAAGACCTAGGAATTGTGAGGAAATGCTTAATGTCAAAGATTCAACTCAAATGCTCTAAGAGAAAATGGTAGAGAAAGTACTCATTCACATACTTGAGATGAGGTGACTTAGGAAAGCAGCTTTTAAAATATATATTTTTCATGGCAACTCAACAACTTGCCTTGTAGTCTGAAGAAATTCCATAGCCTGCGTGAGAGTGCTAGTAACCTAGTACATTTTAGGATGATGTCAACTTCTTAGCTGTGATCTACTTCAGGATTTTTTTTTGAAATCTCGACTGCTATACATATGACAAAAATGTTGATAATTGGCTAAGAAGCAGTCCTTAAATTCTTAAGCATTTACATTTAATTTCATAACCATGTCTATCACTAGTGTTATAATTTATCTTTTATAGATCAGGGAACTGAAACATAGAAACATCGTGATGAGACTCAAGCAGTCAACCTTAGTCACAATAGTATCATCATTCAATATAGTCAGTTTTCCCTTGTATCACCATAAGGTACTTTCTGATTCCCCAAAGAGGGTTCAATACTTGGTTTTACCTAAAATTGTTGAGGGCTGTGATTTAATGGATAGAAAGCTGGACAGAAGGATCAAGGTTCAAGTCTCATCTCTGACACTAGCCTTGTGACCCCGGGAGCAAAGCATTTATCTTCTCTGCACCTCTGGCGGCTCCCTAAGACTAAGGTTTCTCCCTAGAGAATTAGCACATAGAGGATATAATGATATGCTATACTCTAGGGTTTCCCCAAAGACAAAAAAAAATTTTTTTCCCCAAATTCTGACAATTTGCCCTTTTGTGGTCAGTTATTTAAACAATTAAGACCTAAATTTAGTGTTCCCAAAGCAAAGTTCCTATTGCTTCCTGTTTTAAAAAATATTGGAGGGATAGAGTAGCTTAGTACTTTAGAATTAAACTGATTCTTTGTAATATTATGCACAAACCCTTTCATTTTGATGGATGGCAACCTAGAAAATGACATCAAAGCTTTTTTTCATGCACCTTCAATGAGATGGTAACTATCTGCTAGCAGACATTGGCTAACATCCTCCAATGAGCAGCTGTGGTCCTTTAAAGGGGTTGATACCTTGCAGAATTTGTCTTGTAGGAGAGCTGTGATGAAAGATTCTTTAAAAGGAATGTTTGAAATGACAGGCTGGAAAAGACATCCATGTGAGTTAGGGAACCATTATCTTGAGATGAGTCTTCCTTCCCTTGATATCTCCAGCCAAGTGTGATGCCTGAGGGGAATGGTGTACTCCTCTAATCTGCTCCCCCTTTGTGATTTACAAAAGTAGCTCCTGGGGGCAGCTACCGTGTTTCCCCGATAATAAGACACTGTCTTATTAATTTTTTTGGACAGAAAAACACCAGAGGGCTTATTTTCAGGGGAGGGCTTATTTTAATGAACATTGACAGCAATTTTAATAAACAGGTAAATGTGAACAAAAAAATGTACCTTTATTCAATAAGCAAATCACTGGGGAAGAACAGGATGACGCGCTCACTGCTGCAGCTCTGATTGGATGCAGCTCGGAGCGCGGCGTGCGTTTCATGGGGGGGGGTGCATACAGAGGGTACCGTAATGTAGCGTGTAGCGCAGGGGATCGCCTTCACTACAGTAGCAATCTCAATAGGGCTTATTTTCGGGGGAAGGCTTATTTTAGAGGAATCTTACACAGTAAGGGGAGGGCTTATTTTCAGGATAGGTCTTATTATCGGGAAACACAGTAGGTGGCACAGTGAATAGAACACCAGCCCTGGAGTCAGGAGGACCTGAGTTCAAATCCAGCCTCAGACACAACACAAAAACTCACCATGTGACCTTGGGCAAGTCACTTAACCCCATTTGCCCTACCTTACCCCCTCCAAAACTCTAAAAAAAAAAATAGCTCCTACCTTTCAAATTAGCTAAACAATTAAACTAGGTTAGTATGTGAGTCCTTGGAGTAGCTGGTAATAGGTTTTGGGGATGAATGAAGGGAGCTGTATGGGGAAGCAGAGGAACAGACTCTTAGAGCAAGTTGTCCACAAGGTATGTTTTTGACCCCTGGTGAGATCCTTTATAAACTGGTAATACTGGCACCACCTTCTAATTGTTGTGAGGTTGTGACTGGTTGTGAGGATCAAATGAGAAAGTATGTTTTAAAAAATGTTTTAAGCACTAATATGAACTTCTCTATCATCTGTTGCTGTCACTATCACCCTCAGTCTCTCACCAGGAGGAATTGGAACACAGGGAGTATCAGTTCATCCTTAGAGATCTCTAGATTTTGGGGAGGTGAAAAGAAGCTTCCATAAAAAGAAAATTGGATGGGGATCCCTGCTCTGGATGCTCTTTCTATCCAAAGACATGATTGCACATTCACTAACCTCTTTCTCCCTTCCCCTTTTATTATAAGTAGGAAGACTCCAGAGTCATCTGAGTCCACCGGCAAGACATAGGTCAGGATGACTGGCATTGGAAGATTTGGTAGGAGACAATGGCCTTTTTCCTCTTTTTTTTTTTTTTTTTTGGCTTTTTGGAGGGGGGAAGGCAGGGCAATTGGGGTTAAGTGACTTGCCCAAGGTCACATGGTTAAGTGTTAAGTGTCTGAGGCTGAATTTGAACTCAAGTCCTCCTGATTCCAGGGACAGTACTCTATTCATTGTGCCACCTAGCTTCCCCAACGTTGGCCTTTTTAAGCTAAGGTCTTTCCCAGGTCTCAGTTTGTCTGAGGCAACACCCATTCAGTAATTAAAGACTAAGTAAGAATGGAGGCAAAAGATGGCCTATTTTGCTTTCATAAAAGTTAGTTGGGGGAGGAAAAACCCTCAGAGTTTCTGGTCAGAATAGAAACAATTGCTATTTGTTGTTGTTGGTCTCTGGAGGAAAGATTGAGGCTGATGACTTTGCACAACATTGCCTTGCTTAAATTCAATTTCCTTGAAATCAAGACGACACCCTCCTGATGTCATTGGTCCTCTTCAGAATGAAGGACGAGGAACATCAACAAGATATCAAAGAAGTGTGCTTACTAAGGAAAGAAAATCCTCTTCTGGAAGCATTCAAATGATGGCTATTTAGAAACAAATGCCCAGTTCAGGGACGTTTGAGAAAGACCAAGAGAGCTGAAGTCCAGCATCTTAAGCAACCAAAGTACAGAACTGAATTGCACAGAAAAATGTTTAGTATAGGAATATCCAGGAACTCCTCAGGCGAAGACGGAGGATCTTTTGTGATCTGATTTCAGATCTTTTGTGATCAGAACCATCTATTTCTGTAGACAGACACTGGGGGTCAGTGTTCAGCCAGAAATGTCTTCTCATCTTCAGGGCAGAAGTAGATCTGACTTAAGAGGTTAGTGATAGTATTAACAAAGAATATTGCCTTAAAATACTGAAAGTACATGTTGGCCTTTGTCTCCTCCTGCTTACCATGTTGAAGGCTGTGGCTCATAATTTATAAATAGCCTGAAGAAAGGAGACACCTTAGCAAGGAGCCTGTCAGTGGCTTGATGGATCTGGGTTTCGTAGGTACCCTGCTATGGTTATCTGCGTAGTTCCCAGAGGTGGAAGGCCCTCAATCAGAGCCAATGTTGCCATGAAAGAAGGCACCAATTGTATAGAAAGTACGTTCTTTGTCCAAAACCTGTAAGTATGCCAGATAAATGTTAACTAGTATTAGCTTTCTAGTCTCATAATAAATTCTCCCACATTTGTTTTCTGATTTAGAGAAACTTCTTACAAGAAAACTATTGGCCCCCTTGGAGCATTTCTTCAGGGCAAGAGTAAATTGTGTTTCAGACCCTTTTGACTGTTTGGTGACATCTCTTCTCAGAATGTTTTTTAAAATTTATTTTGCTTTTTTTTTTAGAATAATGTTTTTAAATGCATAAAATAAAGTGCATAGGACTACAAAGGAAATCAATTGTGTTGAAATAGTTATCAAATTTATTTTTGGAGGGGGAAGGCAAAGAAATTGGGGTTAAGTGACTTGCCCAAGGTCACACAGATAGTGTCAAGTGTCTGAGGTCTGATTTGCACTCAGGTCCTCCTGACTTCAGGGCTGGTGCTCTATTCACTGTGCTACCTAGCTGCCCCAAAAGGATTCTTACCAATTTTTAAACAGTTAACTGGAAACTAAGCAACCTAATCTTTTTTTTTTTTGAGGAGGAAAGGCAAGGCAATTGGGGTTAAATGACTTACTCAAGGTCACACAGCTAGTGTCAAGTGTATGAGGCCACATTTGAACTCGGGTCCTCCTGACTCCAGGGCCAGTGCTCTATTCACTGTACCTCCTAGCTGCCCCAAAAATATTTTTTTAAAAAGTTCATGGTCCCCAGATTAGGAATCCCTGCTCTAGGGGAAATATACTAAGACAATGAACAAAGAATCATAGATTTCGATTTAGAGAGGACGTTAGAGACTATCTAGTCCAGCCCTCCTATTCTACAGATGAGGAACACCAGGCTTAAAAAAGTTAAATGACTTATTAGTAAATTAAATGACTTATTATAGCCATGTAAGTAGTGTCAGAGTCAGGATTTGAACCCATGTCTTGCCATTTCCAAGTCCAACACTCTCTCCACTAAGCCTGACTTCTAATACATACTCCCAAAATCTGGTGAAAAGAGAAGTAGTCTTTTTTTGGGTGGTATTGTGGGGGGGGGGGGAGGCAGGGGTGAGATGAGGATTATAAAGACTATCTGGACTTAACACCTTCACCTTCTTTAGTCTAGCCCTGGCTACGGCTCTTGCATGACTGAGGAACAATGGATAGAGTTGCAAAGAAGCAAATTGATTCAACATAAGGCAAAAACTTGTTAACAATTAGATCTGTCCAAAGGAGAAACTGTTTGGAGAGGTGGTAGCTTCTGCCTCACTGGGAAGTTTTAGAGAAAGACTGCATGACTGATCCCTTTGTCAGGCATGTTGAAGAGGGGTTCTTAGGGTTTTAGGATTAAAGCTAAAAGGGGACTTGGAGGTCATGTGGTCCAAGCCTGGCATTTGACAGATGGGGAAAAGGAGGTCCCCAGGGGTTGAGTGACTTACCTGGGTCACATAGCTTACATCTAAAGCAGGATTGGAATCCAGAACTTCCTGGCTCCAACGCCAGCCAGCCCTCTAACATTGATTTCATTTAGTGGCTGGATTAGATCCCTGCACCTCTGGGCTTCCTTCCAGCTCAGAGATCTGGTGATTTTGTGGAACTGCATCACATCGTTGGAGACGCACTTATATCCATTGTATGTGCGCTGTTCCTGTGGCTGTTTTCATTACTAACAAACCACCAAAAAGTTGTCTTAAAATACTGCTGCTGCTGCTGCTCCCTGGACCTCTGGCCAAGTTTCTAGGTAGAGTGGTAAACTGTTATTGTCATCATTGTCATCCTCCTCCTCTTCCCCCTCCTCCTCCTCCTCCTCCTCATGGCATCATCTTCATCATCATCATCATCATCATCATCATCATCATCATCATCATCATCATCATCTTGCTTCTTTTCTTTCCAGAGAGCCCCTCGGCATAAAATCAGGTGTCTTTTTTTTTTTTTTAAAGAAAATAACCTGTCCACCTAAAATTGAACGACTGTGTTTTCTGCTCATGGGTTGTAACACTGGTGAGGACCAATTGAGATTATATGTATAAAGTTCTGTGAAAACCTTAAAGTGCTATAAAAATGCCATTACTAGCTCTTAGTAGTAATGGGGTAGCTAGTTAGCAGAATGGATAGAGCACCCAGCCTGGAGTCAGCAAGACTCATCTTCATGAGTTCAAATGCAGCATGAGACACTAGCTGTGTGACCCTGGGCAAGTCACTTCACCCTGTTGGCCTCAGTTTCCTCATCTGTAAAATGAGCTGGAGAAGGAAAGGGCAAATGATTCCAATAACTTTGCCAAGAAAACCCCAAATGGGGTCATCAAGAGTTACACAGGACCTAAAAACAACTGAACAACAACCAATTAGGAGGAATACTGTCTTCATGTCGAACAGCAGGAGAACAAACAGCACAGGGAGCCAGAGAGCTACAATCTCTCTTTTTTTTCCCTTCTCTTTCTCATAGCTCTTTCCCCTTCCAGAAGGGAGAAACATATTTGTTTCTCTTGCTGTCCTGTCCCACCCTCTATCTATCTTGGTTTGGGGGAACCCAGAACCAGCTGGCTAAATCTGACTTCAATTAAAAGCCACATACAGTAATTGGATGATGGAGGGAGGGGAGAAGGAGCTCAGGGTCACACACACACACACACACACACACACACACACACACAGGAGGAGGTGGGTTTTATGATCCTTTGGCCTGAAGTTGACGTATTTCATCTGGTTTTATTTAAAGCCATCTATCTATGGTTCTCTGCTGACAGAGATGGGCAAGGATGAAAAAAAAAACACTGAGAGGGGTTTTGGGTCCATTGGTGCCAAGTGGTTTGGTATAAGGAGAAGGCCACTGGTTTGGGAGCCAGGACACCTGGGTTCGAGTCCTAGTTTGGTGGCTAAGAACTTGCATTTCTATAATGCTTTAAGGCTGCAAAATCATATAGATATAATACATATACATATAAATGTAGACATAGAAATACCTCATCTCAGTTGATCCTTGTGATGATCCTATATTATTCCCATTTTATTTTTTGTACTTTTTGTGTACATGTGATATAAATTATAAGAAATATAAATAAATACAATACACATAACTAAAATAATATATAATTAAATGTAACAAACATAAAATAAATATATTTTTAAAATTCTGGTATTAACAAACACCATCTGAAATAAGCATTTCCAAATACACACTAGATCAGAAAAAAAGGATTGCATATGAAACTGAATCTCTATTAGGTACTGTTATGGCCATTTTGTAGATGAGAAAACCAAGAGGTTAAGAAGAGGCTTACCCAGGGGTGGCTAGGTGGCGCAGTGAATAGAGCACCGGCCCTCAAGTCAGGAGAACCTGAGTTCAAATCTGACCTCAGACACTTAACACAAAAACTAGCTGTGTGACTTTGGGCAAGTCACTTAACCCCAATTGCCCTGCCTTCCCTCCTCCAAAAAGAAAAAAGAAAAAAATCTAAAAAAAAAGAGGCTTGCCCAAGGTGACATAGCTATGTCACCCAAAGTGTCAATGGTATGATTTGAATCCAGGTCTAGCACCAAACTGTTCTTAACTAGCTGCTGTTCGGGTCTCTATTTCCTTGTTGTTCACTTGTGTCTGGTTCTTCATGACTCTGTGGACCGTAGCATGCCAAGCCCATTTATTCTCCATTATTTCTCAAAGTCTGTCCAAGTTCATGATCATTGCTTCCATGACACTATCTACCTCATCCTTTGCCATCCCCTTTTCTTTCTGCCTTCAATCTTTCCCAACATCAAGGACTTTTCCAATAAATCAACATCTTCTCCTTATGTGGCCAAAGTCTTTAAGCTTCGGTTTCAGTACTTGACCTTCCAGTCCAGTGTATCAGCAAGCACCCCAGCGTCCCCAGGGTGTCTGTCAACACAGGTTCTTAGATCTGCTTTGTTAAAGGAAAGCAACTCACAATGGGTTAACAAGCTTACTTTAATCAGTCAAACATATATCATTTACCTAGTTCAGGGGAAAAAGGTCAGCACCCCGAACTTCAGAGTATACAGACAGAATTATCAAGACAGAGAAACAGATCAAGTAGACAGGTTTCCAAACTGTCCAATCATTACATTCCATACCAAAACAACATCTGGGTTTTTCAAAGCTGGGGGAGCTCTCAACAACGGCTTCCCAGAGTTCCATCTGATCAATTCACAGAACACTTCTCAAAGTGAGCCCCCAAACAAAGCCTCACATCAGGGCTTATATAGCCTTCTCCTGGCTCAGAGAATGTAACAACCTTCTGGACCCACTGGCCAATCAAAAAGTATCTACTGAAAAACAAGCCTCCCACCCCAGGCTCCAGGTGCACTTTAGGCTAGGGGCAGGGAAGGTCTTTAAATTTGCATTTCCATTACATCCAGTTTTCTTAAGTTGAAAAATAAGGTTTTTGAATTGAGTGATCTCTGAAGTTCTTTCTTGTCTGTTAGTCCTCTGCGTTTCCAGGTTAAAAGAATACTTAATTACCAAAGAGCAAAACACACACACACAAAGAATATTAATTACCAAAAAGCAAGAAAAGGTAGACAGAAGTAGCCGTGTGCTCATACCTGCCATAACCACATGGAAGAGACTACTTGCCCCTTCCTCATCCAACTCTTAGGATCAACTCCAAGAAGTCATCACTTGAAGCCACCAAGGAAAGAAAGAGTGACATGGGGTGGCCTGTCCTTTTTACATTTCTACTCAATTCTAGCTCAGCAATCCTTGAGCCATTATTTCCTCCAGCTATGTAACCAGTTAGAAGACTTTTCATCATCACACAGTTCAAATCCCAAAGTCATGCATGTAATTGCTCCGACTGAAACCAGGTGGGGGCTATCTGCCTGTGCTTCAAGGGCTGGCCCTCAGGTCAGACCACCCATGCTGTACTCAGGACTTGTTCTAGATCAGTTTACAGTTAATCTGGCTGAACCTATAAGCCACAGGCTGACTTCTCTTTTGTCTTCCATAATAATCTTGGTGCATATTAATGACTGGCTTCTGGTGACATCCAGATGGCTGATGGTTGACTGGATCTTCTGCATCAGAAGGAAACTTTTATGTAGAGCCTGGCTCACTGGTGATGGGGTCTTTGAAGGATGTCCTCATCAGAGGACAATTCAGTAAGGATTTAAATGCCCACTATGTACCAGACACTGAGGATACAGAAACAAAACCAAAACAGTCTCTACTTTCAAGGAGTTTCCATTTCTTTGAGGGGGAACTACATATGCATAGAAAAGTGAATACAAAGGTTGGGAGATCACTAACACCTAGAGTCTCAAGGCTTCAAGTTCTCCACCCCTAATCTAGGGTGATCAGGGCAAGCCTTCAGTAGGAGGTAGAATTTGAATTGTACCTTTAGGAGAGCTAGTAATCCAAAGAGGTAGAGGGAGAATAAGCAAGGGAAGAGAGGGAGGATGGAAGAGAATGGGGAGGGCACAGCCTGTAAATGTAAGAAATGTAGATGAAATGTCCTGTGGAGGGAGAAGTAAGTGGGCCAGTTAATAATAATGATGATGGCAAGAATTCAATTCAATAAATATTAAGTACATTATGACTGCAGAGACAAAAACAAAATTATCCCTACTCTAAAAGAAGCCTGAATTCTCCTGGAGAGAAGCATTATGTCCACAGATAGGCAAGTATAAAATGGACTCAAGGTGATTTAAAAAAATAAAGTGTCTCAGACACTTAACACTTACTAGCTGTGTGATTTGGGTGAGTCACTTTGCCCTGCCTTCCCCCCTCCAAAAAGACACACACACACAAATTAATTGTATCAGATTTGTTCAAGGACATATAGCTACTAAGTATCTGAGGTCACACTTGAACTCAGGACTTCCTGTCTCTGTGGTACCACCTAGCACATTTTATAAAGCATCTTTGTTTTAAAATGTTTACATAGCATTTAAAAAATAATTTTACACATAAAAAAATCGATTGTATTCCCTAGTACTTAGCACAGTGTACATTGTTGTTTGTCGTCATTTTTCAGCACCTGACTCTCTATGACCCCATTTGGGATTTTCTTCGAAGAGATTCTGGAGTGCTTTGCCATGGCCTTCTCCAGCTCACTTTATAGATGAGGAAACAGAGCTAAATGACTTGGCCAAGGTCACATAGTTAGTGTCTGAGGCTGGATTTGAACTCATGAAGATGAATCTTCTTTGGTTCCAGGCCCAGTGCTCTTCTGTGCCACCTAGTTATTGATGGATAGACTACTTACTCATGTAGCAACCACAGTTGTCTCCTCTGGTTCTGGCCCCAGATTGCCTTAGAATCCTAGAATATTACAGCTAGTCACCTTAGAACAGGGGTTCTTCCACTTGGGGTCCATTAACTTTTTAAAAATATCTTGGTAACTATATTTCAATATTATTATATTGAATTATATTATATATATATATATATGGAGAGAGAGAGAGAGAGAGAGAGAGAGAGAGAGAGGTTTCCTTTGTAATCCTATACATTTACTTTTATGCATTTGAAAAACATGATTCTGGGCAGGAGCCCATGGGCTTCACCAGACTACCAAAGCAGCACCATGTGCCATGCAAAGGTCCGATCCCCCCATCTTTTTGGTTCCTTGGTTCTTCTTGGGAGTATTGTGGATCTCAGGCTGCACAAGAAGAGGAATGTGCAGGGGGAAGAGGATAGAGACATAAAGAGGAAAAGACCTGTGACCACAGAGGATTGCAGCAATGATGAGAGTGGTCCGATGTGGATAGGAGCCTGATGTGGGAGCACGGTGCTGAGAAAGCCTTGGCAAGCTCCATAGCCTCGGAGAAGTTCAATCCCAAGAGACATTCTCAGCTGGAATCTGGCACTTGGCATCTGGTCTGGGAACCTTCAGAATTTGGGGTCACAAAAAAGCATCCGTGGGTGTAGTCTTCTTTCTGTCCTACTCCCATCTGCCTCAAACACGCCATCACAGACTGCTTTCAATATGAAGTCCAGTGAACAGATTTCCCCCAGGATGTTGGGTTGGGGCTCTGAGCCAAGTAAGTGGGAAACTATCCCCCCACAGTGACCCAAACCTTTTTTGCCAAAGATCTCTAGCACAAAGGTTACATGCCTTTTAAGGTTAGGCAATAAAATATTTCTAGAAAAAAAACTGCTTTTCCCCCACTATGTGTATGCTTACCTCTGAAGAGAGAAGTAGCATGGCAGATGCTAGGAGACTGGCCTTGGAGTCAGAAAGATCTGGGTTCAAATCCTGCCTCTGACACATACTAACTGTGTGACTTGGGCAAGTAATGGAAGATTTAGGGTCCTAGACAGTTCTTTAAGACTATAAGCTGTTTGTTTGGGTTTTTTTTTTTTTGGAGGGGAGAAGGGAGGACAATTGGGATTAAGTGACTTGCCCAAGGTCACACGGCAAGTTTTTGTGTTAAGTGTCTGAGACAGTATTTGAACTCATGTCCTCCTAACTTCAGGGATGGCACTGCCCCAAGACTATAAATTGTTGACATATTGTTCCAAAGGAGTTTCCTTATTGGGAACTTCCTGCTTTAATGAAATCAGGGGACTGAATCAAAAAACCCGAAATCACTGATGGTCAACTGTTCCTATCTTCCACCCACAAAATCCTCCCCTAGACAAAATATCATTCAGTAACTTGACCTTCATTTCATACTACAAAGGGAAAAGAGGAGAATTTATGATTATCTGAGGTCAGGACTAGAGTATCAGGTATGCTGTCCTTGAGTGAGGTTTCCCCATATCTATACTTTTTTTCTCCTTCTGCCTGTGAGTGACTTTTCCCTTGATCCAGTCTAGAGTCAAGATAGCGTAGAATTCAAACACTTTGCTGTTTATTTATATTAGTGGGCCACAATGGGATAACTTTAACTGGAAAAATTTTGGTAAATTTCAAAGGATCAAATCACTTAAAATAATTACATTTTTCTCATTGCTTGAAAGTTTATAATGTCCCTTATGACAAATCTGGGAGATGGGTGGTGTATTATCCTTATCTCACAGATGAGGAAACCAAGGTCTTATTTCAGGAATGAGGAAAATGTCAGGCTCAGAAAAACTATGGTGTCAGAATTCAGTTCTTCCATTTCAAAAATCAGCGTTCTTATCACTGTGACATACTGCATAAGCATCCCCTAACTTAACCCTCCTTTCTGCCCTTTCTACATGCTTTCCTAGGTTTAAGCACTGACATAGCCCACTTTGGATTATGCCACGGACCACCCGGAGGGCCCAAGCAGTCCTCAGGCTGTGTGTACTTCAGAACTGGAGCTAAACAGCTTCCACTGGGTTTACTGAGGAAACTGGGGAGGTGGGGGAGGCTGCACTTTGTGCAAAATTCTAAATCCAGTGCCTTGGACCTAAGAAGTCAAGTGATTTGTCCAAGGTCACAAAGGGAGTGGGTGGCAGGGCCTCTCTAAGTCCAGTTTCATTTTTAATATCTTTCAAGTCATTTCCAAAATTCCTTACTTTCTATTTAGATCATCTTGGGAAAATCCCTTAAACTGACTAGGACTCAGTTACTTGGTCCATAAAATGAGAGGATGAGCTTTGATACCCTCTGAGGTCCCTTCTAGCTCCGACATCCTCTATTCCCAGTTCATTATATAAGACCAGGGCAGAGCTGCTATGAATGGAAACACGGCTGGCTTGACCACTTCCTCCCTTTATTTTCCATTGTAGTTAAACACTGGCCTTGTTGAAGTATCACACTGTGACCTGGACTTAAATCACTCAAAAAACTCCAACCCACATACATACCCTGTTCAGACAGTCATCATTTCATCATTTCTCAACCAAACTGCTTCAACTCTTAAACACAAAGTTGCCTTTAGGATTGCAGTCTGTTTTTCCCTTTTCGTTCCTCTTCTCCCTTTCTCTTCAAATTCTGTGCATTATATGTGAATTTGGATTGTGGCTTTTCTTTTTTTGTTTCAGAACTGAGGTTACATAGCCTTACTTAAGGGGAAAAAAAAGCCTGGGTAGGTTTGTCCCTCCTCTTTTTTGTGGATTAGCCTAACGGTAGGTAACTTTTTCTTAAAAGGTATTGAGACATTCCTCTTGGATTTGGTTGGTTGAGGGGACTAAGGAATAATGCTGTTGTTGTCATTTCCTCATTGTAATGCAACCCTTCTTAATTCCAATGCATTCCCTCTGTTAAGTACCTCCCATTTTCCTGCATATAGCTAGCTTACTAAATATTTGTTTGTATCTCCCTCATTAGACTCTAAGTTCCTTGAGGGCAGACTGTCATTTGTCTTTTTTTGTTTCCTCAATGCTTAGCACAGTGCCCACCATATGGTAGGTCAAGTCTTAATAAGTGTCTAATTAATGATTGTTTAATAAAGCAACCTCTAGTGTGCACTGAGGGACTCAACCGAGGTTTGGCGGAGGGATTGCAATAAGAATTTCCCTCAGCTGAATTAGCTCCAGGCATTCTTGATGCCTACCCTTGTTAAATGACCTTCTGCTAAAGCTAGGTAAATCTCGTTTTGTTAACTGTTGAATGACCTATGAGTATCTCATTTTGTTCCAAAATTGAGCCTAAAGTACCAGGGGCCTGTCCTGAATTAGACATAACTCAGAATGTCTTCCTATCCTCAGAATTTTATATGGAGTTTGAAGACCAATTTAAATGACTTTCCCAAAGTGTGTTTGTGATTTTGTTGGAGATTTGCACTAAGGATTAGGTATCATCATTTTAAGTTTAAAGTTCCTGGATCCTACTTTTTCAGTATTTCCAGGCTAAGATTCAGTTCAACAAACCATGAGGCCACCATCTTGTTTAAGGTATTATGGTAGTCCCTGTAGTTTCCAGGATGAGTTGATCTCAAGCCTTGTTCTTGAATTTGTAATCTTAATTCTTACTGAGCCTTTAACTACTAAATGGGTATTGCCTCAGACAAAATGAGACCTGGGAAAGACCTTAGCTTAAAAGGACCAAGACCTCCCACTTCATCCAGAGCCATCACCAGTCATCCTGACCTATGTCTTGTTACTGGACTCTGATGACTAGAGGAGGGAGTGAGGCTGATGACTTTACCCAGCTCCATCTCACTTAAATCTAACTCACTTTCAAATCAAAACATCACCCTTTTGACGTCAATGAAGACAAATGAAGGGCAAACAACAGCAATCTTATGGGAGGAAGAACAAGTACAAAAATTAATTAGGACAAAGAGGAGCATGAAATATGTATAAAGGAGAGACCTAAGCATAAGCTAAGGGAGCCATCTAGTTTGCTCTCCAAACTTTCCAATTTCTGGATAAGATAATGATTGTGGATCAGTGGTGTTTTTTTTTGGGGGGGGGGCGGGGGGAAGGTGGAGGAAGGGAGGGAAGGAATGGATGCTCCTTGGGCAGTCAATTAAGCCATGTTTAATAATGATTAAGTAGCATAGCAATAACTTTTTTTTGCAATAACTTTTATTGAAGAGGATGTGTTCCAATGGCATACATCTTAGTCTGAAACATCCTGATAGAAGTGAAAATAACATGGGAGGCACAGAGTGTTCCAGAACATCTGATTAAGTGGATGGGTCAAAGATATCATTAAATACTCACCGAAAGAATGTATGATGTGCTGGGAAATATGAAACAAGACCTGGGAGATTTGGGGGCAAAGGAATGGCAGGGTAGGATATGAGTTAAGGGGATTGGGTTACATGATTACCAAAGGTCTTGTCCAGCTTTTTCCCTCAGGGAAGCAGAGAGCCTTCTAGATTATAAAACCGTAGAATGTTAAAGGTAGAGGGCATCTGGGGAGGTCATTCATTCAAGGGACTCTTAACCTTTTCATGTTATGTTGGTGGAAGCCTATGAACCTCAACTTAGAATAAAGTTTTTAAAGGTTTTAATGTTTTTAAGTAATTGAAGGAAATACTGAATTTCAGTTAGAAGTTGGTGTAAATAAAGATGGGATTATTTCTCCCATCCAAGTTATTGGGTCTCCCCACCCTGAAATCTACTCTTGGATTTCAAGGGGAGGTTGGTTTGTGGACTCCAGGTTAATAACCTACTCTAACTACCTTGTTTTGCAGATGAGGAAACTGAGGCCTTGAAGGGTTAAGTGATTTACTGAATCATATTAAGTAGTCAGTGGCATAGCTAAGGCTCAAGGAAGGCTTAAAGGAAATTCATTTTTTTAAGATTAAAAAAAAAAAAAGATGAACACACAAAAGCCTGAGAGATGTAACCTATGAAAAGCCTTTGATATTAAGTGTAATGGGTCAGTTTATCAATGATCATAACCAGCTGATAGGAAGTCCACTGATTTGATGGAGGCAAGGGGTGGGGTTAGAGGACAGGAGGACCTCAGGGTGATTAAGTTTCTTACTCAAGGTCACGTATCTGAGGCAGAATTTGAACCTCAATTTTCCTGAATTCAAGTCCATCATTCTCAGCTTCTCTACACCCCCAGCACCTAGATAAAGTATCCTTAAGTGCTGCCTGATCCACTCAGTCATGCAACCTCTATATGACCCAGTTTAATAAGAATAATAACTCAGATTTATATAGTGCTTCATAAATGCCAGGCACTCTGCTAAGTGATGTACAATCATTATGTCATTTGATCCTGACAATAGCCTAGGAGGTGTGTACTATCATTATCCCCATTTTACATTCAAGGAAACTGAGGGGACCCTTGGACTGAATCCAAACTTCACAGAACAAATCCCTTTAATAAAAGGATTTGTTCTTTTTGTTTTGTTTTTTTGGAGGGGCAATTGGGGTTAAGTGATTTGCCCAAGGTCACACAGCTAGTAAGTGTTAAGTGTCTGAGGCCGAATTTGAACTCAGGTCCTCCTGACTCCAGGACCAGCGCTCTATTCATTGTACCACCTAGTCACCCCAACGATTTGTTCTATAAAACTAGGATTCAGCCAAAAGACCACACCCCGGGATCTAGAGACCCTGTGTGACTTCAAGGCCAAGGTTTCTCCACCCCTGGGTAGATGTAGTGAATCAAGTGAAAGAAGACCTTGAAAGCCAACCTGAAGAGTTATGAGCCCAAAGTAATGTGACTAATTAAGAAAAAAAAAAAAACATCTAATGACTTTACAATCATTGCAATGTTTGAGCATGGAGTGATGATATGATTAAACCTTTATGAGCAGGATGATACTGGTTTGGGAGATAGAATGCCTCAGCAGAGAAAGTATGAGATCTGGAGTTGAAGGACCTGGGTTCAAATTCTGACTCTGCTATTTACTCTCTGTGGGACTTTAGGCAAGTCATTTAACCTCTTTGGCCTCAACTTTCCCTTCTATAAAATGTTGATGTTGAACTAAATGGCTTCTAAGATCCCTACTAACTCTGAATCAGTGGGGCTAAGTTTGATGTAACAAGGAGAATGTGGTGGTAGAGAGGGCATGCCAACTCTAGCAGCAGATAATAAGGGTCAATATAATAAGAACTGCTATTAGAATGGAAATTTGTTTTCCATTCTAAATTAATTTTGTTTGTTTTCCAAACAAAAACACTTGAACTAAGCTTTTCTTTTGAAAGAAATCAGGTTGCACAATAATATTAGCTAATATTTAAATGAGGGCATCTGGGTGGCACAGTCAGTTGAGTGTTAGGATGTACCTGAATTTAAAGCTTAGCAGCTGTGTGATCCTGGGCAAGTCACTTAACCCTGTTTACCTCAGTTTCTTCAGTCAGAAAATGAGCTGGAGAAGGAAATGGTGAACCAGTCCAGTATCTTTGCCAAGGAAGACCCTAAACAGGATCACAAAGAGACTGAAATGACTAAACAACAACAAACATTTATATTGTGCTTTAAAGTTTGCAAAGGGCTTTGCATATTATCTTATCATATGAGAAATGGATTGGATGGTTTCAAGAAACATGGACAAGGAAAAAACAATAGAATCATAGGTTCATAGAATGTTTGAACTGGAAGGGACCTTAAAGGCCAACCCTTCATTTTACAGCTTTAGAAACTGAGGTCCAGAGTGCTTATATGAGTGGGTCTATTAAAAAAAAAAAAAAAGGAATGACATCTACTTCCCTATCTACTCCTTAGTTTTTTGTTTTTGTTTTTTTGCTTTTTGGAGGGGGGAAGGTAGAGCAACTAGGGTTAAGTGACTTGCCCAAGGTCACACAGCTAGTAAGTGTTAAGTGCCTAAGGCCGGATTTGAACTCAGGTCCTTCTGACTCCAGGGCCAGTGCTCTATTCACTTGCACCACCACTGGATTTTTTTTTTTTAGGAAATAAATCAGGAGGAATATCTGAGCAAATTGTCATGTGTGGATATAATGGAAAATTATTGTATCACAAGAAAGTGGATATGAGAAATTCAGAGAAATTTGGGTCATATGTATGATCTGATGCATCAAGAAGAAAACAGGGTCACAATTTGCAAAGTTAAACAACGTGAAATGAATCAGAATTCAGATGAGTAAAATACCAATCTTTATTATGGAAGACTGATGATGAAATCCATTGCTCTCTTCTCAATAGAGAGGCAGCGGGCCCTCAATACAGAATTTTCTTTGTGTTGTTGGATATGATTCTTCTGTCAGATTGTTTTGCTTGTTTCTCTCTGTTATTGGGAAGTGACAAAGATAACTGTAATGTAATGCCAAGAAAAGGCAACTTCCCAAGGTTCAGAATACCAGCATAGGTGCTCTCCATTTTATTCAGTGACCAACCAAGAACAGAGAAGGTCAAAATATGACATCATTCCAAATACAGCATTTACTAAGTGATTAAATAATCTCCAAGAACTACCCCACCCGAGGACCTTACATTCATTCAATCAATTACAAAGTCCCTGTTCTAAATACTACTCCACCCCTAGGCTGTACCTTCATTTAGTCCACCACAAAGCCCCTCTTCTCAAATGGAGATCAGTTTCCAATCATAAGTAAAGTACATTCATTTGTTCAATCATAGAACACAAAAAGGTCAAAAGTTCCCCACCCCTGGATCACAATTGAATCTACCCCAGAGTTACAAGTTTAAGCACAGCACTTAATACCCAAATGGAGGTCTTTTCTTCATCTTGAAGAGGCAAGTTCTCAGCAATCTTTGTTCCTGCAGAGACAAAGCTTAGCAAGGCAACAAGATACATTGCCAGTCTCTTCATTAATTCATCCTCTGTCTGCAGAACAGTCCTAGGACCCCTGAAAACATTAGCAAAACCTTCTCCCAGGATTTCTGTAAACATACAACAAGAAAATCCTTCTTCAGGGCTTTGGAACCAACAGAAAGGTTCCCAGACCCCTGCAACAACAGCACTGTCCTTCACCGGTGGACAGCATTCACTCTCTGTCTGCAGGACAGTCTCAGTAGCTCTGAACCAACAGAAAGGTTCCAGGACTTCTGCAACAACAGGACTGTCTTTCACCAGTGGACAAATCTGGCAAAACAACATCAAAACAGACAAAGTACCAGCAAAACATCCATGTCTCCTCAGTCCTTGGCAGCTCTGGGTGGCAGCTCTCAAAAGTCCTGGGCAATTCAAAGTGGCCCTCAGCAATCCTCTCAATCTCTCTCTGCCTCCAAAAGGGTGCTTCCAAAAAGTTCTTCTGCCTCTCTCTTGTGTCTCTCCAAATCTATGTCACCAGCTCCTCCCAGTTCATGTCTCCCTTTTCATGTCAACAAGTCCATCCCACAGGTGGGATTAACAAGCTCTGGGTTTTAACACAATCAATTTGAAAACCAAGCCAAAACAGGGGAATCTTTATATTCCATTACTATCACAATAACGAAAACACAAAAACATATGAACAATACTTTTCCTTTTTAAAAAGTTTTATCTATTTTTGATTTATGGAATAAAATGAGCATTTCCATAATGTAGCATAATTTTAAAATGATGATTGCACATGCTGCAAATCTCTGTGTATCACTTGTTATTCCTTTTAAATATATAATAAAGTTATCATGTAAATTTTTTCCTTTTTTCTTTCCTTCCCACCCTCTAGACACAAATAAAGGAGTCAGGTTACACAGTAATAATATTAACTAACATTTATATGGTGATTCAAGGTATGCAAAATGCTTTACAAATATTATCCCATTGTATCTTCACAACAACTCTAGAAGTTAGGCAGGGGTATGCTAGAGGTTTTACAGGTAAGAACCTAAACAGGTAAATGTTTAACAACTGGTTCTCTGGAGAGAGAAATGAATGTACAATACACTTTTAAGTTTAATCTTCACCATTAAGATTTTACCCATCACTTTTTAAAGTCTGGACAATTGACAAAACCATAAATCAAGTCCTGATTTGTAGCTTTTTGCTGATTTCCAAAGTGTAAATGCTCATGCTGAACATCTAACAATTCCACTAATGAATTGTCTCTAACACATGTGTTATTATTATTCCCATTTTACAGATGAGGAAACTGTTAGATTTGAGCCAAAGTTCTTCCTGACTCTAGGTCCAGTGCTTTTAGACCCATTGTGCCCCTTAGTGGCCTAATCTATAACATCTTCCACATGTAAAGGGATTTACCATCTGCCAAGGTCCTTCCAAAGGGCTGTCACCTACTTCATTCATTTGATCCTTATAATGACACTGCGGCTGGCAGGGTAGGTGTTAGTACCATGGAATAATTAAAAGAAGCTTGCATATGGAGTTAGGGGCTTTAGGTTACAATTCTTGCTCTATGTTTCATTCTCTGTATGATCTTGGGGTGAGTTTTTTCACCTTTCTGGCCTTCATTTTTTAGACCCATAGCTTTAGAGTTGGAAGGGACCTTGGAAGGCTAGTTTGTCCAGTGCACTCACTTAAAGCCAAGAAAGGTTTAGTGACCACCTTGATGTCATGCAGGTTAAATAAGAGGCAGATCCAGCATACAAACCCAGGCTGTGATCACTGTAAAATGGGGGTATTGGATTAGCTCAGGGGTGTTATGAATGGACCCCTTCTCAGGATCACACTTTTAAATAATTGAAGGAAATGCTAAATTTAAGTTAGAGATAAAGATCAGTTTTTTTACATCCAAGGTTATGGAAATCTATCTGTGAACTCCCAGGGAATTAGGAAATCTTGGATTAGATGATCTTTAAGGTTCATTTTGGGCAGCTAGAGCACTAGGCCTAGAGTCTGGAAGACTCATCTTACTGAATTCAAATATGACCTCAAACACTTACTAGTTGTATGACCCTGGGCAAGTCACTTAACCCTGTTTTTCTCAGTTTCTTCATCTGTAAAATGAGCTGGAGAAGGAAATGGAAAACCATTCCAGTATCTCTTCCAAGAAAACCCCCAATGGGGTCACAAAGAGCTGGAAATTACTGAACAACAAGGTTCATTGTAGCTCTGCCTCCTATGATTCCAGTATCCTCATCTTATAGATGAGGAAAATGAGGATCAGAAAAACATAGTGGCTTCTCCAAAGTCACAGGGCTTAAAAGCTGGCCCTAGACCCTGGGTTTTCTGACTCCCCAATGCTCTTGCATACCACACCCTTTGGGATAAGGCTGATGTACAGGGGCACACTGCAAACACCAGGTGGTAGTATTCCAGAGTGAGCTGACTCACCCAGTGGAGGATAATTAATGGTTAGATCTCCTAGGGCACTTGGCTTTGCATCTGCCCACTTGCTATGGTCTATTTTCCACTCAGCCCATCAATTGAGCAACGTTAAGGAAAAAAAACAACCTAGCAGAGGTTGTAAAGAAATGCTATCATTTGTAACCTTACAAAGGAGCCAGCAGCTATAGGGGTCTGGAAGTAATATAAACTTAAGCCAAAGGACTGGTGCATTGGTTTAAAAGAAATCTACTTAAAAGCTGGTATGTGAGTTTACTAAGGGAACGGAACCATTGGCAAGGATGCTAAAGATTTATGGAATGCGTTTTTGGGAAGGATTAGGGGATAAGACATGTTACTCCTTATGAACTTGGGAGTTAGGAGAGCAGCTTCCAGGGTGCATCGATTTTTAAAGGATTCAAGATTTCTTTTCTTTTTTTCAGATCTTGCCCTTGGGACCAAATTTAGTCCATACAGGAAATGCTAAAAATCATTTCCATCTGACACCCAGGAAGAGGCCTGGAAGCAGAGAACCAGTTTCTAGCTTGTCTTAAAAGCTACCTGTGAACTGTTCAGGAGAACCAAGTGAGCAGTTTCTGCTCAGAGGGACTAGTCCCTGCTGATTACCACCAGTTTTTAAAAAGGGGTTGCTGACCATACTTTGATGATTGATGAAAAAGAAGGAAAAGATGATTATAGGACACAAGATCAGAGATTTAGAGCTGAGAGGGGCCTTCCAAGCTAGCAAGTCCAACCACTCTTTCATTGTATAGATGAGGAAACTGAGGTAATTTAAGTGGCTTACCCAGAGGAAAACAACTGGAGTCAGGAACTGAGACTCTTTCAACTATATCATGCTGCCTCTCAAAGGCACATGAATGAGTGATCCACCCACAAAGGGCCAGCAGTTTTGAATGTTACATGAAAAGGAAATCAGGGAGGGCCCTTTACTTGTCTGTACCATGAGGAGTTGAACTGTCTGAAGTTCCTTCCAGTTCTAAATGCTATAATTAAAAAAAAATTCTTTTGTTGCTATAGTTGTCTTTTCTAGACTACTGACCCACTGCAAATAAAGAGCCAGACCCAGACCCAAAGGGCACCAGGCAGCGGATTTCCAGCAACGATGTCTGGCTATTCCTGCTTAGATATTTTCCCCAGTATAGATGTGAGAGAAACCAGTGTCTGGGAAATTGATGATGGAGTGGAAAGAGTGTTGTATTTGGAAACAGAAGAACTCAGTTTAAACCTTGAATCTGTCATTTATCAGCAGGGGGACCTCTGGCAAATCACTTAACCTTTCTGGGTTTGTTTCCTCATCTGAAAAATGAGGAGATTGGACTACCTCTAACATTCTGTGATTCTGAATCAAAGGGCCCAAGATTGTTGGAAGCCGGGGTGGGAGGGCCAAAGCAGGAGGAAGTCAGGACGTCTGGAAAGTACCTACCTGTGGTAATTCAATTCAATTCAATTCATTTCAGGTCAATTCAACAAACACTTATTGACCTAGGTCAGTGGTTCCCATTCAGTGGTTCATAATGATCTTCCAAGGGATTCTCTATAAAAATTCTTTAATGGTGCCATCATAGGTAAATAATTGCAAGCAATATTATTTTGTTGTTGAGTCCCCATGTTGGGTTTTCTTAGCAAAGATACTAGAATGGTCTGCCATTTCCTTCTCTGGCCCATTTTATAGATGAAGAACTGAGTCAAACAGGGTTAAGTGAGTTGCCCAGGGTCACACAGCAACTAAGTGCAAACACTTAGGCCAGATTTAAACTCTTTTGAAGACAAGTCTTCCAGATTCCATGCCCAGGACTCTTATCTATTGAGCCACCTAGCTGGCCAAAGAATATTATGGGTAATCTATTTATTTACACTACTGTGTTCACAGCACATTTTTTTTTTTTGTAGTTGCTATTGTTGTTTAAGTGACTTACCCAGAGGAAAACATTGGAAACCACTGGGCTAGGTGTTAGGAATACAGAGATAAAAATGAAAGGCCCTGCCCTCAAGAAGCTTACATTCTCGGTAACAGGCAATCAAGTAAGCAAATAATTACAGTACAAGGAAAATGAGGAGAGTGATGGCCACTAATGACTAGGGCCAGCAGATAAGGCTTCATTGAGCATATGGACCAGTGCTGAGCTTTGAAGACAAACAAATGTTTTGAGAGGCAGAGATGAGGAGAATGGGGGACAGGTCACATAAGTGCATGGAGGAAGGAGATGGAGCTTGGGGTTCAGAGAATGGCTAGGATTCCAGTTTGCCTGGAATGTAGGTTTTGTGAAAGGTAGGTGGGAACCTGAGGACCTTTAATGCCAGGCCACGGTATTTCTATTTTATCTTGCATTCAGCAGGGAGCCACTGAGGGGGTTTGAGCAAGGGAGTAACATGCTCTAACTTGTTCCTTACAAAGATTATTTTGGTGACATTGTGCAGGATATCTTGTACAGGGGAGAGACCGGAATTAGACTGATCAATTAGTAGTTTACAGCAATAGTTCAGGGGAGGGGTGATGAGCTCCTGAAATAGAATGGATGGTATGTGATTAGAAAGGAGGGGTTGAATGGAAAAAATATTGAAGAGAGAGAAATGGTAAGAACTGATAATTGACTGGATGTGGATAGGGCAGGAAGGGTGAGGAAAAACTCAAGGGTAGTCCTGAGTTTAGGAACATGGGCGACTGGAAGGAGGCCAGTGCCATCCCCTGAAATAAAGAGTTTTGGAGAATGAATGGTTTTAGGAGATAATAGTATTAATGATTATAACAATACACTTACTGTTTCAGGGAGAGGGGAGAAGACGGAGGAAGGGATAAAATCTGGAACTCAAAACTTTAAAAAAACAATGGATGTTAAAATTGTTTTTACATGTAATTGGAGAAAAATAAAATATTATTTTTTAAAAATGTAAATAGTACTTTTCCACCCTGATTACGAGTAAAGATAATTTTCAACATTCACTTTTTTAATAAGATTTTTAGTTCCAAATTTTTCTTCTTCCTTTTCCTTCCCTTCCTCCTCCCCAAGACAGCAAGCAAATCTGATATAGGTTATATATGTACAATCATGCTAAACATAGAATAAAACATTATTAAAAATAATAACATCTACCATTTATATGCAAACTTTAAGGTTTGCAAAATATTTTAAAATATCTCATTTAATCCTCACAACAACCCTAGAAGGTAGGCTCTATTATTATCCCCATTTTCTAGTTGAGGAAACAAAGTCAACCAGGGTTAAGTGACTTGCCCAGGATCATAGTTAGTGTCTGAGGCCAGATTTGTACTCAGGTCTTCTGTGAGTCCAGGCCCAGTGGTTCTATCCGAGGGGCTAGCTGCCTCCAGAAGGTTCCATTTTGGTCATAAGTGATTCTGGAATATTTGTCCAAGTGTCTTCAGGCCCTGTTTTTTTCTTGATTGTTGCTAGAGCTGTTCTTGTTTCCAGCTCCCTGGGTGTTTGCTGTGACTGTGTTTCCCAAACTGTGCTTCGTGAGAATTTTGGACACTAGTAAGACATCCAGCAGGGATTGCCCCTCCTCCCAGATTAGTGGAGAAGCCCTCTGACCTGAGTTAAACTATTCCAGGCCTTGAGCCTCTCTCCAATCCCCAGTCCTGGCTCTAAGTCCTTCCTGGAGCCCATCAGTAATGAGGTCTACAGTGGGAGTTCAGCCTGAGACAAGGGCCACCACCTGGTGTTCATAACTTCTCCCCCTGTGGGCATCACGCCAACCACTGTCCACCCAGCCTCCTCCCATGCTTCCCACATCCACACATAGACCAGATATGCCCAGAAGTTTTCACCTCTCTTCCCCCCACCTCCCAACTCTTTCAATATAAGAAAGTAGCCGAAGGAGAGGTGTTTCAGGCCAGACCTTCAAGTTCTATTATAAGACATTAACAAATGAAGGGACCTGATTTCAGAATCACAGAATAGGAAAGCCAGAAAGCATCATGAGTATCATCTAATCGAACTAACTAACCTAATCAAACCAATTTTACAGAAGAGGAACTTGAAGGCTTATGTGTTTGTTTCATATACACTCAATCCCCAAATGATCTTTAGCCTTGACTTTGGAATCCCACCATTCAGTCAATCAACAAGCATTTAGAGAGAGGGTTTTATGTGCCATGCACTGTGCTAGGCATCAGAGACACAAAACCCAAACCAGTCCTCTCTGCTCTTGAGGAGTTAAAATTCTAATAAGGGGAACAAATATATATATATATATATATATATATACACACACACAGAGAAACAACTACAAAATGTGTATATTGTGTATAAAAAGGAATGTTTTGGTAGGGGTAGATGGTGCTACCACCTGGGGGTGGGGGGAATCAGGATAGACCTCATGTAGGTGTCAGCGCTTGAACTGAGCCTGAAAGGAAGCTCGAGAGTCTAAGAATTGGAAGTAAGGAGGCAAGGCATTCCAGGCGTGGAGCACAGTCTGTGCAAAAACGTGGAGGCAGGAGACAGGAGGGTGTGTGTGAGGAGTAACAAGCAGGCCTGTTTGACCGATCATAGCATGATGATTGCTATGAATTTTGCTATGAATCATAGCAAGCAAGAAAGGGAGTGAAATGGAACCAACCTGGAAAGGTCCACTGGGAAAGGCTTTAAAGGACAGAGGAGTTTGCATTATATTTTGGAAATAATAGAAAGCAATAAGAGCTTCCTGAGCAGGGAGACAACATGATCAGACCTGTGCTTCATCCTGAAGCACAAATCACTTTGGCATTTGTGTGGAAAATGACTTAGAGAGGGGAGAGATTGAATAGGAGGCTATTGTAATAGTTCAAAGAAGAGGA
Source organism: Petaurus breviceps papuanus (assembly GCF_028583685.1). Taxonomy (NCBI): domain Eukaryota; kingdom Metazoa; phylum Chordata; class Mammalia; order Diprotodontia; family Petauridae; genus Petaurus; species Petaurus breviceps. The sequence continues at coordinate 17,884,764 of NW_027185784.1, forward strand.
AGGAAACAAGCATTTCGGTTTTTTTGTAGTTGCCATAGCTTTATTTTTTTTTGTCTTTTTTTTGGAGGGGGTAAGGCAGGAAAATCGGGGTTAGGTGACTTGCCCAAGGTCACACAGCTAGTAAGTGTTAAGTGTCTGAGGTCACATTTGAACTCCTGACTCCAGGGCCAGTGCTCTATTCACTGTGCCATCTAGCTCGCCCCTTTATTTTTTATTAAATTTATTTACTTTTAGTTTAGGACATTGAGTTCCACAAGTTTTTGAGTTCCAAATTTTCTCTCCCTCTGTCTCTTAACCCCCTCTCCCCCTATGGCAGCATGCGATCAAATATAGGTTCTATATATACCTTCACATTAAACATTAGTCAACTTGTAAAGAAGAATTATAACCAATGGAATAAACGAGAAAGAAGAAACAAAACATAACAAAAAAGAGAGAGAGCAAGCAGTTTGCTTCCATCTGCATCCAGACTGTAGTTCTTTCTTTGGATGTGGATAGCCTTTTCCATCATGAGTTCTTTGGAGTTGTCTTATAATGTTGCACTGCTGAGGAGAGCCAAGTCTGTCAATTAGTCATCACACATACAATGTGTCTGTAATTATGTACAATGTTTTCCTGGTTCTGCTCCCCTCACTCAGCATCAGTTTTATATATATAAGTCTCTCCAGGTTATTATGAAGTCTGTCTGTTCCTCATTTCTTATAACACAATAGTATTCCATTACATTCATATACAACAACTTGTTTAGTCATTCCCCAATTGACCCCCTTGATTTCTAATTCTTTGCCACCACAAAAAGAGCTGCTATAAATATTTTTTGTACAAATGGGTCCTCCTCCCACTCTTATGATCTCTTGGGGATACAGCCCTAGAAGTAGTATTGCTGGGTCAAAGGGTATGCACTGTTTTATAGCCCTTTGGGCATTGTTCCAAATTGCTCTCCAGAATGGTTGGATCAGTTCACAATTCCACCAACAATACATTAGTGTTCCAATTTTCCCACATCTTCTCTAGCATTTATCATTTTCCTATTTTGTCATGTTAGCCAATCTGACCAGTGAGATGGGGTACCTAAGAGTTATTTTGATTTGCATTTCTTTAATCAATAGTGATTTAGAGCATTTTTTCATGTGATTATAGATATCTTTAATTTCTTTCTCTGAAAACTACCTTTTCATATCCTTTGACCATTTACCAATTGGGGAATGAATTGTATTCTTATAAATTTGACTGAGTTCCCTGTATATTTTAGAAATGAGGCCTTTAGGGCAGAGCCAAGATGGCAGAGTAAAAGCACAAACTTGGCATGGGCTCTGGCTCCAACCACCTCCAATACCTGTAAAAAAATGATTCTAAACAAATTTTAAAGCTACAGAACCTACAAAGTGACAGAGAGAAACAAATTTCCTGCTGAAGGCAGCCTGGCAGGCCAACAAGAAAGGTCTATCACAGTGCGCTGGGAGCTGAGTGCAGTCCCCTGTGAGCTGTGGTTTTGGCCCCAGGGCAGCCCAGACTGGCCAGAGCAGACTTCAGGAGAGCGAATCACCAGCACCTATGGCAGTTTCCAGACTTCTCAGCCCATAAACACCAAAGAGAAAATAAAATGTCAGTGGGGAGCTCTGTTAGAAGGGTAAAAGAAAAGCCCGGTCTGGCCCCTGCCCCTGGGGTAAGAAGTGGTGGAGGCACAGAGTCTGCAGCTGTTGCCATGTGGCTGCCTTCAGAGCTCCTGGACTGCAGATCATGGGGGACCAAGCTACCATACAGAGGGTAATCGCTCTTGCTTTGACCTGCTTGGATCTGGATTGTGGTCTTGGGTGGTGGTCCTGGTATGTGCGGCCAGAGCTTGTGGGGGCTGTAGAGAGGGTGCCCAACTAATAGCTCCAGCAGCTGCAAAAACCCTAGTAATTTGGGACACAGCTCTCTCCATTCTGGAAGCAGAGTTCTACCATGGCAAACAGCTCAAAAGTCAAGTAATTGGCAAGATGAGCAAGCAGAGGAAGTGCTGTCAGACCATAGAATCCATTTTTGGGGACAAAAAGGATCAAAGCATGGAACTGTAGGAGGAAAATGAAATCAGAACTCCTGCATCAAAAGCTTCCAAGAAAAATATGAATTGATTACTAAGCCATGGAGGAGCTCAAGAAGGATTTTGAAAATCAAGTAAGAGAAGTGGAGGAAAAATTGAGAAGAGAAATGAGAATGATGCAAGAAAATCATGAAAAGTGAGTCAACAGCCTGCTAAAGGAGACCCAAAAATACACTGAGGAAAACAACACCTTAAAAAATAGACTATCTCAATTGCCCAAAGAGGCCCAAAAAGCCAATGAGGAGAATGTTTTAAAAAGCCAAATTTTCCAGATGGAAAAGGAATTTCAAAAACTTACTGAAGAGAATAACTCCTTCAAAATTAGATTGGAGCAATTGGAAGCTAATGACTTTATGAGAAATCAAGATACTATAAAACAGATCCAAACAAATGAAAAAATAGAAGGCAATGTGAAATATCTCATTGGAAAAACCACTGATCTGGAAAATAGATCCAGGAGAGAAAATTTAAAAATTATTGGACTCTGAAAGCCATGATCAAAAAAAGAGCCTAGACACCATCTTTCAAGAAATTATCAAGCAAAATTGCCCTGATATTCTAGAACCTGAGTGCAAAATAGAAATTGAAAGAATTCACCAATCGCCTTTTGAAAAAGATCCCCAAAAGAAAACTCCTTAAATATTATAGCCAAATTCCAGAGTTCCCAGGCCAAGGAGAAAATACTGCAAGCAGTCAGGAAGAAACAATTTGAGTACTGTGGAAACAAAATAAGGATAACACAAGACATAGCAGCTTCTACATTAAGGGATCAAAGGGCTTGGAATATGATATTCTGCAGATCAAAGGAGCTAGGATTAAAACCAAGAATCACCTACCCAGCAAAACCGAATATAATGCTTCAGGAGAAAATATGGTCATTCGATGGAATAGAAGATTTTCAAGCATTCTTGATGAAAAAACAGAGCTGAACAGAAAATTTAACTTTCAAATACAAGAAGTAAGAGAAGCATGAGAAGGTAAACAGGAAAAAGAAATCATAGTTGAACTATTTACATTCTTACATAGAAAAATGATAATTGCAACTCATGAGACTTTTTGCAATATGAGGATAGTTGAAGGGAATATATATGTATATATGTATACACACTATATATGTATGTATAGGAGAGTGTATGTGTGTATAAATACACATATGTGAGTGTGTGCATATGTGTGTGCATGTATACATAGAGGGCACAGGATGAGTTGAATATGAAGGATGATAATTAAAAACATAAAATTAAGAGGTGAGAGGAATATATTGGGGGAAGGAGAAAGGGAGAGAGAGATTAGGGTAAATTATCACATATAAAAGAGGTAAGTGAACACTGTTACAATGGAGGGGGAGAGCAGGAAGGTGAAAGGGAATGTGTCAACCTTACTCTCATTGAATTTGACTTAAGGAGGGAATAACATACACACTCATTTGGGGGGTATCTTATCCTACAGGAAAGCAGGGGGGAAGTGCATAAGAGGGGGGAATGATAGAAGGGAGGGCAGATTGGGGGGGGGGGGGTAGTTAATAGCAAACTTTTGAAAAAGGACAGGGTCAAAGTAGAAAATAGAATAAGTGGGGGTGGGATAGGATGATGGGAAATATAGTTAGTCTTTCTCAATATAGCTACTATGGACATGTTTTGTATAATTATACATGTATAACCTATGTTGAATTGCCTGTCTTCCCAGTGGGGGTGGGCAAGGAGGGAAGAAGGGAAAAATCTGCAACTCAAAGTTTTAAAAACAAATGTTAAAAAATATTGTATTTTACATGCAACTGCGAAATAAGATATACAGGCACTGGGGTATAGAAATCCATCTTGTCCTACTAGAAAGTTAGAGGGCAGATGGGGAAGGATATAAGAGAGAACAGATTGGGGAAGGGGTATTCAGTAGGCTTGCTATTTTGGGGTGGGGGTAGGGGAAAGATGGGGAGAGAAAAAATGGTAACTCAAAATCATGTGGAAATGAATGCTGAAAACTAAAAATAAATAAATAAATTGGAAAAAAAAATTTAAAAATTAAAAAAAAAGAAACGAGGACTTTATCAGGGACACTGGTTGTAAAAATTCCGTCCCAATTTTCTACTTCCCTCTTAACATTTGTTACACTGACTTTGAAACAAGCCTTTATTTATTTTTTTATTTTTTTGCCTTTTGGAGGGCAATTGGGGTTAAGTAACTTGCCCAAGGTTACACGGCTAGTTTTTTTGTGTGGGTGTTAAGTGTCTGTAAACAAGCCTTTATTAAGCACCTAGTTAGTATATACCAGTCACTGTGCTAAGCACTTTACAGATATTATCCTTTGGTCCTCACAACAACCCTGGAAGACAGATACTATTATTATCCCCATTTTCTAGGTGAAGAAACTGAGGCAAATACAGAATCAATGCCTGGCCTAAAATCACATGACTAATAAGTACCTGAGGCTGAATTTGGACTCAGATCTTCCTGACTTGAGGCCCACTTTACTACGCTGTTGCCTAAGGAAGATGATGAGGGGCAGAATTAAGGGTGGTAACCTTGTGAGAAGAAAAAAAAAGAAATGGATTCCATTAGTATATTTCTAGCCCCAAAATATTCTAGGTTCAAATTAGTTTGGGAAACACTGGTATGGTAGAAAAATCCTAGGTCTTAGAGTCAGTAGATCTAGATGAACAGCTAGAAGAGAACATTTATTATTGTGTCTGACTCCATTTGAGGTTTTCTTGGCAAAGACACTAGAGTGGTTTGCCATTTTCTTCTCTAGCTCATTTTACAGATGAGGAAACTGAGGCAGACAAGGTTAAGTGACTTGCCCAGGGTCACACACCTAGTAAGTGTCTGAGGCTGGATTTGAATTCAGGAAGATGAATCTTTCTTACTCTAGGCCTGGTTCCCTCTCTACTGAGCCACCTAGTTATCCCCTGAGAAGAGAACATAATTCCTTGCACATCTGTTTGGCTTTTAAAGCCCTTCTGAACCTTGCCCCTTCCTATTTTTTACCTATCTTCTTATATTCTACTCCCCTCTACACTCCACCATCTATTAACATCTATCTGGCCTTCTCACCGGTTCCGTACCCAGCACCCCATCTCCCAGCTCTGACATTCTTCACTGCCTGGAATATTCTCCCTTCATCCCTCCACCTATTGACTTCCTTCTTTTCTCCCAAATTCATCTCAGACTCAACAAGAAGCCTTCAGACTCAGCTCAAATTCAGAGGCCTTCATGGCCTATTCCCAGTCCCTCCACTGTCTTCTCCTTGTGATTACCTTTCATCTATTCTGTATATATTTGCATGTACATGGTTCTTTCCATGTTTTCTCTCCCATGATTAGAATGTGAGCTTATTAAGGGACCATGTTTTTGTCTTTCTATCTCCAGCATGTAACTCACTGCCTTGCACATAGTAATCACCTAATACATTTTTGTTGATGGACTGACTGAATGGTTTTGCCACTTGCTACGTTTATAGCAAATTACTGAACCTCTGGGCTTCAGTAAACTAGGGATGATAATACTTGGCCTACCCATACCACCATGTTGTTGTGAGGCAAGAGTTTTGACAAACTGCCACATGCTATGGACAAGTTGGTCCAAGCCATCTTCACCCTCTTATTTCTTATCTCCCTTGGTGACTGACAGTTCATAGATTTTCAGCTTCCCACACAGGGATCAAATGATGACCTTTTCCCCATGAATGCTGTGCTCTAACCAACTAAGACAACCACTGAAAGACCAAAAAAGAGTTCTAAAGGTTATTCCGTCTCTTTGTGAACTTTCAGATTACAAACATTCCAGATGCATTGCTTAGCACAGTGCCTTACACATAGTAGGTGCTTAATAAATGCAATGTGGAAGGATTGAATAAAGGATTATTCTCCACAAACTCCTTTGACCATCCATTTCAGGGTGTCACCACTATATGATCAAATCTAATAAAAATATCTGTGCAAAAATGGAGGATACACCCATTCTGTAAGGCAGTGAGTTTTCTGTCACTGAATAGTCTTCAGCAGAGACAATGATAACTTGACAGAGATCTTGTAAGAAGGAGTTTTCCTGCTTTGGATAGGGGTTGAACTGGATGACCTCCAAAAGTCACTTTCAACTTTGACAGTTTATGATCCTGTGAAAATCTTTGCTGTAGTAATTTATTCCCATTTTTCTTACTGTCATTATTGTAAGTGGATAGTAGCTGGTTACCATTCTTCAGCAAGGGAAGGAACACAGCTCTCCCATCCCCTCCCCCGCTTTTTTTTTGAGAGTGGAACAGTGGGAAATTGAAATATGTGCTATCTATATAGCGCTATGAGCCAAGAACTGTGCTAAGCGCTTTACAGTTATTACCTCATTTGATCTTCATAACCACTTTGGGAGGGAGGAAGGTACTACTAGTATCCTCATTTTACAGATGAGTTACCTAAGGCAGAGAGAAGTTAAGTGACTTGCTCAGGGTCACACAACTGGTAAGTGTCTGAAGCAAAATTTGAACTCAGTGCTTCCTGACTCCAATCCAGCGCTGTGTCTAGTATGCCACATGGATAAGGGGAATGGGGCTCTGTGGCCTTGGAAAACGAATAAGACGGAGACCCTGGCACTTTTTATTTTGTGATGAAAGTCCCCTGGTTGAAACAGCAAGAATACTTGTCATCATTCTGTCAGATTCTTGTGGTCAGACACTTACAACACAGTAAGACCAATATGCTATCTTCTTGCTTACTCACTCTGACACAGGCTCTCGGGTTACAAGGTCAGCAAACTATCTGCTGGCTCATTGCACATACGACATCCTGAATGACTTCTATGATAAGAGAAAAGGCAAATCGGGGTAATCTTTAAACTCATGGTTCCCTTTCTCACTCTACCAACCACTAAGCAGTGTTTATAGCAAAACTGTCTAGTATGCAATGGCCACAGTACTAGGCACTGTAGGAATTACAAGGAAAGTAGAACAGTTGCGCATTTAATAGTGAATGAATGAAAGAGCATTTATTGAACTCTTACTGTGTGGCACACACTATGCTGGTGCTGTGAGTACAGATAGAAAAGAGAAGACAGTCCCTGCTTTGAATGGGCTCATATTCTAAGTGAGGGAGATCACACATACAGTAGGCATTTGGATGAAGGGAAGAAGGAAGGGTCTGGATTGATGGTCCTAGGGGTACAGCTATGGGGTAGAAGGTAAGACCCAGGGGTTCTTAGGGCACACTGACAGGTCAGACGGTAATGATTGAGGGTCTGGAGGATGTAGTGGAAGAGCAGAAGGTAAGTCCCTCTATCCCTTCTGGTTGAACCCTGAGCCTTTAACCCCTTCCCAATGGGAGGAAACTCAGAGTCCCTGCATTGGCAAGAAGGTTGGGGTGGGTAGGAGGGGAGAGCTTTCCATTGCTCTAGTACCTGTAGTTCATAGAATGAGACTCATAGACTCTTAATTGGAAGAGGTCTCCTAGGTCTCCTAGACCAACCTTCCTGTAGCCTGAATAAGTACCCCCTCTACAGCAACCCCAAAGCATACCAGCCTTTGCTTGAAGAACTCCAGTAAAGGGGAAACAGACAACATTCTCTAAGAACATCCAAAGAGTGAGAGATCACTTTCAGTTAGGGAGATTAGGGAAAGCTCCATGGAGAAAGCAGTATCCACATTAAAATCTATCTATCTATCTATCTATCTATCTATCTATCTATCTATCTATCTATC
>NW_027185784.1:17892538-17897215 GCF_028583685.1 Petaurus breviceps papuanus
ATCTATCTATCTATCTATCTATCTATCTATCTATCTATCTATCTATCATCTATCTATCTGCCTGTCTATCTATCCATCATTTTATTTTATTTTACAGTCTGCATTCTCTCCCTCCTCTCTTTTCCCCCACCCCACATTGAAAAAGCAAGAGAAACAAACATTACAAACATGTATAGTCAAGCCAAAGAAATTTAGGATCCACATTTTAATTGAGATTTGGAGACTGGATCATGAAATCACAGAGAATTTCAGAGTTAGGAGGGATTGCAGTGATCACCAAGTCCAATTCATACCTCAAAAAGAAGTTTCTTTCTCCATCTATAAAATAGGGCTATAGGGGTGGCTATGTGGCACAGTGAATTGAGCACTGGCCCTATAGTCAGGAGGACCTGAGTTCAAATCCAACCTCAGACACTTAACACTTACTAGCTGTGTGACCTTGGGCAAGTCGCTTAACCCCAAATGCCCTGCCATCCCCCTTCCAAAAAGCAAAAAAAACAACTTTTTAAAATAGGGCTATAATAACATCATTTGCCTCCCAGGGTTGTTGTAAGGATCAAATGAGAGAGTGATTTAGGATTATCTGCTGAATAAAGGCTTATTCCCTTCCCACTCTTGGACAGATAGTAATGGAGTCTCAGAGAGGTAGTGACCTGTCCATGGTCACACTGCTAGGAAGGAGTAGAGATAGCTGGAATTTGAACTCAGATTCCTGGTAAGGAAGTCTTTCCAATACATCATGCCAAGCCCTACCCTAGTCTGGCTAGAAATGGATTCCTATAGCCTCACCACCCAGGCAGAGTTTCAAGTTCTCATAAAAGCAGATTTTCAGAGGGGTAGGACTTAGAATAAACTGTGAATAAAAACATCAGTCTTCTTTGCAGCTGACTCACTCTGGGTCAGACTGGCTCCAAAGAGTCACCAAACCTTCTCTATAAGGAAGAAGAAACAGCTTGATTTGGGGGCATGTATAAATTAGGAGATGGAAGGTACTAAATGGAAAAAAACTAAGACAAACTACTTTATTTGCCCAATTGATGGACAAATTTGGCACTCCTCAAGCATACTTCTTTAAATATTTACAACCCAGGACCTATAGGAGTAAAGTTTTCTCAAGGGCCTGTCAAAACATGATTTCTGACTTCAAAGACCCACTTCAGCACATCCATTCAGCACCTTTCCTATAAATAACGGACCAGACTTTACCGGCAGCTCAGTAGCTTCTTTTCCATACACAATATTATAACCATTGAGCTCTTGCCAGGAGGGTACCAGTGTTCTTGCAATGTTAATTATGAGTTAAAGATGGTTCCCTTCTCTAGCCAAAATGCCTGAGTTGAAGCCCAAATAGAGTGCAGGATGAATACTCTGGGGGACCCTAGTCTTGCCTTGGCATACAAAATTTGGTTGTAGTGCTTTTAAGATAGCCAACCCAGCACTGAAAACATCTTAGAGGAAACTCCAATGGGATTGAGAAGATGGTTTTTTATTCTCTAGGGAGGTCAATCACTCTGTGAGCAAATCTCTAGAATGTTCCTAGGGTGTCTTAAAACATACAGGGAACTTTTGAACTCACTTTCCAAATCCATCCCCTTTCTAGTAAATGACCTTATTTGACCTGGAAGCACAACCTCCATAATCACTAGGTTGTTCAAAATTCTTTTTCCTTCTCTCAGGCTTGGACCAGTCCCAGGGGCAGTTCTGGTTTAGGATAAGAAATCACAGAAGCACTTTGCAAACATTGCTACCAGCTCTCGTGGTACATTATACGGGATATCTAATTATTGCCACTGGTATGCCTGCACCACAGCCAAACGCAAAGGGTTACTGGAAGTTCCCTGGGATAGGTTCAGTATATTTTAATCACTCTGAAGATGTCATTTGGGAGTGAGAGGCCTTGGCTTCAAATTCTGCCTATGTCATCTTGGGCAAGTCATTTAATTTTCCTAGACTCAGTTTCCTCATCTGAAATGAGAGTGTTTGAATTAGATGATCCTTCTAGTTGTATCTGTGACCCTATGATCTCCCATTTTCCTGACAAGTTGGTGTGTTGACTTGTCCCTGGGTCTGCCATGGAAGGATTACCATTTATCCTTATCCCCTCAACCAAATAAAGTGATCAGGGATATTTTTGTTGGCTTCTGTATCTTGAAGGAAAGACTGAAAATCTGTGTGTCCTTACATGAAGCAAACCTGGGAATAGATCCTGAAGTGAGTTTGAAAATGTTTATTGCAAAAGTAGCTTGTCAGATGCTATGATCTTTGAGAGACTGTCTGAGCTTGAAGAGATCAGTTGAAGACAATGGATTTTTTGATTATTTTTTTATTATGTAAACAAACTTTTACTGTGGGTTTTTTTTTTTTTTTTTTTTTTTTTTTTGTAAACAAACTTTTACTGTTTTTTTTTTTTTTTTTTTGGTTATTATACTCTCTACCAAAGTCCTACTCTGTTTTTTTGCTTCTCACAGGCTATGCCAGCACATCAACTACCAAAGAGGAAAGACTTTGGGTATAAACCTGATGATGTTTGTCGTCCATGTCCCAGACTAGTTAAGCTTGGAAAGGCTCATCACCAAGTTGATTATACGGTTATGAGATTTTTGGTCAGAGAAACTTGTGAGGAGCATTTACTAATCTATTGAGAAGTTGTGATCTGAACCTGTGAAATAACTACCCACGAGTGACTACCAACATTATTTGGAAATTATCCCAATATCTTTGCTAATTGGAATGTAAGAAAGAACAATGTTCACATGTTGTTGTTGTTCAACCTTCATTTTTCAGAGAGGATCAATGACATAGTTAGGGTGATGTTTTGACTTGCTTGTGAGTTGGATGTAAATGAAACAGAGCTGCAGTCAGCCATCATTCTCACTCTCTTCCAGAGTCTTTTTCAAAGTCCAGTGGCCAAACAAGATGACTGGTGATGGCCAGGGATGCAGTGGACAATCTGGGTATCTTCCATATCTGACCAAGCTCTAAACACTCCTAGCACCTGCTTCAGCTGCCTTCATGGCCATTGGAATAAATTGTTATTATCCACCCATTTTTCTGGGGGGAATCTTCATATACTTAGGGCAGCCATCCCCCCTAACTCACTGGTGGGCTTTACATGTATATACATAAGGACATACACTTACATCACTCAGAAGCATGCATAGTTTCACCATTGTGGGGCCTGATGAAGATCTGATCTGATCTACTGACAAGGACACTAGTTTCATGAGTTACTGAGGCCAGAAAAGGAAAAAAATCAATCATCTCCTAGAGGCCAACCCTTTGGTGATGAACTTGATCAGATTCAACCTGCACACAATTTTCAGCTTACTATGACCTCCAATTCTGTGGGTATAGCTTCTGAAAACCCAGAGTCACATCCACACCATGCTAGAACATCAAAGTCTACTTTAGAATTTTTGTTCAGGAGTTGGATTACATAGCCTCTGAGGTCAGATTTTGTGATTCTATGACACACACATATCTATGCATCATTAGATTCAGCCTATTGTTCTAGCCTGTCCAGATAATTTTGTATCTTGTCTCTCTGTCATTCAACATATTACAGATAGCTCCCAAATTTGTGTATTCCCTCAAATTTGATAAGTATTCCAAGCATTGGTAAAGCACCTGAGCAAAAATGTGGCACGGGAAGAGGGGGACAGGAGGGTGGCTAGGTGGCTGAGTGAACAGAGTACCGGCCCTGGAGTTGAGTTCAAATCCAACCTTAGACACTTGACACACTTACTAGCTGTGTGACCTTGGGCAAGTCACTTAACCCCAATTACCTTGCCAAAAAAAGGAAGAAATGGGTGGAAGGCAGGAGTAATCGGGGCTAAGATTTGGCAAAAGATGGGATATGAGAGGAAAAGGGAGCAAGGGATTAGAGATGAGAAGAGAGTGTAGAGTTGTGATTCTAACACAAGGGTCTCCACAGAGCCTTCCAGGTCAGGCTATGCAAAGGAAGCATTCATTGAGTGCTTGCTACATGTCAGGCACTGTGCTAAGTGCTTGACAAATATCATCTTATTTGATCCTTACAACAACCCTATTGTGAAGGATGATTGCTCAGAACTGAAGACTCCTCAAAAGGGTTAATAGTTTTTGTATTATTGAAACACAGTTTATTCCCTTACAGAATAATATCTGTAGTCAGCCACGCTTTGCAAACGCAACCTAAACTGTTCACTCTTGCAAACTTTTGCAAAACTTCCCACCTTTTCTGGTCCTTTGTTCTTTGTTACTGGGGAAGATTCACCGGAATAGATTGTGCTGCCTGAAACCCAGTCAGTGGGATAAGGAGAAGGGGGTTGGGGGGGGGGGTCACATTAGGGTATAAAATGACCTTGATTTCCAGAATCAATTTGTACTTCCTTAGCAGGAGCTGTTAGAGTGATGGGGGGGTGGGGTGGGCTTTGTCATGAGAAAGCAATAAACTCATTTCTGCTGTCAGGTGTCTGTCATTGTATGAATTTTTGGGTAGTGGTCTCTGTCCCACACACTATGACTTAAGTATCATTATAATCCCCCACAACTGAGGAAACTGAAGTAGATAGAGGTTAAACAACTTACCCAGCTAAGACAGCTAAGAAATGTCTGAGGTCAGATTTGAACTTAGATTTTCCAAACTCCAGGTCAAGCACTCTATCCACTGCTCCATCTAGTGGGAGATCCCAGTTA
>NW_027185784.1:17900115-17929578 GCF_028583685.1 Petaurus breviceps papuanus
AGGTATAGGAAGAGACCCAAAGTTTAGATAAGAAACAGTGCCTGACTTCATGGAGTTTATAGTCTTGTAAGCCTCACAATTACAATACAAAATGATCCACAATAACTACATTGGAAAGGTATTTTATTTTTATTTTTTATCTATTTATTTTTAAAGCAATCGGGGTTAAGTAACTTGCTCAAGGTTACACGGCCAGTTATTTCTGGGTGTGGTGCTTGAGTATCTGAGCCCAGATTCGATCCCCAGGTCCTCCCGACACTGGGGCCTGTGCTCTTAATCACTGAGGGAAAGGTATTTTAAAAAGTGCTATGGGAGGTATCCAGTGGTTCAAGTAGGGTGATCAGAGGAGACTTCATGAAAGAAGAGACATTTGACTTGGAGGGGAAGGGGATTATTCAGTAGAAGTGAGAATATTAGGCATTGGGAATAACATGGAGAAAGTCAAAGAAAGAAGGAAGGAAAGAAGAAAAGGAGGGAGGGAAGGAAGAAAGGAGAGAGGGAGGAAGGGAGCATTTACCAAGTGACAATTATGTTCCTGGTACTATGCTGAATGCTTTACAAATATGACCTCATTTGATCCTTATAATAACTTTGGAGGTAGGTGCTATCATTGTCCCCATTTTATGGTTGAGGAAATTGAGGAAAAGAAGTTAAGTGACTTGCCACAACTGGACAGCTAGTTAAATGTCTTCCTGCCTCAAGACCCAGTGCTCTATCCATTTCAGGCAGATTGAAAAGTAAATTAAAATGCCTTCTATTGGGGCAGCTAGGTGCTGCAGTGAATAGAGCACCAACTCTGGAGTCAGGAGGACCTGAGTTCAAATGTGGTCTCAGATACTTAACACAAAAACTAGCCATGTGACCTTGGGCAAGTCACTTAACCCCAATTGCCCTAAAAAAAAAAAACCCCTTCTATTTAGTTCAATTAGTCAACAAGCATTACCTTCTCTTGTCAGAGAGATTACAGACATAGCCAGAGAAATTTTTGGACATGGCCAAAGTGGGGATTTGCTTTGTTTAACTACACATATTTATAGGGTTTTAGTTTTCTTTTTGAGTTGGGAGGGGTTAGGAATTAGATGGGGAGAGGGGAGAGAGTTGCTATCCATAGGGTCACTCAAAAAAAAAAAAAGAAAAGAAAGAAGGAGAGGGTCATATTTCCTTCCTCTATACTCCTCAATCTAGTCTATCCTTCACACCACCATCCGCCAGATTAATTTTGCTTATGAAAAGATTTGGTCACACTGCATCTCTGTTCAGTCCTCCTCACTGGCTTTCTCTTGACTTCCAATTAAATTCTAAATTCCTTGGTTGGATTTCATGGCCCTCCACAACCCAGGACCCAGCTGCCATCCCAATCATTATATAGCACTCTTCTTCATGAATACTATAGAGACTGGAACACTCACTGTGCATTATACACATAGAAAGCTTTCCTATCACCTTTGCCTCTGCTCCAACCATTCTCTGTCCCTTGAGTACTCTCCCACTTCATGCCTGCCTTTTGAAATCTTACCCACTCCATACCACTAATAATTAGGGGAAAATGCAAATTAAAGTAATTCTGATGTTCTACCTCATGCCCAGAAGATTGACGTTGGCAAAAAAGTAAAAAGACAATTGTTAGAGGGTCCCTGGGGGGAAAGGCCTATTAATGTGCTGTTGGTGGAGTCGTGGATTGATCTGGCCATTATGGAAAGTAATTTGGAAGGATGTCCAAAAAGTTATCAAAATGTGTGAATCCTTTGATTTAGCAATATAACTACTAGGTCTTTACTTCCAAACAAATCAAAGAAAGAGGAAAAGGCACCATATCTACCAAAAAAATATTTGTAGCAGTTCTTTTTTTTTTTTACTTTAATAGTGATTTATTTTTTCCCAATTACACGTCAACAGTTTTTAGCATTCATTTTTACAAGATTTTGATTTCCAAATTTTTCTTCCTCCCTCCCTCCGTCCCCTCACCTTTTCCTAAAATGGTAGATAATTTGATATAGGTCATACATGTGCTATCATGTAAAACCCATTTCCATATTAGTCACAGTTATAAAAAAATGAAATGGATCAAAAGGAAAATAACCATGAAAAAAGAATATAGTAAAGGGAAAAAGTATGCTACCATTTGCATTCAGGGTCCATCAATTCTTTCTTTGGATGTGGGTAGCCTTTTCCTTTGTGAGTCCTTTGAACTTGTCTTGGATCATTGTGTTGCTGAGAAGAGCTGAGTCATTCATAGTCAATCATCACACAATGTACTGTGTACAATGTTTTCCTGGTTCTGCTCATTTACTTTGGATCAATTTGTACAAATCTTTCCAGGTTTTTCTGAAATCTGCCTGTTCATTATTTCCTATTGCATGATAGCATTCCATTGTATTCGTATACCCCAACATGTTCAGTCATTCCCCAATTGATGGGTATCCCCTCAGTTTCTAATATTTTGCTACCACAAAAAGGACTACTATAAATATTTTTGCACAGGCAGATCCTTTACCCTTTTTTATGATCTCTTTGGGATCTTACAGACCTAATAGTGTCATTTCTGGATCAAAGGGTATGCATAATTTGGTTATCCTTTGGGCATAGTTCCAAATTGATCTCCAGAATAGTTGGATCAGTTCACAACTCCACCAACAGTGCATCAGTGTCCCACTTTTTCCGTATCTTCTCCAACATCTGACATTTTCTTTTTGTCATATTAGCCAATCTGATAGGTATGAGTTGGTACCTCAGTGATGTTTTAATTTGCATTTCCCTAATCAAAAGTGATTTGGAGCACTTTTTCATATGCCTATAGGTAGCTTTGATTTCTTCATCTGAAAACTGCCTGTTCATGTCCTTTGACCACTTATCAATTAGGTAATGACTTGTGTTCTTATAAATTTGATACTTTTCTCTATATATTTGAGAAAAGAGGCCTTTATCAGAGACACTTGTAAAGATTGTTTCTCAGCTTTCTGCTTTTCTTCTAATCTTGGTTGCATTGGTTTTGTTTGTATAAAAGCTTTTATAATTTAATATAATGAAAACGATCTATTTTACATTATGTGATGATATCTCTTATTTGGTCATGAACCTGTAATTTCTCAGAATTTGGATGCTATACCACTTGATGCATATATGTTCAGTATTGTTAGTAATTCATTATCTATGGTACCTTTTAGCAAGGATGCAGTTTCCTTTTAATTAGATCTTTTTTAATTAGATCTATTCTTGTTTTTGCTTTGTCTGAGATCAGGATTGCTACACCTGCTTTTTTTCACTTGGGATGAAGCATAATAGAAGTAAGAGGACACTTTATCCAGTAACAACTGTAATAACAAACAACTTTGGAAGACTCTGAGAAAGTCTTTAAGAATTTTGGCCAATGCAAAAACTAACAATTTCTGTGGAATGATGAAGAAATATGCTACCCACCACCATCCAGAGAGGTGATAGACTCAGGGTACAGAATGAGGATTATATTTTTTGGACAAGGTCAATTCTGAAATTTGTTTTTTTTTATCTTTTTTATTTTTCTTGTTTTATTTTTTGTCTGTTTTCTTTTGTAACATGGTTAACATGAAAATTTGTTTGGCATGATTGCACATGTATAATCTATATCAAATTGCTTTCCTTCTCAGGAAGGGGAAGGGCAGGAGGGAGAGAGAGAATTTGGAACTCAACTTTTTAAAAATTATTGTTAAAATTTTTTCAACAAAGTTGGGAGATATTTAATAAAATAAAAATATAATTTAAAAATTTAAGGCAAAATATGTATAAAATAAATGGCGTTTGAGTGAATGAATGAATGAATGAATGCCCTTTGCCAGGAGCTAAGAAAAGTTGATAAGAGAGGGTTGTTGGAATGGGGTTATGGGTATGTATGAGGGCAATTATCAGAAGAAGATAATTGAAGGAAAGGTTCTATTAAAGGGCTATTATGAAGAACATAAGGAACATCATATCACAGGCAAGAACCTCAGATTAGATTTGGAGGACCTAACCATCCGTTTTGAAGCACTAGCACTACCAGGTTATTTGACCTTCTTGGTCTCATGTCGAAAAATTGGGGTGCACTGGATGATCCATAAAATCCCTTCCATGTCTAATAATCTGTCAACCTAAACAAGAGAAATGAAGAGAAGAGACTGCCTAAAGGAACTGGAGATCATTAATACATTGTAATTCTAGCAATGTTTCTATACCCTCAAAATTATGTTGACTTTGTCTAGATCAGGACATAGACTTCTTCCCCCTTACCTCCCAAAAGTCCTTTTGTTAGACACCTCACAGAAAGGTCTAGCCAACAATACCTCCTTTTTCAATTAAAGTATTTAGTCTGGAATCTGTCTTGGCACAGTCCTAATGCTCTGTTTTGATTACAGATTGGTTGTGGAGATGCAAACTGGAGTATGAATGCCTGGAGTCCTGGGTAATTGCATTCTGACCACCAGAATCCCTCCCACCACGAGTTCCTCCTCCTCTTTTCCCCTTCCCAGTCTTGGTTGCAATTGGACACATTCTTCTTTACTTTCTGCCTGCCACATTCCTGCTGGGGAGGGGAGAATGGCCATTGCCTCCGGTGGAGTGAAGCCTCCTCCATGGGAAAAGACCCTGGGAATATTTTGGAATGAAAACTGAAATCAAAAGAATGTAAAGGACTGGCAGTTTTTGCGGCTTCTTTGCCTTATATTCAGGGTGAGCTGGGGGTTAGTGGAAGAGGCATGGATGTCGAGTCAGAAAACTGGGGTCAGCTCCCCTGTTGGCCACCTACCTGTATGAGCTCCGGTGGGTCAGTCCTCTCTGGGGCTCGGTGGTCTTGACTGTAAAAGGAAGGCACAGGCCGTCACTAGAGGATCCTTATGATTTCTATCTTCTTAAGGATCTAGACATGATTTCATCAGTCTAAGGAACGCTGGTATGTGATTAACAATCTCAGAGAATTGCCTGGAGGCTTTAAGTGGATAAGGAACTTGCCCACGGTCACAGATCCAGTATTTGTCTGGGACAACTTGAATCTCTCAGTCTTCTTGATCCTAGCCTGGAGCTAGAAGGGGCCTTGGAGGCCTTTTAGTCCCCCCTCTTAATTTCACAGATGAAGAAACTGAGTCACTAGGGAGATTAAGTGACATCAGGGTGGCAGTGTGGATACAATGCTAGACCAAGAGTCCAGAAGATCTGAATTAAAATCTGGCCTCAGACACTAACTATGTGATCCTGGGCAAGTCACTTAACCCTGTTTGCCTCAGTTATCTCATCTGTCAAATGAGCTGGAGAAGGAAATGGCAGACCAGTCCAGTATCTTTAACAGTTGGACATGACTGACTAACAGAATGTTAGGTATTTTTATTAAATCTCTTGCCCAAGGTTACATACGTAGTCAATATCAAAAGCAGGACTTGAACCTCGGTCCTATGATGTCAGAGTTTCTGTTTTTCTACCCTACCACACTCCCTCTTTCTAACAGCACCCTGCTATCCTGAGCTGCCTCTTGAGGTCTCTTAGGGGTCTAGCTTCTATGAATATGTGTGATATGATTTTAAGTCATCAGGAAAATTCTGATAACTCAAAGAAATTCTCCCCCATTGGCTGGATGATACCTGAAATGCTTCTTTTATTGTTTTAGCATTGGGTTTTAATCCCTGTCAAAATGCAGATACCTCTGGGAAGGGCAATACTTTAAAAGATATCATCAGTTATTTATTTCAGTCATGTATCTGACTCATTAACCCCTGTAGTGTTTTCTCAGCAGAGATACTGGAGTGGTATGCCATTTCTTTCTCCAGCTCAAATTACAGATTAGGAAACTGAGGCAAACCGTGTTAAGTGACTTGCCCAGGGTCACACAGCTAGTAAGTGTTTGAGACCAGATTAGAATTCAGGCAGATGAGTCTTCCTGACTCCAGGCCCAGCACTCTATCCATTGAACCACCTAGCTGCTCCTTCAGTTATTTATACTTTAGCATTAATAAAGGATCAAATGCAAGTTATGACTGGGAGGCAAAAAGTAAGCTTTAGGATGGGAGATAGGGTCCTAAATAGAAACTAATTCATAGATGTACCCAGGACTAGACTTAATGTAATGATCAGTTAATTCTCTATAGGTTTCATAGAACTAACTTGAAGGGGCAGGGAGGCTACCCTTTGGCTCATCCAATACCCTTCATTCCCCATCCCACTCCCATCCTATTCCCTGGCACCTATGCTTTGTGGACTTCCCTGGATGCCTTCCCTACCCGGCCTTAGCCTCCCTACATGGTACTCCATGGCTTGCATCTCTCTCTCTCTCTCTCTCTCTTCCTCCATAACAAAACCAACCTCTTTTGTGTCTCATTGTCCTTAGCAATTACTATTAAGTCAAGCCTGCACAACATACAACCTGAAGAATTTCAGGGGATGTGGTGTGAAAAATGTAGGGTTGTCACTGCACACTTTCCCGTTTGTCACATGACCTGTGGCAACTGACCGTTGTCAGTCTATCTCTAGTCTAACCTATCTGTGGTGGGAAGAAGTTTACAAGTTGAGTCGGTCTGCTTTAGGTAATAGTCTAAGTCAGATCATTCTTCTCTATAGTGTTAATGTTGAGGACACATTTTTGCCTTCTTCTCCCAAGGATGATAATTTTCAAGAGAAGACTGGGAAAGCAATATTGTTTTAAGAACAAGCAAAGAAATCATTTTGACTATTATAAAAACCCAAATTAACTACAAAGGACCTATGAAGGAAGATGCTATCTGCATCTAGAGAAAAAAAATGATAAATAGATTTATAGAATGATTTTACATATATATGTGTCTATTTACACATATTTGTGTTTAATGGTAGCAATCTCTAGGGCAGGGGGTGAGGAAAGAAAAAAATCTACATGATAACTTTATTATTTATTTAGACGGAATAGCAAGTTGTACTTAATAGATTCACACTTTTATGTGCAATCTTTTTTATTATACTAAATTATGGAAATGCTTGTTTTATCCCATAAATTAAAAATTAGATAAAAAATTTTTTAAAGAGAGAAGACTAAGGGAAAAGCATGCTTTAACTCAGAGGAAAGAATTTCTAAAGGTGAAATAGCCTACACCATGAGGGAGGAATGAGTAGCAGAAATTTGTGACCAAGAAGACTTTTCTTGCACACTTCATATTACACATTAACCCTATATAGATGTAGCACCTTACTTCATTTATTTAAAAAATAAGCCTGTGTGTTTCTTAAACTAGGGAGCCATATAAATAATGTATTGTCCAACTTATAATTGACCAGAGAATCAAAGTACCTTTTAGTTTTAAGGAACCTTAGGGATTTTCTAGTCCAGCTCTTTTTGTGATTCATCATTACCTTATTAATTTATTTTAAAAAACAATTTATGAGTATTCATTATATGCTAGGAAATGTACAAGAAAGGCAAAAACCAGTGTCTGTTTTGTTGTCTAATGGAGAGACACCAACTCATAACTATGTACAAACAAGTTACATAGAGGAAGGGGCATGCCCACAAGCCTGCTCATAACTGTCTCAGAAGAACCAGTTGTTAAATTTTAGTGTGAGCTTTTACATCTTGGAAATCAGCAAATGCTGTAAATCAGAGCTTGGTTTGTTGTCTTTAGACTTAAGAAAGTAATGAATAAAATATTAATAATTCAGATTAATCTTAAAATATGTCATGGACATTTTTTTCCTCAGATAACTGGCTGTTAAACATTTACCAGCACACGCCTTCATACAGAATCAGTTGGGGATGGTCTCAGAAGGAAGGCACTAAGATTGAGGAGTGGGAAAGGCTTCTTGCAGCAGATGGGAGTTTAGCAGAGACTTGAAGGAAGATAAGAAAGTCATGAGATCAAGACTAAGAGTACATTCCAGGCATGGGGGATGCCAGTAAAAAGGCACTGCAGGAGATTGAGGTCCATGTGTAAGGAACAGCAAGGAGGACAGTGATGCTGGATTGAAGAGTATGGGGAATATTGTAAGAAGATTGGAAAGGTAGAAGGGGGCCAGGCTTTAAAAGCCAAAAAGAGGGTTTTATATTTGATCTTGGAGGCAATAGGGACCCACTAGAGTTCATATTATTATTTTGGGGGGAGGCAATCAAGCATTTTTTTGGGAGGCAATTAAGTGACTTATCCAGAGTCATACAACTAGTAAGTGTCTGAGGCTGGATTCGAACTCAGGTCCTCCTGAGGGTTGGTGCTCTATCCACTGTGTTACCTAGTTGCCCCACTGGAATTCATTATTAAGAAGTTCCAGAAAGCAAACTAGGCAGCAAAATACTTAAGGAAATCAATTTCATTACTCTCCTTTCTTCTTCTAAGCACTTTGCATATTTGCTTTTTATGATATTGGACATTTAATTTTATTACAGATGCAATCCAACTTTGAATAAGTAAAATTTAATTTTCTTTTAAGCTTCCCCTTGCCGCACCCCACTTCCTTTGAATAAAAAAAAGCATTAAGTATTTCATCAAAGTATGCTCAATCAACCAGCCTTTAACTTGATTTCCCAGAATCTTTCTAGAGATTCTAATAAGAAGGGTCCCACTTATTGATATTGTCAGTGGTTTCCCAATGATAAGGTGGCAACTGGGCTGGGATCAACCTTCAGCAAATTGGAATTTATTCAGAAGTTGTTCAGATACAGTTTTTGTTAACAGGATGCTTTCTGTAAAGCTAGAAGGATGCTACTCATTATAGCTAAACTAACCATGGGCTCCAATCCATTTCTTGCCACCAATATGCCTCTTGTCTCCCAAGGTCCTCTTTATGTTGGAGTTCCATTAATCTTTTTTCCTATGTCTTTCACTATACTGTAGTCCTGAGTGATCTAATGTACCACTTGCTGGCCAGCCTGCAACACTCCCAAGTATGACCATTTCTTTTGTTATTTAGCAAAATAAATAAAAATACAATAGAACATAAGTAATGTTAACATGTGGTTTTCTAAGTCAATATGTGTCCTGTAGATCCCTCCATTTGGGGTTTTCTTACCACAGTTTAATGCTTCCCCTTCTCACCTTTCTATTTCAGTTTGGTACCATCGTAGTAATCAAGAAAAGAGAAGATGGCAAAGCTCTCTCCCAACTGCCTCAGCCTGTGGTTTACTCTCTCTGGAAAATGAAAAAAAACCTTTGATTATTTGTCAGATGACACCTATTGTATCCATAGCAAAAGCTCCACTGTCACCCACAGTCAGCCAAGGGCAGGGCCATTGACCACAGGCCTATAATTTGGATATGTTGACAGCTGACCATCATTATCTGTTACAACATCCTGCCACAATATGGTGGCCCAAGCTCTGCTTGGTCACTTTGGTTACAGGGAATTCATGGTTGTCCCAGGCAGCCAATTCTATTTTCAAATCACACTAATCATTAGAAATCTATAGAAACAGAATCACAGAGTTGGAAGGGAACTCAGAGTGAGAATTTGTTTACATTTTCTAATCTAGTTGGGTTTTAGCTTAGTATGGTAAATGTTCAATATTTATTTGAGAAGCCCCAATAAATTCAGATTAGGATTAGAGATCTAGAGTTGGAAGCAAGGGTTCTTAACCTTTTTTGGATCATGAACCCTTTCAGTAGTCTGGTGAAGTCTATGGATCCCTTCTCAGAATGATTTTTCATTTTTTGCTTTTTGGGGTTAAGTAACTTGCCCAAGGTCACACAGCTAGTTTTTTGTGTTAAGTCTGAGACCGGATTTGAACTTAGGTCCTCATGACTCCAGGGCCAGTGCTCTATTCACTATACCATTTAGCTGTCCCAGAATAATTTTTTTAAGTATATAAAATAAAATATATAGGATTATAGTAGTAGTTCAGTCATTTTCTCCTCTTTGTGTCGTCATTTGGGGTTTTCTTGGCAGAGATACTAGAATGGTTTGCCATTTTCTTCTCCAGCTCATTTTATACATGAGGAAATGGAGGCAGAGTTAAGTGATTTGCCCAGGGTCACACAGCTAGTAAGTATCAGAAGCCAGATTTGGACCCAGGAAGATTTGTCCTCCTAACTCCAGACCCAATACTCTATTCACTGTGCTACCTAGAACAGTAAGATTATAGAGGAAACCTATTATATTGAATAATAGTTACCAAACTATTAAGAAAATAAGTCCATGGACATAGATTAAGACCTCTCTAGTTGGAAAGGATCTCAGAGGCCATCTAATCTCCAGATTCTGTCCTTTTGCAAATGATGCCACAAGTCACCTGTCAGAGGGAGGATTTAAACCAAGATCTCTGCTCTTCCCATTGTACCACACTGCTTTCCATTAAGATAAATTGGACTCTCACCTTCTTCCTTTCTTCTGCTTCTCATCTTATAGCTGGGCTTCTCCCAGATCATGTCACATCATTTCCCACAGCTCACTTTCACTTCCTTCCACTTTTGCTGGTGCTACTTTTTTTGCTATTGGTTTTTTATGTGCAAGTGGATGCTTGTGGGGTGTGTGAGTATGGAAGAGAGAACGAAGGCCTGAGAGTGGTTGCTTTTTCATGGCTCCTTGGTTCTTTTCCCTTCTTTTTCTGACCAGTTTTTATTATACCAGCTAGTGTCAACCCTGGAATCAGGAGGACCTGAGTTCAAATTTGATCTTAGATACTTATTAGCCGTGTGACCCTTGGCAAGTCACTTAACCTTGGTTGCCTCAGTTTCCTCCTCTATTAGATGAGCTGGAGAAGGAAATAGCAAAAAAACCACAATTTCTTTACCAAGAAAACCCCATATGGGGTCATGAATTGGTTATGACCGAACAACAACAAGAGGCAACATGGTAGACCAAGATTCTATGCTCATTCAAAAGCCAGTTTCTGCCTAGATTTCTGTAATCTTGGGTAGATCGCTTCACCTTTCCAAGACTCAAGGAATTCTGTTTAATTATTTCTAAGGTCTCTTGCAAACCTACAATTCCATAAAATGGTGAGGGATGGAGGGCTGTAGATAAATATTGCCAGAGTTACTGCATATTTAGAGGGTTGGGGGGAATTTTAGCCTGGCTTTAAGATGTCTGTTTTAATTTATCTACAAGATGGATTTTTGGAGTGTTAAAGGATTAACAGGTGCTAAGGAATGACTGGCCAAGAAAGTATAATAATTCTAGGGACTCATATTTTGGATTCTTTCCAACAGTCAGTAAGCGGTAACCCATTTGGCATGTTTGGGCTTCAGCTAAAACAAACAAAACATGAATATTGTTTCTAGACAAATTCTATAAATATAATTCCCTTCATCCTCCTTTAGTACATTAAGTTTCTAGAAGAATGTGTTTTCCTACAGTGGAGGGAGGAGGGGAAATGGATGGAAAGTACCATATTGGTAGGAATACAAGCTGCCACTTGAAATATGGCCATATTCCTAAAGCATGATCTCATTGAAAGAAGACAAAAAAAGTATATAGGTTAGCTTCTTATTTAAATGAAAATGAATGAATGAAAAAGCATTTATTAAGAGCCTGACTATGTGTCAGGCACTGGACTAAGTTGCTAGAGTGGGTACCAATGCAGTGGTCCCTTGAATTAAATAAGCTTAATAGAAGAAGATAACACAGTAGTAGAAGTAGGCATGGGGGAGTGTTTTGGTCTGGGAAGTTACAGGGAGGGCTATAGAGTAATTGGTGACACATCCCTTCTAGGAACGATTCTATTGATTCTATTACTGCATCCAGAGCTAAAGTTGGAAATTTGGAGGGGGTGGAGAAAAGAATGGTTTCCTTAGGTTGAAAGGCATGAATATGACCTGAGAGCAGTCATGCTTTTGTTTGGGTTGGGCTACATATGGAGAATTCTCTCCTATTAGGAGTCCAGGGCCCCAGGGCAGGAACTGGGCTATTACAGGTGACAAAGGCTTTGTCCTACAAGTACTAGATATCTGAGAATATGATTTCCCCAAGAAGCCAAAGTTAGGCACTGGGTGTTTCTAGGCTCTTTTCATCTGATTGTCTGTCCCGGTGGGCACTAGTTGGAATTCTCTATGTTTCTAGCCCTTCTTCTATTTCTCTGCCTCAGTCCTCTTTTATGAATATGGCCTCTGTACTGATCAGATCTTTCATAGGACCTAGTTCTGACTCTCCCAGAAGAAAGGTCAGGCTCTGATTTTCAGGAACCCTGGTCTTTTGGGAATGATCTCTAATGTCAGCATTCCATCATGCTACCCTGGATTTCATGACCACCAAGAGTAGCAGAATCAGTAAAAATCCAGGAACTGATTTTATTCTCAAAGGTGTTGGGGTCAGAGTCTTCGCTTTATGTGACTGAATGATTAAAATAGAAGAAAATGCAACCTTAATTGCAGGTTAATGCAGGAAAATGCAGGCTAATTATTCTTTTTTTCCCCTCCCCCCCTTGCTCCCTGTAATTTTATCAGTGTATATGTTTTCTATGATTTCACTAGTTGCGGTGGATGAAAAATAAATTGTCACCTGGTGGCCAAACTCTGGGTGATGAGCCTCTCTAAATCTGGGGAGCTTGGCATACAGTTGTTGTTTGCTAGTTCTGTACTCAAAACCCATTCATCTTTGACCTGCCTGTCTTTTTTACCTCTGAGAATCATTGGTCACCTTTATGCTATGATGAAGTATTTGGGAAGGAGATGAATGTAGGATATGAGTCAACACTGAAAAATACTTAAATTACTATAATGTATATTTTATACATATGTGAACATTGTATAGTGTATTATCCAATCTATGAATTAGAAGCGAGGTGGTGCAGTGCTATCACTGGACTTGGAACCAGGAAGACTCATCTTCTTGAGAGCAAATCCCACCTCAGACACTTTCCGGCTATATGATCTTGGGCAAGTAACTTAGCCCTGTTTGTTTCAGTTTCCTCATCTGTTAAATGGAGGACATAGCAAACCACTCCAGTATCTTTGCTAAGAAAACCCCAAATGGGGTCACAAAGTCAGATATGACAGAAACAGCTGAGCAGCAACAATATATAAGTTCATGACCCTAGAATTTTAAGCAACTTGTCCAAGGCAGGTAATAACAGAGGAGAGGTCTGAATACTGGTCTTATCTCTCTAACTGGAGTATTCTTTCCTCTACCTCACATTTCTTCCCAATTGCTATTTTAAAATTCAATTCATAACTGTTTTCTTAATTGGGCTTTCAATCTTCATTGTTGTTGGCGGTTTTTTTTTTTTTTAACAATATAAAACTATGATCAGCCTCTGGATAGGGCTTACAATAAATCATTCATCAGGAAACTCAGCACCATTTGTCAGGAAAGGGTGGTAATCCCTCCATAAAAACAAAGAATGTTCAGTTTTATCATGGTTCCTGAGCTCTTACCACACCTTCTCCACCTGAAGGACTTGAAAATTCGGTCATGAGCCCCATTTAGGTTTTGGACAAGCCACATTTGAAAGAAAAGCTGGGTCTTGTTTCAAGTCAGTATGGCGTTGTTGTCTGTATGAGCTCCCAGGGAAAAGGTGGGGTTTCTACTCCTTTTGTGTTTATCCAAGCAAGAGTTGGCTTGTGCGGCTCAAAGGTTTTGGATGACCATGAAGAAGGGGAGCAGGACAGGGGAAGGAGCCTGCTCCTAGGATTGACTGATGGTATTCAAATTATGTATTTACTCTAGACTTTGGTTGCTGGATTGAATTTGCTTTGAAATGCCCTCAGCTCAGGGGTAGGTCTAGTACACAGTGAATTATATTTATGGGGACAGAGGAGAAGAAAGGGCAGCCAGCAGGAAAGAAGGAATGTTTAAGAATGGTGAGGACACCAAGTACCAGAGATATTTGTGGGGTGGTGGCTGAGTCCTGGGTGGGCTCAAGAAAACGCTTTTACTTTGTAGCCAAGTCTTAATATCCCCTGAGGAATTAAGACTCAGACTCTATTTACAACAGATGGAAAAATTCTTCTTGTTTTTTAAGTGCACTTACAAAGCAGGTAGGGAGAACAAGCTCACCACATATCGCGCGATGGGGTGGAAGTAATGGGATGCATAGACCTTGTCAGCAGTAGGCTGAACTTTGCCTTTGGAGTCTAGTTTCTGGAGCAAAGTATTGAAATACAAAGAGCCAAGTCAAGCAAGGCTTAGGAACTACCTCATCTTTGTAAACCACCATCAGGGCTAAGCAAGTCTCAAGTGCTGAAGTGGAAAAAAGTACTGATTTTGGAGCCAATGGACACAGGTTCAAGTCCTGTATTGAATGATCATAGGTGGCACGGGGCAGATGTTATTGTTGCTATTCATTCTAGAAGAGGACCAATGATATCATGACTTTGATATCTTGACTTGTAAGTGAATTAGACTTAAGTGAGGCAGAGTTCTGCAAAGTCATCAGCTCCACTCTCTCCTCCAGAATCATCGGAGGCCAATGGCAAGAGATAGGTCAGGATGACTGGTGATCCCCGCTCCCCCCCTACCCCAGTAGGTCCAAGTAGAGGAAACAGAGAGCACAGAATATAGTGGGGTCATAAGTGACAATAGAAACCCTCAATAGATAACCTCTTATCCCTAAAACCCTGAAGAAAGCAATAGTTACTGCTCTCTGAGGAGCTTAACCTACCAGTACAGTGCAGGTTGGGTAAGTGGCCCAGAGATGACACTCCATACGGAAGATGCTCTGTTCGGTGCTAAGAATAAAAAGACAAAAATTATACAATCCCTGTGTTCAAGAACCACACATTCTACCAGGGGATACAAGATGTATTCACCTGTAAATCCAAAGTTTATATAAAGGAATAAAAATTTCAAGAATGAGGGAGCCTCGTAAACTGGGGGTACCTGCAAAAGACCCTTGTAGATGGTAGCACCTAAAGTGTGCTGTGAAGAAAGTTAACAATTCTTGAAGGTACATTCCTCAATGAAGTCTGCCTCTCCTAGACCTCTTTCAGGAATATTCCAGTCAAGTTTATTTTAAAAAATTTATTTATTTTAAATTTAAATGCACAGTAAGAAAAGAAAAAGAAAGATATTATAAACTTAAATACTAAAACTTGAATACAAAATAAAAGAAAAAAAGAGCATTGCCATGTACACAGTAGAACATAAGAGAAGATTAAAATATAGAGCAATAAATGTCCATTTCAAGAAAGCTTATATAAAAAATATTACACCTCATGTTCAGAGCTATTCATCTTTTCTTTGCTTCCTTATAGGTTTTCTTTTGTTCTCTGCTGTGCGCTTTTAATTTTCTTTCTCCCCCTCACCCCAAGAAGGCTACAATTAAGCATGGATACACATACACATACATACATACAACTATATCCATCCATGCATATATGTAGATATCTATAATCATACACATATGTACATTCATATGCATCTATGTAAGACCATCCTCCCAGCCATATTTCACTACACTCTCTGCTCTCAAACCAAGTTCCTTGTAACCACCTTGCCCTAACGATGGTACCCTTTCCTCTGCTCCTTCTACTTCTCCTAATTCTGAAAACATTATGAACTATGATCAAATTGGCTCTATCATTATTCTGGGATAAGTGTCAATCTATCCCTTATGGCCCCACAAACTGTCCCTACAAATTTCTGGGTCACAATGCCTTTCTCTGGCACCACTCCTTTTTCTGTGTTGTCTTCCTCATTATAAAGTAAGCGCCTTGAGGGCAGGGATTTTTTGCTTTTGTATTTGTAAATCCAGGTTATGAGATTTGTTAAGTGTTTAGCACATTGCAATTAATAAATGCTTTTTAATTAATTTGTTCTAGAACCACTTGAACAAAGGCACAAAGGACAGTTGAAATATGGAAGTTTGGAAATATAATGAGTTCTGTCTTGGATATAAGGAATTTGATCTGCCTATAGGACATCCAGGTAGAGATGTCCAGTAGGCAGCTGGGAACGTTGGACTGGAATTTAGAAGAGAGTTTAGGGCTGGATACTTGGAGATCATATAACTAGTTAAATTCAGTTCAATGGCCTGTTTTAGCCTGTGGGCCCCACTATCTAAACAGAACCAACTATATTTTCTATTATGTTGTAAAAACTTTGCATTTTGTCAGTGCTCCACATATTTACAGAATCAGAATCACAGACAGTTAGAGCTGGAAGGGCCCTTAGGGATGATCTCATCTAACCTTTTTATTTTATAGCAGCAGCATGGAGGAGTGAATAGATCCAGAATAGTTAGTAGAACCTCGAAAACCTGAACTCACATCCTACCCCTGACACATATTGGTTGGTTGTTTGACCCTGGGCAAGTCCCTTCACCTTTAAGTATTCCAAGCAACTCTCTAAAGGGTGCCAACCTGGATTAGTAGCAAGAATTTCCTAAATTGATGAAATTAGACAGGTGGGTCCCTGTCACTTCATTTTCCTGATAAAGAAACTGAGGACCAAATGGGTGAAATTATTTATTCAAGGGCAGTCATCCAATTAGGGACAGAACTAGGAGTAGAACATACATTTTTCTCCCGTTCTGCCCAATGTTCTTTTCACTAGCTTATGGTGATTCATGGATGCTGACATCTCCCCCAGCTAGCCACCAATATTTCTTATTATTTTTCACACCATGATCCTGAGATCATCTGGGGAAGAGTCTCACTTAGAGGGAGGCTGAGAAAGAATGATGAATGGGTCCCTTTCACTGAGGCATCCAGACCACGTCCCATTTCCCACAAGAGGAGTGACAGCTGCTAATCATTTTGTTTTTATCATCACCGGCTTCCTCAGTTAATAAGATCACTTGTTATGGAGGTGAAAGAGAAGTTTGTATTATTTATTAGGCATGAGCCCTCATTAGTAACTTCTTCACAAAATAAATACTGGGTTCTGCAGAAATCCTGAGAACAAGAGCCCACATTATACAAAGTACAATGATAAATGTCTCCTGTGGCATTGGATTCTAACTCTTACCATCTGTGATCCCCATCTCTATGGCAACATAGAGTAAATAATTTTTTTAAAGTCCCAAATCAGGAAAGGCACAGCAGGGAATGTCTGTCCCAAAAGGAAATAAGTCCATGACTTGGACTCTCTTCCCAGTGATGGGACCAATGGAAAGCTGAATGGTCGGTGAAGAGGAAAACAGTAGCGGACTGGCAAAGAGGAGAGATAAAGGAGCAAAATCGAGGCCGAATCTTTGGACCGTGTCATCTGTTTCCAACTTGAGTGCTGAAGGGACCGTTGCCTGGTCTAGTAGAGTGCAGATCTGACGTTTAATACAAATGTGTTTCAAATTATGAGCTTGTTATGTGACACTGTATTAAAAGAAGCTGCAAGCCACAGAGGTAAGAGAGTCAAGCCAAGAGCAAAGGCCTGCAGGTTCAGTTTGGGCTTCATCAAATCTTATGAAGCCAAGCCCTCAGCCCTAACTGCCCCAAGGAAGCATGAGATCTTGGGACCTGCTCCTCCATGGACTTATAAAACCATAGACTAAACAGAAGGGGACTTCAGGTGGTATCCATTTTATATATAACTGAGGTCCTCAGAGGTTGTGGGATTTGTCCAAGGTCCCATAGGTATGTAAGTAATAAAGACTATGTTATGGGTCTTCTAACTCCTAGACCAACACTCTTTTATATTGTAATAATATATATGTATATATATATACACACACAATAATACAATTTATATGTAATACAATATAATATATAATACTATATATAATACAATACATATAATATAATGCTTCTTTTAGTTCTATCTCCCAGTCAGTAGAGGCAACCTAAGAAAGAACATTAATAATAATAAAAGGTTTACAAAGTGGCTTATAGATATTATCTTGTTTTTTCCTCTTAACAATCCTGGGAGGTAGATGCTATTATTAGCCTCATTTTCATAAGTAAGGAAACTGAGGCAGATGAGGAATAAATGGCTTGCACAGGGTAACACAGCTAGTAAATGTCTGCATTCCATCCACTGAGCCATTCAGCTGACCCTGTAGAATGAATACTTAAGAGACATGGTAGCTTTAACTCTCCAGGAGGCAGAATGTTGCAATAGAATGTTGTAATAGAAAATAAGCTAGAGTTGAAGACAGAGGTCCTAAGTTTCAGTCCTGGCTCTGCCAGTTCCTACCTCTGTGACCTTGGGAATCACTTAATATCTTTGTTCCTCAGTTTCCACAAATGTAAAATGAGTTGGACTAGATGAACTCTCAGGTCCCTAGCATTTCTAAATCTATGGTTTATTGATTACTGCAGCTTCTACTGGTAGTGGAAAAGTCATATCTATATCTCACCTCTTCTGTTTCCTTCTAGTCTTCTTGTCTTTCTCTTTTCCCTATGTTCCTAACCCAGAGGAGATGTGAACCCAAGTATGGCAAAATTTCACTCAGTGATTGATGCCTAGGAATATAACATTCTCATTAATTTAATTTTCTGGTTTGCTAAAGGATAAAAATTAAAACCACCTTTCTTTCAGCTCTTGTTGTGAACTGTACTAAAATATCTTCATCCACTTTTTTATATCTTTGTAGACTTTTAGCAATTTTGATGCATGCCTTATAGAAATTAGACACATTTTTATGGGCATACCTCTATATAATATTGTAGGTGTGTTTTCAGAGGTTGAACTCAATTCAACAAACATTTATTAAATATTTACTATGTTCAAAACACTGGGCTAGACCCTGGGTAGAGCAAAGATGAAAAGAAAAAGTCCTTTTCCTTGAAGAGCTTGCATTCTACTTCATGCCTGGTCCAGATTGCAATAGATTCATACCTTTTCATCCTGTGCAACTCTTATCAATGTCCTCCTGGAAATCCTCCATGGAGAGATCTGGGGGACTTGCCCTTCAACTTATGATACATAATTGATACCAATAAAGCATGTGATTTGTTCATCCTGTATCTCTTACTTTCATCATATGACTGATCCACTTCTTTTTCCAAATATGTCTTCTTGGTAATATATTTTATATTGCTTGTCCCACCCATTTTTTTGTTGTTGGTGATAATATGCTACAGCCTTCTCACTCCTGCCGTGTTTCTCCATTGACTTTAATCCTTCAGAGATGATGGCATTCTTTGGTTCCTTGCAATATAGCATCACTGGTAGAACATTGGTATTAAAAAGTTGGGCCTTAGTTTGAGAGAGAATTTCAGGATCATTAAATGTAAGGCACATTTTTTCCAAATGCAATCCAGTCTTCTTCCTTCATCCAATTCAATGGACTTTGTTATGGTAATGCTGTCAATTACTGATATCAGCTTGTTTTCTCTCATGATCAGCTTTTGTGGAAGAAGTAAGTTTCACTCTGCTTTATGTTTAAAACTTGTCAGAGACACTTTTGTTGTTATTATAAGCAATCGGAGGGAGAGCCAGTGCCTGACAGAGATTCCCCCAGCTAGCCAAAGAGCTCGGATTACAAGCAATTCTATTATTCACAGCACAAAGCAAAGAAGTAAAATCAAGGGTAATTAGGCAGTATCACAAGCTATTACTAAATACAAGGGAAAAAAAACAGTATACCATATAAGGAGAGATAGGGACAGAATATGTGGTTTTCAGATGCAGCTTTTGTAACGTCTTACAATGTTGTCTTCACAGTGGGAATGTCGATTGTAAAGAAAATACTTTCTTGAAGGTTGGGTCAGCAGTTTGGGTTCACAGATGGCCCAGTATATATACTTCTCTCTCCTTCCTCTCTTTTTTTTTCTTTCTCTCCCTGTCAGAAAGTCATGAAATCTCAACTTGGATGGGACCTTAGAGAGAATCCAGATCAGCTCCCCACCCAATGCATGCATTTTCTTCCCTCCATACCTCATATCCCAGTCGGTTTGTTTTCTTTTCTCCCCCTTCTCTTCTGATCATTACCTTGTCTGCTTATTCATTGATTATAGAATATTTTAAAGTATTCAGCTTCTTCTTTAACTCGCTACTTCTTATTTTGCCTGTGTCCTTTAGCTCTAAATAAAAATAAATTAAAATTTTTCTCTCTCCTTATACATCCTTCTTTATTTTTTTATAGGTGGATAGCTAGATATAGGAGTGTGCTGGTGAGTGTTTTACAACTGGCTTTCTAAAAAAAAACACATGCACACATGATGAGCTTTTAAACGTAATCTGTTTTATTATTGTAATTATCTGTATTACCAATTTTCTTTATCACTTAAGTCTAGACAATGAATAAAACAATAAATCAAGCTTTGATTTTTAGCCTGAGTTGTAAATGCTGACACTGAAAATTTAACAATGGGCTCTCCTAAGCAGGTTGGAGCTGTATCCAGCACAAATCTGCCCCCAAGGTAGCACTTGGCACATAGTTGCTGATCCAGTCATGTCTGATTTTTTGTGACCCCATTTGGGGTTTTCTTGGCAAAAATACTGGAGGGGTTTGCCATTTCCTTCTCCAGCTCATTTTTCAGATGAGAAAGCTGAGACAAACAGGGTTAAGTGACTTGCCCAGGGTCACACAGCTAGCAAGTATCTGAGGCTGGATTTGAACTCAGGTCTTCCTGACTCCAGGCCCAGTGCTTTATCCATTGTGCCTCCTAGCAGCCCTTGGCATATAGTACCTCCTTTAGTAAATTCTTATTGCTTGGTTGCTTGATCTAAGACAACTGTCATCCTAAATCAATCCTAACTCTAACCAGTCTTTATCTTTGTTTGTTTGTTTTTTTTGTTTTGCTTTTTGGAGGACAATTGGGGTTGTGACTTGCCCATGGTCACACAGCTAGTTTTTGTGTTAAGTGACTGAGGCCGGATTTGAACTCAGGTCCTTTTGACTCCAGGGCTGGTGCTCTATTCACTGTGCCACCTAGCCACCCCCAACCAGTCTTTATCTTAACTTTATCAATAACTTTAAACTCAGATTTAATGATAGCTCTCTTTATTGCTAACCTAACCTAACTCTTTTATGCTTACACTAACAGTAATTCAAAATCTAACCCTAACCTTAGGTGACAGGCTTAACTTTCAATGAATCAAAGATTCACAGAGTGTCAGGGTTGGAACAGACCACAAAGATTATCTAGACCAAATCCTACCTCCTCTAGAATATCTTCTACAACCTGCCCCTACAAGTATTCTTTATATTTTTGACTGACAATGCCCAGGAGAGGCTTGGGGAAGCAGCAGGCTTCCTTTGGCAAACTATTGACCAAGACCCCTAAAGTAAAGCAAAGGAAAGTGAGATCAGAGGGAGGATTTTGTGACTTAGCCATGCTGTAATGTGACCGGAACCTCCTAGCTTGTACTTTCTTGCTTAAAAAATTAAAATTTTATTAATGTCTTTTCACATAGCCTAAACTACTCCCTCCTCTTTCTCCTTAGGTGAACCATCCAATATAACAAAAAACTTTTTAAATAAAGAAAAAGAGGGGAAAAATCAGCAACATAGATTAATGCATTTTTTTTTTAAATCTGATGATATAAGCAATATTCCACACTGCTGGACCACCTACCCCCTCACCTCTGCAAAGTAGTAAGGGAGGTATCCTCTTCTATTTCGTTTTTAAAAAATTTCACAATGTTGGTTTTTTAATTGTTTTGTGATTGTTCTTCCTATTTACTTTTGCTGTGGTCACTGTATATATTGTTCTCTTGACTCTGCCTACTTTACTTTGCATCAGCTCATGTGAGTCTTTCCATGCTTTTCTATATTTGTCATATTTTCTAGCTTTGGTTTGGTTTTCCAACACAGTGATAGTCCATTACATTCATGGATCACAGTTTTTTTTTAGCTATTCTCCAGTCTATGGGCTTCTACTTGCTCTCAGTTCATCATATGCCTTGTCTCCTCCTCTTGCTTTTGACTTGTTCCCCATCCAAGAAGGTCTATAGTCACTGTGATTCTGAACTGTTACTGGATTTTCACCCTAGTTTTATTTGAGTGAGATGATTTGGTTGGGATACCGTCTTTAACTTGAGAACTATTCACCTAATTCCTCTTGCTCTATACTCAGTGGATATAGAGACAAAATGGTAACCATTCTCCAGAGAATGATCTTTCATGGATTTAAATACTTTTTATAATTCCAACTCTATTGGCTTTAGTGATCACAAAATCCAAGATTTCAAAATTCCTGATAATAATCCAAAGCCCTAGTCTACCCTTTCTCCCCTCTAGAGACCATTTTTAGGACATTGTTTAGAGCTCTTTTTTCTCCCTGGCTTGATACTATGTTGACAGAAGGAAAAAATGGGTTTGGATGCCAGCAAGAGAGATTTGGATGAGTCATCAGTTAGCAATTTCTGAGTTTCAGAACTGTTAAACATTGGAACAGGTGACTCTGAAAGGTCATGGAATATCTTACCCTTGTGATATTTTAAAATAGAATAGACCACACTTCCCAAATTGGATGATTTGGAGCTCCATGCACTTCAATAGGAAAAAAGCTAGGCTAGGGCTAAATGAAATGGCATATAAAGTGAATGAAGTTTTAAAAAAAATTTTAAAATCAAAAGTACTTTATGTCTTTGGCAATTGTACTTTGGTCAACACTGGTATCTGTGACTTGAAAATTGTCTACTTGATTCCTGTAGTCCTGGAGTGGTGGCAGTGGGAATAGTAAAGGAAATGAATCCAATTATCCAAAGTAATACATCACACACACACACACACACACACACACACACACACTCCTCATCAAACTCCTGACTCAGCACCACCAGCATGGAGCTTTGGGACCTCTTTGCCAATAACATAACTGCTCCCCAAAACAATCTCTGACTCACACCTTATGTCACACACACATCTCTGTCCCATTACAATGATATTACTTAGTATTTATGGAGCAATCTAAGGTTTGCACAGGATTTTAAATGCGCTATCTCATTTGGTCTTTCCAACAACCCTATGAAGTAGATGCTATTATTATGCTCACTTTACAGATGAAGAAACTGAGACTTTCAGAATTGAAGTTCATTCCCCAAGATTGCACAGCTAGTAAGTGTTGGAGGCAGGATATGAGTTTGGGTCTTCCTGACTCCAAGTGCAGCACTGTAACCACTGCAGTACCTTGCTACTTGTTACTTCAGGTCTATTGAACCTGAAACATATTGTGGCATCGTGAAAAGAGGTGTTGGGGTTAAAATTCTGCCTCTGATGTTTACTCCCTGTGTGATCTTGGTCAAATCATTAGCCTTCCTGAGCCTCAACTTCTCTGTTTGTAAAATGAGGGGGGTTGAACTTTTTTTTGATGGCTCCTGAGGTCCCTTTGACTTTAGATAAATATGTGATCCTATGAGAAAAAAACTGCTTGGAGAAGAAATTTAATAGCACAGCTTTTGAGATTAATCCCTCTATTGAGAAGTCAGTGAGTTTGGAGTTTGCCTTTGGGCAGCAAAGATCTATGGCTGTGTGTGTGTGTGCCAAAAAAAAAAAAATGTTCAGTGTTTGCTATGCAACAGCAGTTGAACACATCCATAAAAGGGATGTCCCTGGTTGTCCAGAGGGATTCCCTTCAAGGATTTCCCTTGTGAGCTAATCCGTTGGATAGCACCGTGGAAGGGTAAGGCCAATTCTGAAGTTTCACCACCTTGTTTCAGGCATAATGTTTACAACCCTTCAGGGAGGTGAGAGTAAAGAAGCTGCTAGGAAGGAACAGGCTTCCTGCCCTAATAAGGAAGCTTGGAAAAAATAGTCCTTAGCAATCGCCCTTCCTTCAACATGCTGCCTCGGTTTGTCTGAGAAATACTTCTTTAAAAAATGTGAATTTTTTTAAGTGAAGGTGATGGGGGGCGGGGGCACGGTTATTGCTATAACATTTTATACCTGAAATGGACCTTAGAAATTACCTAATCTAGACCCTTCCCTTTTTCAGATGAAAAAAAAAAACCTGAGGCTCAAAGAGGTAAAGTTATTTGCTGAGCCAGGACTATACCTGAGGTCTCTGGATTCCACACAAAAGCATGGTGACTGTAGTCTCAAACTTCACCAGGTAGGTCTCTAGGGAGACGAGAAAGGAATGCATAGAAACTTCTCCTTTTTGCATTGTCCTAGTGAATCTAAGTTGCCAATTCAATACTAACTCATAGTTCATAGTTTATAGATATTGACTTAAAAGGGATCTGGGAGGTCATCTAATTCCTGAGTTTATGGATTAAAAGGTGTGGGGAGATTGATTTCTTGAGGCCATGGAGGAGGAATTGTCTAAGTGAAACCCCTCTGATGTGACTGTGTCAGACAGTAAGTACATCACCTTTCTCTGCCACTTTAGCCCTCCCCCAGCCTTGTTTAGATTTCTTCTAGCAGGCCCTGTAGGAGCAGGCACCTCAGGAAGCTCTTCCCACTCCAACCTTCCTGCCATTGCTACCTTTTCCTTTACCTCTTTGGGGTAGACCCTGACTCCCTCTCCATGGAGAGGAAATCTGGACTCCCTACTCTACTCCAATCCTTAGATCCTCTCCTTCCTAATAGGGGTAAGAGGTGAATCAGAGTCCTCCATATTCCCTTAGCCCCCATCTCCAACCTCAACTTTGGTCCTACAGCTTGGATAATCAGGAAGTCACTATCATTCTCCCAGAACGATGAAGCACCACCAGATCTTGCCATCTGCCTTGACATTCTATCTTCCCGATGATTGCTGTGCAGTGTAATTTGGGTAGGCATGTAATTTGTTCCAAAAATGTGGGACCAAGGGGATTCCTTTATATGCCTATAGAAGTTTGGCACTCCCTTCTCTGCTTATTTCTTTGCATGAGTTCTCTGCTTTGGGTATGTATACATGCATGTTTACAGAATACATATTTGGATGGCAGTCAAATGGGTGTGGTGTGGGGTGTGTGTGTGTGTATGTGTACTGAAATAACCTCAGGTTACACACACATAAATAAGCATATATGTGCTTATTTATGTGTGTGTAACCTGAGGCTGTTATTTGAGTTTAGTTTGCAGAATAACCTTTGGAAACTATGAGACAATTAAAACTGTTCTTGAAATTCTGTGTACATATGTGCCCTTTCTTACACCCCCCAACTTTTTTGGGAGGAGGGTTGGACCTGTGATTTTATTGATATAAGGACACCCAGTGTGTAAACTACCTCCAGTCATGAAGATAAGCAGCTCACTAATAAGTCATATACTTAAAGAGTTGATCAGGTCACTGGAGACCAAGTGACTTGTCCATGGTCACTCAGCCTATGTATACCAGACACAAAAATTCAATATAGGCCTTTTTGCCTCCAAGGATGGTCCTTTCTTCACTACATACCACTGTGTCCTATTAGGGACAAAAATTTGGAGTTAATTGCCAAAGTACCCCTAGATAACTGAGTTAGGATGCTACCAGAAGGCAGTGTTCTGCACTCTAACATCTGGAATGCCCTCCCTGGCAAGAACTTACTTGACTAGTAAAGTCTGGCTAGTTAAAGAACTTACCTTGAGAGAAGGGGATTTTAATGGACTTGCTTCTGGTCTCTTCTGTTCTATAGAAAGAGGCCTAAGGGGAACCAGAAACTTGCCACTCTGTGATATTATGTAGGCTCACTTCTCTAGGCAAACCTAAAAGACTCTGAACAATTTCCCTAAAAAGCTATGCTTCAAAAAAGGTGCTAACCATCATTGGTAGAGGAACTTTCCTCCTACGGAAATTCTCTGTACCACTGAAAACACAGATCCGGTTCTGGGGATCCTGTCCCTTTAAGATTTCCCAAGTGGTTTCCTCACTATGACCCTAATAAAAAGGTAGTGAAAGTTACTATTTTCTCCATTTTATGAACAAAGGAATTGAGAGTCAGAGAGGTTAAAGAATTGTCAAATGAATTATTGCCCAACTACTTACTAAGTATAAGATCCATGTTTCCTGACATGAAGCTTATCCTGGTTTTACTAGCAAATCATAAATGACCTTAGGGCAGCTACGTGGGTTCATGGATAGAGCACAGGGTCTAGAGTCAGGAAGACTCATCTTCCTGAGTTCAAATCTGACCGCAGACACTAGCCCAGAGCAAGCTAGCCCAGACTAGCTGTGTGACCCTGAGCAAGTCACTTAGCCCTATTTTCCTTGGTTTTCTCATCTGCAAAATGAGCTGGAGAAGCAAATGGCAAACCAGTCCAGTATCTTTGCCAAGGAAACCTCAAAGGGGATCACAGAGTCAGACACGACTGAAAAAGGACTGAACAGGAATGACCTTTCCCTTTTAGAGAGTACTTTGCTGGCATCTTTCTTTTGCATCTCTCAGGAATTGCTTGTTAATCTAATTATTTGTATGTGTGCCAAATCCCTCTCCTAGACTGTAAACTTCATGAGGATAGGGACCATGTTTCATCTGAGCTTTATATTGCCCCCATTGCTTTACACAGAACTACTAAACACTTAATAAACATTTCTCAAGTTGAATTTATGGTTCCTCCAAAGCAGTGGTTCTCAAACTTTTTGGTCTCATGTCCCCTTTATAAACTTAAAGTATTTTTGAAGACTTTTTCCAAAGAAGTTGTATTTATATGAGTCATATCTATCAATATTTGTTGTATTCAAATTAAAATGTTTTAGTATTATTATGAAAATAGTTCTGATCTCGAGGAACACACTATGAGAAGCATTTCTGCAGTGGTATAGGAAATTGGTGACCATAGCTTATGCCAACCCAGGAAGAAGGAAAATAGGCAGGTTGACCAGCACCCTGGAAGAGCAATTGGTGGATCAAGGACATTGGAAATTATAGATATAGCTATGAGGGACCTCTCAGAGAATCACCTTAGCAACAGACAGATACAGATTTCCTATAGTAATTTATAGGTTTGTCTATCTAATCTACCTAAACTGCATTCTAGACTTTCTCTACCGTGATCCCAGCTCTTCATTCTTAAATTCATACACTGGAAATACCCTCCCTTCCTGAGACTTCTTCTGATAGTCTCCCCCTGGATGGCTCCTCTTCTTCTGACTGTCCTCCACACTTTCCTTACTGCCCCCTCATCCTGCTGCTTCCCAGCTTCCTTTTATGCATTGCCTTCCCCTAAGAGAATGAAGTTTTTTGAGGGCAGGGACTGCCTTTATACTTTTATTTATATTCCCAGGGCTTAGCATGGTGCTTGGAACATAGTAAGCAGTTAATAAATATTTGTTGACCGTTGACTATTGACTTCTAATACCCAAGTTGACAGGAGTAGTAGGGGTAGGGATGAGGCAGCCAGAGAAAATATTGGGCCAAGGAAGACTTCCTTGCCTGGGTGTCTTTCTTCTCACCCACTCCCTGCCTCTACAAGTGCAAGTCCAGATGAGGGGTGAGAAGCTGCTCAAATAAAGATTTTCACTGGGATCAGGAAACATTGCCCCTCTCCATCTCCAGGAAAGTCAGCTTCCAACTCTTTTCATCCTCAGACCTCAGAGTAGCAAACCTCCCATGCCTGTGAGAACTGCCCAGAAGTTTAGAAGTGGGCAAAGCACCCTAGTTTCCCTATTTTCTCCCTCAGGCCTCAATGAATTTTGATGGGATAACTGGGTAGGATTATTCAAATTAGCCTTCACTGTTATCTGCCTCACCTGGTGAAGGAAGAAGTAGAGAGAAAACACTCTCCTGAAACATCAAGACAAATACTGTCCACCAGAGAAGTGGAGAGAGGGAAGGAGGCACAGCTCTGAGGTTGACTCTGCACACACTGTGTGTGTGTTTATACACATATATGGACATACATGGACATACACGCATATGTCTATATGTGTGTGTGGATGTGAGAATGCAAATATATACACATACATATATATACATTGAGAGACCCTTCATATTTCTTTAGGAGTGTTTAGACTATAATCCAAATATATGGGTTATATATTGCTAGTTTAATGGGGGTAACAAGGGGACCCTGATCTGTTGGATTGAGGCCCTTCCCAAGGAGCTAAGCATACATACTGGTGCCTTTCACTGGGCCCCATGCCAGAGTCCCTAACTAAAAGACATGTGCAACACTGGGTTATTCCCATTAAAACCAAATATATCAGCAACTATTTCCATCCTTTGTCTCCCAGGCAACTGTGGCTTCAAACATATATCTTGTGTTTTCTTACTGGAAAAGTATGCAGACATGGCCTCTTATTGAATCATAAAATATTATGTTGATTGAAGGCAACCGTTTTCAGAAGAAGTCACTGGTTGGTCATAGGACCATAGGTTTACAGCTGAAAGGGACCTCAGAGGGCACTGAGCCTAACTGCCTCATTCTACAAATGAGGAAACTGAGGCATGGAACTGCTAGGTGACCCTGGACAAGTCACTTAGTCCTGTTTGCCTCAGTTTCCTCCTCTGTAAAATGGACTGGAGAATGAAACAGCAAACCACTTCAGTATCTTCGTTAATAAGATCTCAGTGAAGTCACAAAGAGTCAGACTCACCGGAACAACTTGCTTGATTCCAAATTAGCCACTGTGCCATGTGGTTATCAGACACCAAGTCACAGTACAGAAACAATGGAAGGGCACCATAGCCAGGGCAGACCTCAGGAAATGACTAAGTGGACCCATTTGCTCCACAGTACTTAGGCCCTCAAGCAAAGGTAGCTGCCCAGAATGCATTATTTAGTTATCATCCAAAGTGTCTTTCCCCCTTTTCCTCCCATCTTCCCAAGGAAATGGTCACCCTTGTGGCTGGGGCATGCAATTCTGCTATCCAGGGCACATGCCACAGTGCAAGCAGGAAGATACTTGATACCAAGGGACAAGGAAGAGGATGCTACCAACAGGACCTCTGCCTAGAGTCAGGCAGGTGAGGACCTTGCAGGAGGTCTGGCTGAGGAAGGAGAAAACATGGAGGGAGAAGATAGAGGAGGGAGAAAGGCAAAGGGAGAAGAAGGAGGAGAGGAGCAGAGAAGGGGAGGAGGAAGGAGAGGAAAGAAGGTCCCTTCCTATTTTAATAAATTCTTGTTGCTAACTAGGTGCTAATTTCCATTCTCTTTTAATAATTTCCATTATTTCGACCTCCTTTAGTGCTGTCAATGGCCTCTCAGTTTGGAATTGGATGCCTCACCCTCCTTGTTATGGCGCATTCGCCACCCTCACTGGCATAATATAGGCACCTACTTCCTTAGAGTCCAGCTTTTGGGCACATAGGTAGCATTTCCCAGCTTCAGGGAGGTGAGGGCGCCCTTTCCCCGCCACCGGGACCTTTTGCTTCTGTGAGATTCTACATCACAAGTGGCAGTAGGATGCTGATAGAGACAGGGGTTCAGGAATTCGTTTTTTGGGACTGCCAATGGGATAACCATTGCTACTTAGGACTTCCAAGAGACTGGTTCTGGTTTTGTTTTCTTCCAGGTTAGAAATCTCAGCCATCATTCAGGTTCTATTTAATTCAATGTATTTCACCTTAATTTAGTTTAAGGCACTAAATGGTTATTGAGGCTACTTTGTTCCAGGCTCTTTGAATCCAGAGTCCTTGCCCTCAAGAAGTGTCCACTCGACTGGTGAGAAATGAGTACCCAGATAAGTACTTCCTATCCATTTCCTAAGCCATGCAGACCGCCCTGTTGCCATCATCCTCATTTTCCTTATCCTCAATCCACCAGAATCTTGGATTCTTCCCTCAGATCCACCCT
This sequence comes from Petaurus breviceps papuanus, assembly GCF_028583685.1. Taxonomy (NCBI): domain Eukaryota; kingdom Metazoa; phylum Chordata; class Mammalia; order Diprotodontia; family Petauridae; genus Petaurus; species Petaurus breviceps. The sequence goes on from NW_027185784.1 coordinate 17,929,475, forward strand.
GGTGTCCCATCATGAGTTTTTGTCTTGCCTTCCTTTCTCAGTCATTTCCAAGTCACCCCCTCCCTCCCTTCTAGCTTTCCTTTGTGCATGATCTTTCCCCATTA
>NW_027185784.1:17929588-17961145 GCF_028583685.1 Petaurus breviceps papuanus
AGGGGAGGGGAGAGAGGGAAGCAGGTAAACCAAGCAAGAAGCTGCCACCATTCATTCATTCATTCATTCATCAACAACTATTTATTGAGCACTATTCAATTTAATTTAATTCAAATTAATTTAATTTTTAAAAAATCATCAGATTCATGCTATATACCACAAAAGGCAAAATGATATGATAGAGAGCCTGCCTTGGAGCCAGGAGCACCTTGGTTCAAGTCCCACTGACATATATTCGCTGTGTGATTCTGGGAAAAGTCATTCAACATTTCAGTGCTCTAGGTTCATGGTGTCAGACTTCAATTGACAGAGAAAACCTCATAATAATAACAGTTAACATTTGTCTCGTGCTTACTATGTACTGGGCAGTTTACAAACATTATCTCATTTGATCCTCACAGCAACCGTGGGTGGAGGTGCTATTACTATCCCCATTTCACAGATGAGGAAACTGAGGCAAATAGGGGTTAAGTGACTTGTCCAGGGTCACACAGACACAGCTAGTAGGTGTCTGGATCTGGGTTTGAATTCAGTTCTTCCTTACTCCAGGCCTTCCATTTTGCTACCTAGCTGCCCCTATTGTTATATTAATATCAATACTCTTATATAATTGCTGTAATATCAATCATATCATATACTTATATTAATATTAATGATGTATTACATATAATTATGTCAATATTAATATCAACACTATTTTATTATATTTTTATTTATTTGTTAAATATTTCCCAATTATATTTTAATCCGGTTCAGGACATACCCAGGTCAAATTCAGGGGCCACATGTTTGACACCACCGCTGTGGACAACCCTCTAAGACCCCAAGTTTTGGGGAAGATGCTGACCTTCATGGGTAAAGGGACTTTCCTCACCTAGGAGTTTTCTCTGCCAATTAAATCACAGGTACAGTTCCCATCAGCAGGCTGTGAATTCCCGGGGATTTGAAGATAACATGATGCAGACTCTGCTCCAGTCCTACTCTCTGAATGCATTGTGGGTGTTTCCACCTTTATGCTTTGCCTCCAGTTGCTTCCCTTAGATGGGGCAGGCCTTGAGGCACCATACCACATATTGTGGCCATCCATGTACTTCCCATCCTTCAAAGATCAGCTTTTGGGAAAAAAAATCAAGATACCTACATGAATAAGCTATTTATTTACCTTTGAAGAGGGATGATAACATCAGAAGAAGGTAAAGGTTTGGGGCAATACAGGCATGCCATGGAAAAGAAATCTCTTTCCCAGAAAAGGCTTGTGTGTGACCTTGAGGCAAAGAGTGTGCTAAAGAACTGATTTTATTTCTTTCTCTTTGAATGGGGCAACATAACCTCTCCCCTCCCCAGTGCAGATGGAGCCTTAAAGAATGGAACTGATTGGGTGACTAGGTGGTGTAGTAAATAGAGCACCAGCCCTTGAGTCAGGAAGACCTGAGTTCAAATCCAACCTCAGACACTTAACACTAGCCATGTGACCTTGGGCAAGTCACTCCCCCCTCCTAATTTTTTTTAAATAAAGAATAGAACTGATTGAACACCAATATTATTGATAGAAAGAAGTAGAAAATATGAATACATTGGTTCCTGGTGAGATGCTGGTTAGAGCCACCATAAAGGATTAGTAAGGGAAAACAGAACTTAAAAAACAGATTTCACTATACCTGTGCACATTATTGATACAGAAGGGAATGCAAAGTTTCCTCAAATTAGGTAGGGGGCAGGAAGGAGAGTTCATTTGGCTTTCTCTACCCATCCTCCCCACTCTGGTTGGAGAACACTGGGGAAGTTATCCAGGACTGACTGACTTTTCCCTAAATGCCCAGTTCCAAGGATCAAGAGAGCCTGTTTGGGGATGCAAGAGAGAGTTCACTGGGAGGGTGGCATGGGTCCAGGGAATCTTCTTGCTCCTGATGGCCAGGCAGGAATGCTGAAATGAGTGAGCTTGAAGAAGTGCACAACTGATCATGTGGGCACTATTCCTGGGCAGGTTGTAGGAAATTAGAGGAGAAGTGTAAGGGTGAGAAAATCCCTATCTCCAACCCATATATATGAAGGAGCTCTGGTAGCATTACCCTCCCTACCTCTGAGGGGTTATACTGTACTGCACACTGCAGCAGAAAGCAGAAGATAGCAGGCATTGACAACAAGCTAAGTAAGAACACTAGGCATGGAGGAACCTGTGGCCTGAAGGTCCTTAAATGCAGCCTTTTGACTAAATCCAAATTTTAGAGAAAAAATAAGATTTGACTGAATTTGAATCCAAATTCAGTCACAAGGCCTCATTCAAGGACCTAGGAGGCCTGGAGGCCACAGCTTCCCTGACCTTTCTGGGGTATTGGGTAGCCAACTGCCCAGAGCTGAGGAAAATTACAGGCTGAGTTCTGGAATGAAAATGGTTAAGTAGAAAAGAGCTCACAATAGTATTGATGTGAAGAGGTAAGCAGTGGGAACCCATCAGTTGTGAGTCAGAAGCTCCCAAAGATTGGCAATTAGTGCTGCTCATTGGCTGGTGTGGTTATTTTCTAGGGGGTGTGGTACCAGGCTTGTTTGCTTTCCCTGACATAATGAAATTATTCATTTTTTAAACCTCATGAGCCTGTGTACTTATAAGGGGAGTTGGTGTCTATATCCTGATATGGTTGGGGGGGGAGGTGGTCAGATGCTTCTGGACTATTTACACAGGAAGGAATGAGCCTGAAAAGTCCCCAAAGTGCCACCTGGGTCCATCTTGTAAGGAAGAAGCCAATAACACAAGCAGGAGATAGAAGTAAAATGCAAGTTCTATGATCATGGCTTACAAAGTAGATTACAAAGCATTTTAGTATACGTCATCTCACACAAGGGGTAGCTAGGTGGTACAGTGGATAGAGTGGTGTGGGCCTAGAGTCAGGAAGATGAGTCTTCTTGAATTCAAACCTGGCCTGAGACACTTACTAGATGTGTGATCCTGGGAAAGTCACAACCCTGTTGGCCTCAGTTTCCTCATCTGTAAAATGAACTGGAGGAGGAAATGGCAAACCACTCCAATATCTCTGCCAAGAAAACTCACAATGGGGTCACAGAGTCAGATATGACAGAAAATGACTCAACAACATCTCACATATATTATATACATACACTTTTATGTGAAAACAACCCAGTCAGGTGGGCAGGGAAAAAATTATCCCCATTTTATAGTTGAGAAAGATTGGTTCAGAGACCAAGTTAGGGCCAATCACTGTAGCAATCAGAATGAGGATTCTGAGGGTTTGAGAAGTTTTGAAGTGAGGAGCCTTGATCTGTCTTTCCTACTCATCTCTCTTCCTATATTTGGTGAGAAAGACCTCTCCAAAAGAGTTATTTTGTGGTGACTCAGCAAGTATCTACATCAGGGAAAGGAAAAGAAGAAAACTCATTTTCTTGGCATCTAGAGCCAGGTCAGAGAAACTGTGGGCCTCTAAATCTGTGGGCCGGTGATGGAACTTCTGCACAGATGATTTCCTTAGTTTTCCCTTTTTGTATAGGAAATGTCCCATCCCTGATGTGTATCCAGTGCTCTTTCTATCCTACCAAGGATCATCAGGCAGGTGGAATAGGGGAATATTCAGTAGACAAAGTTTATTGAAAGTCAGAAAAAGCATCTAGTCCAAAACAGAAATATGGAAGACATAGACTTGTTTGTTCTCACCTTTGGACTCTGGGTTGAAGAGTGGGCAACCCAGAGCCTACAGGTAAAAACAAAGCAATCAGTACAGTACAAGAAAGGGAAGGGTAATGGTAGCAAGCAGTCGAAAGGAGATCTCAATAGGTTTGTTAGTGGGGACGACTAAAATCATCGAGTTAGACACTGGAATACAGCCAGTGTCTGTATTCCTGATCAAATAATACAAAAGAAGGGTGTCTGACCAGGAACTTTTCCCCAGGACATTGTAGAGGGAATATTAGTCAGGGTATGAATTAGATTGTAAGGTCATGGTGGGGAAGTGGGGGAAGAGAGAGAAAAAGGAGATAGAGAAGAGAAAGCATATAGGAAGTACAAAGAGTAATGAAAAGTAGATGCAGATCAAAACCAAGGCCAAGAGATACTTATTTAGTACTTGTGGGGAAGGAAGAAGGCAGTCTTGAGAGTGTTGGCCAGCAGTTAGAGAGGAAGTAGTTTAGTCTTTGTGCTTTTGTGCCCTCTACCTTCCCCCTTTTGGAGGTAGCCTGGCATATAGTGATAGAAGATCTAAAATTTGAGGACCTGGGTTCAAATTCCATCTCTAATATTATTTGTATAATCTTGGGTAAGTCATTAAATTTCCCTGGCCTCCTTGTGGCTTTTTGCACATCCAGCTCCTGACTGTGGGCATCTTTGCTGGGTGCATGGAATACTTCACCTTCTTATCTCACCTCTTGGCTTCACTGACTTCTTTCAAGTCCCCCCAAAAAGTCCTACAGGCAACCCTTAATACTGGTGCCATCTCTTCTGTTGATTATCTCCAATTTATCATATGTGTGTGTGTGTATCTTATTTGTATACGTTGTCTTCTTTATTAGACTAGGAGCTCCCTGAGAGCAGAGACTAACTTTTGCCTTTCTTTCCCAGAACTTAGCACATAGTAGGTGCTTAATAAATGTTTATTGACTGAGTTTTCTCATCTGTAAAAATGAGATTGTATTGGATGGTCTCTGAGGTCCTTTCCAGGGCTAGATCTATACTCCTGTAAGCCCACTTGGGGTGAGTAAATCCCAGTTTGTGAAAGAGTAAAACTCAGTTCTTTTCATTGCTTATGGTTTTGAGTCTAGTCGACTTCTAAAGAGAAAGATTTCAAGTTGAGTTGCTTTGAGGCATATTCATTTCCCAGCTCTTTCCCAGAAAGCCAGGAGAACAAAATTACTATTATGAGGGAAGCTGGCAAGAGCCAAGGGGTCAGCAACCTCTGGTCCTGCCTTAGCCCCTCTCTACAGAAGCATCTTAGAGGCTCACTGCCATAGACTGCGGTTTTGTTTGGACCCCAGAGAGGAGGAGATGGGAAGGGAAATGTAAGTAGAAAAATGAAAAACAAAGAATTCCTGAAAGCCTGATAAGCTGCTTAACTATGCACCAAAACATAAATATTTGGCCAAATTAGCTGAACCAAATGGTTCATATTTCCAAAGTAGGGCTGCAGCTTTTTTTCTTTTTCTTTTCTTCTTTTTTTTCCCCCTTGCTTTGAAGTTGTTCAGTTCCGTGAAGATCCTTAATGAATCCAGGAGGGGAAAGTTGAATTTCACTTTCTTTCTCCAGATTTGCTTCTCTTCTTTGATGTTAGGGAAAAGTGATTTTCCTGTCTTGTTACTAAATGGAGAAGTGCTGTGTACATTGTAACCAAATAGCTATTTTCTCAATGAGACAGAAGTGAGGTGGAGTAGAAAATGTCAGGTTGGTATCAGCAGAATTACAAAGGTTGCTGAAGTGTATACTTCTCTCATCTCCTTCATAACGACTTTGGGGTTCTTTCTGCTCACTTTTGGTTGAGATAGTTTTTCTGTGATCACTCTCCTGAGTTAAGTCCCATTGGTTAGCAAATTTAGACCATGTATCTATTTGAGACCAACAGATAAATACTTGGGAGAAATGATTCACTCCCCTGGGCAAAGGAAATCACTGCTCTGGGGAAAATGAGTCCTTTTCTACACAATCCCTAAGGTACTGGCCAATTTCATTTAACTTCTGAGTCAGTAATCCTATGGAAACACCAATCAGACTATTTTTTTGATGTCATGTAAATCAAAAGCAAGTAGTACCTGTAATGCCTAGTGGTAGCAACCTAAGCCTAATAGTCAGTGATGGCCTCATTTCCCTTGGATATTCCTCAATGGGAATGTTAGCAGGGAGAACATTTGCAAGACCAAGATCACACAGCTGGGCCCTCCGTTGATGGTCAGTTTCACCATTCACACTCCTCTCCTCCTTTCAGCCTTTCTTAGAATATGGCCAGATGGAGGAGGTAAGGGGATCAGGAATGGAGAACAAGTTCTCAGACTAGATAGATAAATGATGGGAAATGGGGAGGTGTAAAGATGGAAGTGCTGGGCCTGGAGTCAGGAAGACTCATCTTCCTGAGTTCAAATCTGGCCTCAGACTCTTACTAGCTAAGTCACCTGACCCTGTTTGTCTCAGCTTCCTCTTCTGTAAAATGAGCTGGAGAAGGCAATAATGAACCACTCCAATATCTTTGCCAAGAAAATCCAAAATGAGATCTCATGAAGAGCCAGACACAACTGAAGAACAACAATGACAGCAAAAGATGGAAGGATTTGGTGTCTGTTTTTGTATGTTTTTAAAGAAATATGTATGTATTTTTTTTTAAAGCAATCAGGGTTAAGTAACTTGCTCAAGGTTACACGGCCAGTTATTTCTGGGTGTGGTACTAAGTATCTGAGCCTGGATTTGATCCCCAGGTCATCCCGACACTGGAGCCGGTGCTCTTACTCGCTGAGCTACCTGGCCACCCAATATGTATGTATTTAAAGAAATATGTATGAGGAAGTAGGAGACAACATGGGATCATAATAGCTAGATAAGTTCACAGGATGACAGATTTAGAATTGGAAGTGATCTTAGAGGACTTTAAGCCCAACTTTCCCATTTTCTAACAGGCTGTGTGAAGTGTCTGTCCAGAAGAGTCATTATTAGCTAGGAAAGGAAGAGACAGAAAGGAAACAATAAGCCAGAGATAGAAACCCAGGACAGATATGGGAGGCTTGGGTCAAAGAAACTGAGTTCAGTGATTGAGTGCCTCTAACCATGAAAGAAATTAACCAGAGCCTTTCCATGGTCATAGTCCATGGGGATTTTAGCCTAGATGAGGAAGGTGATTTTAAGACAGTTTGATTTCATTTTAGAAGCATTTATTAAGTGTCTATGTGGAAGGCATGGTACTAGGCACTAGGGATACAAGGACAAAAATGAAACAATCCCTTCCTTCAAGGAACTTATATTCTACTTGGGAGAAAGAGCATATAAAAGAACTAGAAATTAACAGAGCTCCCATCAAATAAGGAATAGCTGAACAAATCATGGTACATGAATGTAACGGAATACTATGACGTGGAAAGAAAGAATGAAAGTGGAGTTTCATGGAAACCTGGGAATTCTTATGAACCAATGCAGAGTAAAATGAGCAACCAGGAAAGTAATTTATACAACTCTATATAGACAAAAAAAAAAAAAAACAACAACAACCAAACTCTAATCAATGCAATGATTATCCACAATTCCTGAGGATTCATGATGAAGCACGGCATCTACTTCCTGAAAGAGAAGTTATGACTCAGGATATAGATTATTACGTTTTTTCTGGATATGACCAGTGTGGGAATTTGTCTTACTAGAACATATATGTTTATAACAAGGGTTTTATTTCTTTTTTTCAATGAGAAGAGGAAAGGGAGAGGGAAAAAAAAAATTTTAATTAAAAATAACATGTACAAAGTTAAGAATGATAGCATCTTAAACAGCATTTCAAACTTTGCAGAGTATCTTACAGGGATCATCTCATTTTGTCCTCATAACAACTCATTTTATAAGGAAACTGAAGTAGATAAGGGTTAAATGACTTGCTCATGGTCACACAGTTTCTCACTGCCCGAGATAGAATTTGAACTTAGGCCTTCCAGACTCTAGGGTCTGACACTTTATCCACTGTACCACTTAGTTGCTTTAGATAAATAAATATAAAACATATACAAATATAAAGCATGGCCTAGGGCATTGCCCTAAAGTTCCCCCAAGGACTCTAGACTCCCCAAACGTCACTTTCTTCCATCTGACACTCCAATTCCTGCTTTGGGGCTCTGAGCTACTGACTGATGAGAGCTCTCTTTATCTAGCACAGACCCAGACCTCCATATTGCTCCTAGACCATCATCATAGCATTGCCACAGTCGGTATGCTTCCTGTACTAGTACACTCCCCAGTCCTCCCTGCCCACCTTCTCTTCTACTCAGCTTTTCATCTCTGGCTCTGGGAAATCAGTGAGTCAATCCTACAATTCTAGGAAAGGACAAATCAATCAGTGACATCCTAAAAATCCACTTCCCATCCCCATGACTGTCCTGTCCAAAACACTCTCCCTGGCAACCACTCTCCTCTATCTGTTGTCTCCTCCTATTTAAATGTAAATTCTTTGGGGGCAGGTACAATCTTGATTTTGTTTCTGTATCTTCAGAACTTAGTACAGTAAAAAAAAAAAAACTCGCTTGTTCCTTGCACATAGTAAACACTTAATATCATTCATTCATTCATTCATTTACCTCTTCAGCCTTCATGAGGTCTCCAAAATTAAGTTTAGGGACAGCCTATAAATGGGTATCTCCAAATGTGGGCAACACTAACCAATTCCAATGTGATACTTACTAACTGTGTAATCCTGGGTAAGTCACTTGACTCTCTACCTCGGTTTTTTTTTAAATCTGTAAAATGGGAATGATAATAGCATATACTTTCCAGGGTAGTTGTGAGAATAAAATGAGATAATATTTATAAAGCACTTAGTAAACTTTGAAGTATAATATGAATTCTTAATATTATTATTGTTGTTAATTGAAAACAATATATGAAAAACACATAAAGTATGGTATAGTATTATTTTTATCACACACACACACACACACACACACACCCTTCAAGAAAATGAATAAGACCCAAAGAGAAATACAAAGTACTCAAATAATTCATGATACTTGCCCCAGAAAGTTAACACATATTACAAGTTAAAGGGAGATCCTTTCCCATGGACTTGCAGAGTTTGAACCAGGAGAAAGTAATTTCATAACAATAAGAGGTCCACATTGTTAAAATTTTCAGAGGCCAAGAAGATTAAGGATTGAGAAAAGGGCATTGCATTTGGCAGTTCAAACATCCTGGTGACTTTGGAGAAAGCAGTTTCATTTTAGTGGTAGAATTTTAAGGGCAATTGTGTAAAACTCAAGCTGAATGGGGGAAAACCAAGTTCCAGAAGAAGAGATCTCACTTCTTTGAGGATCTGTAAGGGTTTAAAATATAGTTAATTCTAGATATGAAACTAGATATAAGGATCACCATGAAGAAGAATGGTTTGGAAATAGAGAACAAGACTAAAAACTAGAAGGGGAAAGTGATTGTTAGGCTGAGGCTTGATTGGTGATTAATGTAGGGCAGGATAGGAGAGGAGCCAAAGAATAGGCTGAAAAGAAAGTGCAACCTCAAAGTCAACAGACATTTAGAATCAGTGAAGTTATAGAAGCCAGTGGTCCAGCTGAAAATCCAAACCAAGGGAGAAAGAAGCAGGAGCCAGGGATTTTCCAGAAGCCAGGGGGCAAGATAGGTCAGGCAATTAATCAATAAGCAAGCATGAAGAGCCTGCTGTGTTCTAGGCACTGTTCTAGGTTTTAAAAATACAAAGACAAAAATGAAAACATCCCTGTCTTTAAGCAGCTTACATTTTCTAGGAAGACACACATACATATACATAGATAAAACATACATTTTTTTGAGGACAGCTTTAATTACTGGAAGAGTTAGGAAAGTCCTCACTGAGGTGGTGTTTGAGCTGAATTTTGAAGGAAACCAGAGATTCTAAGAGGAAGAGGTGAGGAGGGACTGTGTGAGGAACTTTTCCAGTGTGACCAAACCAAAGAAAGGAGTGATTTATGAGGCTTGAGAAGGAGGTTGGAATCAGGTTGTGAAGGGCTTTCAATGCCAAACAGAGGGATTTGTATTTGATCTTCGAGGTAATATGGAGGTGTTAGAGTCTTTTTGAGACAACAGTTTATGAGAGTAGCCACAGGCACAGCTTGTCAGCCAAGATAACCACAAAACTGAACCCATGCCCACCTTCCAAGGTAGGAAGCCTTTTTCCTGGACCCTTCTTATTTCAGCCATGACTCTCCAGGATACAGGCTCAAGCTGCTATAGTGCAGCAACTTGCCACACCTGGCAGACCCTGACAGTGATGACAGGAAGCACCTGGAAGGTGCATTAACTCTGAGCCAGGCTCACCAGGAAACATGAGACCACACCTGCAATATACATTTACTGTACCCTGAAATTCCCCTGCCCTGCAGGAAAGATTCCTTGTACCCTTGAACCTCCAGTGCCTGGATTAGAGTGAGCAGAGAGGGAGAAGAGGTGGTTCCTGGCAGAGCAGAAGAGGAAGTAAATAAAGGCTACTCCTCTTGGCTCCGCATCTCATCCCAGATGTCTTGGCTGCCATGGAGTAATTGCAATGCATTCATGCAAGGTAGACTTGTTCTATAGCACTGATGGTAAGCTTATACTTCTGACAGGTAATTTAGGACATGAGAAAGTGAACAGCACTCTTTTCTGACCTCACCAAAAATTTTAGTTAGCTACTTAATTGCAACTCTGTAACAAGCTCTTTGGCCAAATTAGCTGTTTGGATTCCAGAATAAGAATCCAAGAAAAAGATTACCCCCCTTCCTTTAGAACAGATGACAGTTTCTTGGAGGAAAAAAAAGTATCTATGTACGTATGTATGTATATATAAATATACATATACATATATGTGTGTGTATATATATAAATACATGTGTGGGTAGAAGGGAGAAAAAAAGGAGGTAGAATATGTGTCCCAGGTCCTGGATGCAGCTAAAAATTTCCAGTTGTTTGTGAGTCCCTGGGATCAAGCTCTGTTTCCTGAAGAAATGAAGAAAAGAAGGGTTCTGAGGAGCAGTAAGGTGAATAAATAGGTTCACTTAAAATATTCAGAGATAGATTTTAAAAATTAGCTTTATAATTCATTCATTTATGAATTCATTCAACAAGTGATTGTCTTGCTTTTAATATTTGTTTCAAAACTTATCTGTATTTTGTCCCATTTCCTTAGAACCTTGATCTTTTCTAGTTGAAGAAGTTAATCTGGAACATGAGACAGTTAGGTGGCTCAGTGGATAAAGCCTGGAGTCAGGAATACCTGAGGATGTGAAGCCAAGCACAAGCAGATTTCCAGAGGACTGCTGCTGTGAACAGCTTCGAGGTTCTGATTACATAGTATAGTGAACTCTCTATTTCTTCAGCAGTAAATTAAAGCAAAACATTCACAGAAATCTAAGTACAGAATCCACAATGTTATGACATAAGAACTTATCAATAAAATGGCTACATAGTTTTCACCAAAGTGGCCACATAGTTTTAAACAAAGTACATTCATTTAGTAACTCAATCATTTAGTAAAGCAATCATTTAATAAGTCCTTAATTCAATCATCCTTAAGGAGGTTTAAGGAACACAAAGTACAATCGTTCAGTACAATAATAAGGAGGCTTGTCTCCTTAATAGACACAAAGTATAAAGGTCAAAATTCTCCACCCCTAGGTCATAGTAAACCATAATATTCTCAGTTAACATCAGATAAACAGGAAGAGATCTTTTCATCTTGGCTTGAGGCTGGCTTTCAGCTTCCATGGTTCTTCTTCTATGGTCCCAGCTCCTGCCTGAATCTACACAACTGTCACCTGGATTCAAAGGCAGGCAGCTCCCAGTTCCTTGTCCAGATCCTTGTCCAGTTCTTTGTCCAGTTCCTTGTCCAGTTCCTGTTCCATATTGAAGTTCACAATGTCTAGTCCACCTCAAGTCCTTCACAATTCCTGTTTCTGGGAAGACAAAGCTTAACAGAGCCAAAACAACATTCATGCACATTGCTGGCACCATCATCAATTCACTATATGCCTGTGAAATCAATACAGACCCACAAACAAGGTCTGAGAACTCAGCACAAATCATCAGTATAGAAATCAACACAGACCCACAAACAAGGTCCAAGTGGTCAACACAAATCATCAAAAGTCCCAGGACCCCCAAAACCCTCCTCCAGGACTTCTGTAAACAGACAACGAGAAAATCCTCTTTCAGGGCTTCCAGTAGGTCCCAGGGCTTCTGTACAAAGTATCACAAGCAAACATCAACACAGACAGAACAGATAAACATAGAGTGCCAGGATACCACCAGTTTTCTCCTTCTTAACTCTGCCACCACAAGAGTTATCTCTTTTCATTCTCTCTTCTCAATTCTGCTCTCTTCAACATGGGCCTCTCCTTATATATGGTCATTAGCTCCTCCCCTTCCTGTTGCATCAGCAACAGGAGTTCACAAGTTGTGGGGTTCACAAATTCTGCTTCTCAACAAAGACTTGATATAATCATGGGCAAGAACTGAAACAAGGTGTCAACTAAATAGCTGAAACAAGGTGTTAAATACTTCTTTGTTTACCATTACAGAGGATAAGGTAAGATATGACATATGATACATCATAATGTACCATGCTGTTACTCTAGCACAATATATCTAGCTTTAGACACTTACTAGCTGGGTGACCTTGAGCAAGTCACTTAACTTCTGCTTGCCTCAATTTCATCAACTGTAAAACAGAGATAATAATAGCACCTACCTCCTAGGGTTGTTGAGAAGATCGATGAGATAATATTTGTAAAGCACTTAGAATAATGCCTGGCACTACTATGTGGTATATAAATACTAGTGATGATGATGATGATGATGAAGAAATTGACTTAATGTTTAACCCTCTTCATAATATACTTGCATTTTTATGGTGGACTTCAATACTTGACCTAAGAATGAGTCGTGGGAATTTTAGGCACCATGGCAGGTTTATGGGAAAAAGATTTTTGGTCCTTTTTGGTCCTTTTCCCTTTTTTATGATCTCTTTGGGATATAGGCCTAATAATGCTGGATCAAAAAGTATGCACAGTTTGGTTGTCCTTTGAGCACAGTTCCAAATTACTCTCCAGAATGGTTCGATCAGTTCACAAGTCCACCAACAGTATCAGTGTCCTAATTTTCCCATACCTCTCCAAGATTTATTATTTTTCTTTTTTGTCATATTAGCCAATCTGATAGGTTTGAGGTGGTATCCCAGAGTTGTTTTAATTTGCATTTCTCTAACCAAAAGTTATTTAGAGCATTTTTTCCCATATGACTATAGCTTGTTTTGATTTCTTCATTTGAAAATGAACTGTTCATATCCTTCGACTATTTATCAATTGAGGAATGGCTCTTATTCTTATAAATTTGACTGTTGTTGAGAAATGAGGCATTTATCAGAGTCACTTGCAAAGATTGTTTCCAAGTTTTCTTTTTTCCTTCTAATCTTGGTTGCATTGGTTAATTTTCATTGCATTAAAAACCTTTTTAATTTAATATAATCAAAATTATCTATTTTACATTTCATAGTACTCTCTATCCCTTGTTTGGTCATGAATTTTTCACCTCCTTAGAAAGATTTTTTGATACGTTTTCCCATATACCTGTCCCTAAGTTCCACCACATAAGCAGCCCCCTATTTCACCTATAATTATGATCTTGGAAAGACAGCAATGAAAAGTGAAAAGAGCACTGAATACAGGTAGTCAGGGGACTAGGGTTCAAGATCTTGCTTAAATGATTCCTGTCAATGTCATCTTGGGCAAGTCATTTCACATGCCTGTTTTCTCACTTGTAAAATTAAAGGGTTGAACTAATCATCTCTAAGATTCCTTCCCACTCTAAATCTATGAATTCGAGTTCCATGGGAATCTGAGGAAACTAAGAGGCCCTGAAAGAGCGATAGCTGTGGTGTTCAGTATCCTCATGAAACCCTGTATTCAGCCTGTGCATTACCAAAGAAAGAGTTCCCCAAACCCTGAAAGATCCCTCCACAAAAATAGGAAAACGTGTCCTTTTCTATGGACTAGTCCTCTCCTGATGTGAACTCTTTGCCATCTGCATCCAATTCTATTTCCAGAGAAGAAAGAAGAGAGAGAGCCCTACCACTAATAATATGCCTCTTCTTTTTCATGTTGGCCTGAAGGTAGAAGTAGAGGGAGGGTAGCTGGGCCTGGTGAAATGCCTCCTTCTGTATGTGCTGAACTCCCTAGCAGGGTGTATTTGGCACTGTGTTAGTGTAATAGGACTACTGATGTGCTGATAAATGCTTAACAGCTGGCTTGCCAAAAAAAAAAAAAAGGAGACACTTTTAAGTTTAATCTGTCTTATTCACATTTTCTCTATCACTTTTGTAAGCTAGAAAATCAATAAAACAATAAATCTAAATCTAAGCCATGATTTGGATTTCTGAGTTGTAAATTTTCACATTGAAAATTTAACAATTGGCTCTGGAAAGGTTGGAGGTGGCTCCAGCATACTCTATAAACAAGCCCTCTTACCCCCTTTTTTGCAAGGCAATTAGGGTTAAGTGACTTGCCCAGGGTCACACAGCTAGCAAGTGTCAAGTGTCTGAGGTCAGATTTGAAATCAGGTCTTCCTAACTCCAGGACTGGTCCTCTATTCACTGACCCACCGAGCTGCCCCAACAAGGCCCTTCTTGTCCTCGGTCTCCCACACATACAGATATTGTCTACCTACTTCCAGTGGGCCATGTGGGCTCCCTGAAGGAATGGCTTCTGGCTATGTATGATACTGGAAGTCTCCTGATTGATTGCTAAACTGGAAGAGCTGATGATGCAGATTGTTGTTTCTGTTAAAAGAAGGTGGCTTCTGTCTGGCTGCCCTTTTGGATGCAACCTTTTAAGTAACAAGACAACATGATTTCACTGAAGGCTAGAGATGGATGGTCCTTTTCTACCCCCAACATAATGTCAGCAGAGCTATAGCTGCCCATAGGGAGTGCGGACCCCACTAGTTAGGTTTTTTCCAGAGCCTTGGCTGCCTTTGCATCTCTTATATGTTTCCTTCCTTTATCATTTGTTTTGTGTGCATTGAAAATCCTGGAAAGATTGTAGCAATGTCAAACAGCATCTTTGCTTTCCCCTTCTGTAGTGTGTGTGTATGTGGGGGAGAAGTTGGGGGGACATGCTAGGAATGTCTAAACCTTGGCAGGAATAGGCTGGCACCAAGAGAAGAATTAGCATTGGATACTGCCCCAGAAGGACCAAGCTCAGACATTTGATTGTACAGTGCCAAGAGAGGTGAAATATTATATGGGTAATTAGCTGTCTTGCAAAAAAAGCCCTGTTTTATATCCTAATAAGGCTTACTTACAAACCTCCCAACTATTAATAATCATAAGTTAAGATTAGATAATATATATTATTATTCTTGTGGCAGCCATGAAGAAAGGTAATATTCTTGTGATTTTTCCATCATTAAAAAGGGGTTGGGTTTTCAGGGCAAGTTCTTTTTAAATTTATTCCAAAAAATCTGCCTCTTCCTCCAGAAGCCAACACCAAATGTTTAGTGATGTCCCTTTAAAATAGTACTAGGAAAGTGATTAGATACACTATAAACATGGACTACTAAGAAAAAAGGATATGCAAGACCTCCCATTTAATAAATCTTTGCTTTTTAATTAAACTATATATGTATATATTTCTAATATATGTTTTATATATACACACAATTATGCACAAAATGTATATATTTAATGTGATTTTAGACTGTCGCTGTTTGTCCTACATTTCTGAAGAGGACAATAACATCAGGGCAGTGATGTCATGTGATGCTTACTTCACTTTGCATCAGTTCATATAAGTTTTCCCAGGTTTTTCTGAAACCATCCTGATCATCATTTCTTATAGCACAATAATATTCCATCACAATTCTATACCATAATGTGTCTAAACAGTCCCTAGTTGACGGGAATTCCTTAAAAAAAAAAAGAAAAGATTTCTAAGTGTCAGATTTGAGTACCTGATGTTGTGTTTCTGATTTTTCTCTCATCTACCAGTGGCCCTGAACTATTTTTGTGAATTGTGAGCAGATTAATTTTATAATCAAGAAACCGAGAATGCAGGTGTTTAAATGTCTTATTAGCACTTTTCTTCCACTCACAATAAACAGTAGGTACCTAGAGACTTCTATTCACTTTCTTGGAATCAGACCATTTTCCAGGCCTTGAATCTATTGGCAGCTCTTTTTTTTTTTTTAAAGCAATAGGGGTTAAGTAACTTGCTCAAGGTTACACAGCCAGTTATTTCTGGGTGTGGTGCTAAGTGTCTGAGCCCAGATTTGATCCAGGTCATCCCAACACTGGAGCTCTTACTCACTGTGCTACCTGGCCGCCCCTAAGCAATAGGGGTTAAGTAACTTGCTCAAGGTTACACGGCCAGTTATTTCTGGGTGTGGTGTTAAGTGTCTGAGCCCGGATTTAATCCAGGTCATCCCAACACTGGGGCCGGTGTTCTTACTCACTGAGCCACCTGGCCACCCCTAAGCAATTAGGGTTAAGTAACTTGCTCAAGGTTACACGGCCAGTTATTTCTGGGTGTGGTGTTAAGTGTCTGAGCCCGGATTTGATCCAGGTCATCCCAACACTGGAGCCGGTGCTCTTACTCGCTGAGCCACCTGGCCGCCCCTGGCAGCTCTTTCTATAGTTGGTTCTACACTATCCTTTCAAAAGGGAGAAATGTAATATTGTAATATTGCTGTGTTTGCTCCACTCATTCCTAATTCCCTTCTCATATATCCTGCCTTTTAAAAAGAGAGAGACCCTTGCTCCTTTTGAACATTTTAACATGAAAACAACTACATAATGAATTTAAACAGCTGGGTAGGTTTCTTCACAGTGCCCTACATGGACAACATTAAGCATGACTTGATATTGCTTAGTCAAGCAAGATGAACTTAGATTTAATCCATAGGCAACTATAGGCAACTTGAATGCAGTTAGAGCTTGTTTTCAATGACTCTCCACCCCCATCTTTTTCCTCTCCTCCAAGTACCCTACTGTTGTTAACTCCTCCCCAGATGCTCATCAACAGGGACTGACCACTTGGAATTCATGGTCAAGGCAACCCAAAATATGAAGAAAAATGACAAATGGGCACTCAGTCCTGTGGGGTCCCTTTCTGCTTGTCTAGTAGTAATGGTAGAGTGACAAATGCTGAGAGTTGAGGCAGTGCTGAGAGTTGCCCAGTTTTTATTTGTTTGTTTGTATGTTTGTTTTTAAATGGACCTGTGATTTCATCTGTGTAAGGAACTCCTGTTACCAGTACAGAAGGATACTATTTCTACTATGTCTTAAAAAGGAGCCTGGTGCACTAAGAGATTATATGATTTTCCCAGGGGCACAAAGCTAGTATGTGTCAGGGGTGGGATTTGAACCCAGGTCTTTCTGACTCTTGAGGCCAACTCTCTGTCCTCTATCTTTTTTTTTTAAAGCAATCATCAGGGTTAAGTAACTTGCTCAACGTTACACAGCCAGTTATTTCTGTGTGTGGTGCTGAGTGTCTGAGCCCGGGATTTGATCTCCAGGTCATCCCAACACTGGAGCCAGTGCTCTTACTCGCTGAGCCACCTGGCTGTCCCTAAGCAATTGGGGTTAAGTAACTTGCTCAAGGTTACACGGCCAGGTGTTTCTGGGTGGGTACTAAGTGTCTGAGCCCAGGATTCGATCTCCAGGTCGTCCTGACACTGGAGCCGGTGCTCTTACTCACTGTGCTACCTGGCTGCCCCCTCTGTCCTCTATCTTACATGGCCTCATAGTTTTTAGACTATCAATAGAAATAGTAACTTTCCTTTTGATGCCCTAATGTGAGATCATTGTCAAATGACCTGCAAATGAGTATACTATTGGGAAAATCTTGACATTCTTGCTAAATATAAAACTAGAAGAAAGAAAATGTGTTCACCTAAATGCTAAGTGAAGCAGCTGGGTGACTCAGTGGATAAAGTGCTGGGTCTGGAGTTAAGAAGACCTGAGTTCAAATTTGACCTCAGACACCATTAGCTATGTGACCCAGGGCAGACCACTTAACCCCTGTTTGACTTAATCCGCTGGAGAAGAAAATGGCAAACCCCTTCAATATCTTTGCTAAGAAAACCCCATGGACAGTATCAGCATGCTATGATTCACAGGGTTACAAAGAGTCGGACACAAACTGAACAACAACGGCAACAACAACAAATGTGAAGCTAAATGGTAAATTGACTTCCCAGTTGTCATTAGCGCAGATAAAAAAAAGAGAGAGAGAGAGAGAGAGAGAGAGAGAGAGAGAGAGAGAGATGATGCCGGCATTGGTTTTTGTGTTCCAACTGCAATAAAAGCATGATATTATGGGACATTTAGTCATCTCGTGTTTCAGTGCTCATGATAAGTATTTGCAAAAAGATAACAATGAAGATGATTGATTCTTATGTGCCTACATTTGCTACAGGGAATAAAGAGGTAGAGAAATTGTACAAAACACTCACAAGGACTCTCCAAATTAAATCAACATATACTTTGATACTCAATCATGACTTTGATGCATAGATAGGAATAGGTGAACTTAGTGGAAAATATGTTGGAAAGTACGGTTCGGGACTAAGGAATGACAGAGAAACATGAGAAGATTTATAGGAACTGATGCAAATAAAGTAAATGAAATAAGAACAATATATTCAATAACTAATTCGTTTTGCTTTTTGAATTTGAACTATGAATTTATTCATATGGGAACTCCTGATAAGGAAATACTCTCTACCAATATCAGTCAGCACCTGTTCTGCAAATTTTAGAATTGTATGGAACACTGAGTGGTTAAGTGATTTTCCCAGGGTCTCATAACTTGAATATGTCAGAAGAAAAACTGGTCTTCCTGATACTGGATCTCTCTCTCTCTCTCTCTCTCCCTCTCTCTCTCTCTCTCTGCATTGTGCTACTTCTCAATGACTATAACAATATACTAGAAACAAAGTTGAATGCAGCGTTACTATACTGATAGATCTGGGTGCTAGAAAACAGATATGAAGATGCTTTTCTCCTGGAAGTAGAAAGGTGAGTATTTACTGATATGGAATACTGTATATATCTTCAGAAATAGTACCTGCATTGCTGGTTTCACTTAATCATTTTCCTTTGTTACAAGGCACAATTGGTTGGAGGGAGGGGGAGTAAGGGACATTAGCTATTTCTGGGACTGATATAAAAACACAAACAGTAATAAATTAATAAGGAGTAAGGAAATATAGAAGCCAAAAACTTGGACAGAATTCTCATGCCTAAATGTCATGAATATTTTCTTTGAGGAATTTATCAGAAAGTTCTGGACATAGGAAGCATCAAATAACATGACAAAAAATGGAAGTGATTCTATATTAATAGACAGTAAATTGCTTGTTACTGATATAGTCATTTCCGATTCAACTATTTGCATATAATTGTCATTGATTTTTAGAACAAATATTAGAGCCAGAAGGAAGAATAAAAATGGGAAAAATATTTATCAGGCAATTAAAATAACTCTAGCCAGATCTATTTAAATGAACTAGTGACACCAGAAAATGAGTGTAAGATAGAAAAAACATCATCGGTTAAACAGTTTAAAACAGTTTTATAAGAGGTTTAGCCAATAAAAATCAAATAACATAATGAGGGCACAAGAAAGCCTTAAGAAAAAACAAAAACCAAAAAAGCTTAGTCAGTAGGCAATTGACTTATTTGCCAAAGAGATGTGGAAAGCCACTCCAGTTTGAAATAGAAACAAATTTGCAAGATCTTACAGAGGAGTATAATAGAAAATTATAAGTAGTATTTCCATATAAGACAATGAGTAGCGGAGGAAGAGAAAAAGCAAAAATGAACCAACAAAAACTTGGCAAGAAAGCCACCTAAACAAAGCCATTGTGACGTTATTAAAGGATAAAATTGGACAAAGAAGAACAAATGAAAGATGGAAAAGATCTGCAAAAAACTTATAATGAACTCTTTTCACTATCAAGGACTATGGAACCATCTTATTCGGACTCTAATATCATACTCCCAAATGCGCTTATCGAAGAAGAGGAAATGGCATTGAAGAAAACAAAGAAAAGCAATATATCCAGAGGATCCCCATGCTAGAGGCAATACAATGTCAAGGTTATTAAGGATCAGTTCTCAAGATATCTGAATGGAAGATACCAATGGCATGGGGGGAAATACCTCATTCATTATTACTCCCCTAACATATGATGGATCAATAACTATTGACCTATTTTTCTACTTTTCCATTTATATATTTGTGTGTGTGTGTGAGAATAATCACCCAGAAGGCCATCTTTAATAAATGAATGAATGGGCAAATGGATAAAAAAGCATTTGTTAAGAGTTTACTATGTCTTAGGCACTGTGCTAAGTGCTAGGGATATAAATACAAATATAATCCTTGCACTCAAGAAATTTGCATTCTACTAGAGAAAGAGAACATGTATAGGGAAGTAGTGGTCAAGGAGTAATATCTTGGTTTGAAAAGTTACAAGGATGGGAAACAGATTGGTACAGCTTTTCCAAGATCAATGACAGAAGTCATATGATTACAGTTGTGGAACCAGAGAACAAGGTAGATGGGGACAGGGGTGAAGAATGAAATTATTGCAGCTGGTGTGGTGTCTGGAGAATGGAGTAAACAATGGTTGAAGCTGTTCTTTGGTAGTGGTTTGCTCTGGCAAGCACCAATCAGCACAGAGAAACTCTCAGTGGGAGGGTAGGCAGTCCTCTCAGTGATATTCCATAGCAGATAGACATAGTAGGGAATAGTGAATAGGGAGCCAATATTCTAGGGGTTCCATGTATAGCCAAAAATTACACAAGACTCCTTGAAAGATACAACAATATAGGTAAGTTTATTCAATGACCTTTTGATCATTAAGAAAACATAAATCAAAGTAGTATTCCAGGGGACAGTCCAAGTTAAAGAGGGATTCCCTCTAGTTGGTGAGGTACTCCAGATGCTTTCCTTTATAGATGAAGTGCTGATTGCACCAAACCATGGAACTTTAGGGAGCCTAAATGAGATTCATAATCACTCAAATCACCTAGCCAAATTAGGCAGCTAGGTGGTAGAGCAGATAAATGCTGGACTTTAAGTCAGGAAGACCTGAGTTCAAATCCTGTCTCTGATACTTATTAGCTTTGGGATCCTAAGTAAGTCATTTGAATTCTCTCATTCTGATTTCTTCATCTGTAAGATGGCTATAATAATAGCACCTACCTTAGGGGGGTATTATGAGGGCCAAATGAGAGAACATAAGCAAAGCACTTTGCAAACCTTAAAGTGCTATATAAATGCTATCATTTTTGTTTTTGTTGTTATTACTATTACTAGTATTACTGTTTTTACTATTAGCCTCAGGAAAAAACAAGTTGATGAAGAATGTTTGCTGCTCAGGTTGAGAAATTCAGTTGGAATTTCTCAGAGAAAACCAACAGAGCTCATCCAAAAGTATATTTATCTTAGACAGACACATCAAATAGACAAAAACTTGAGCCCAAGATTAAGAGAAGAAGGTCAAATTGGATTGCTTGTGGGAATCTGACATTATTTTAATGACCCCCAAACTTCTTCCTGAAACAAAAGCCCATCTTTCTATGCCAGTATTTTCCCAGTATTGTTATATGGTGGTGACTCATTTAACACTGCAGTCTCTGGAAAACTGAAATTGTTGATCACCCCAAACACAAAGGAGCAATTAATGGTGAGTGAGAGCAGACCATAGAACATTTATATTGGGTAGCTTGAAGTCTATTTGCTTAAGACTCTCCTCCTTGGTAGAGATTGATTATTTTCAGCTCTATGCCTACACGGAAGATGGAGTATTGAATCTCCACCAAGGAGGGGAGTGAGTGAGAGAAGTGAAAACTTCTCAGACTATACTCTAAAATCTAGTAGGCTTTTTGTGGGAAACAGGCCCAAGTTCCCCTTCAATGGAGATCACATGA
Organism: Petaurus breviceps papuanus; assembly: GCF_028583685.1. Taxonomy (NCBI): domain Eukaryota; kingdom Metazoa; phylum Chordata; class Mammalia; order Diprotodontia; family Petauridae; genus Petaurus; species Petaurus breviceps. Next base: position 17,951,224 of record NW_027185784.1, read on the forward strand.
TTTACAAGGACTCAAAACTCAGAGCAGTAGGGAGTCACCCCTCTCCTCAGTGACACCTCAGCATAAAATGTTCCAAATAAGGATAGAAGTGCTTTCTCAAATGTACATTGGGTGGTCTACTGTTTCCTTGTTCTGGTGCTTGAGGTAGATTGACGCGCTTAGATCTTATACCTAACTTCCAGCCAATGGAAGAAAAGGGTCAGGAGGGGAGTGGGGGAGAATTCCGCATTAGGGCTTTATAACTTCACCATTTCCTTTTGTAAATTGCCTCTCCTCCCTGACCATTTGTCAGGAGGGTGACCCTTTCTCGAGATCATAATAAACCACTCCTTTCTGCTTCCTACCTTGAGAAACCTCTGAGTATTATTTGGGTAAGGATCTCTGTTGCACACAGTTTTTGGGGTGCACACAAAGAGTCTTATGCCAATGGATTTTGAGCTACTCATTACACATCAAAAACAGTTACTTATGAAGGCAAAGAGATCTGAAGGATGCCATTACCCAAATTTATGAATGAAAAAGATGCATCAATCACATGAGAATGAGGGATAAACAATGGATATCCCGCGCACTCTCCTGCTAGACTTGCAATACCAAGAGACAAGGAGGAAGTTTCTTTGCACATAGAGCAGACCCCCTCAGCCTCTCCCCCCCAGTAGTGGTATGCATGGACAAGAATTGCAAAGGGACAGTTGAGTCATAATTTCCATCCTTGGAAAGATAACCCACACCGATGAGGCAGTCAACAAGCATTTAAATGCTACTGCATGCCGGGCATTGTGTCAGAGATACAAAGAAAACCAAAAGGTGTGTACCTTCAGAGAGGTCACATCCCATTGGAGAAGACAACGTGAAAGTAATCGCACACATGTGAGAGAGGCACCAAGCCCCCACCTACCCGAGATTCTATTATAGAGTGTTCGGAGCTTGGAAAACGGATTCAGAAACCGCGAATGATGGAATAAATCACTAGAGAGGGCTAAATAGAAAAGAAGTGAGTTCTGTACACGTCAAGTTCTTCACAAAGTTTTCATTGTTAGATGAACGAATCACAAAGTAGATTATATCACTTGAAAAAGAAGACGTATTTATATCGTCAGAATACTCACAAACATTGTTCAGAACAGTCTGCCGTCTATATTAGTCATCTTTCTCTTAAAGACCATGTAGAAACCCCTGCTTCCTACTGATAACACTTTCATTGCTTGTAGCAGGACTTTTTCCCCCCTTCTAAACAACCAATATGTGTTATATTCTCTCCTTCTTTTAAAAAATTATGCACTGGTAGATATTTCTAGGCGCTAGTAACTGTAAAATTCTCCATTTTTACCTGGGAAAAGATGAATTTCTAAGTTGCTCACTTCCTGATGGTTCTTAATTAGGGAACAAAGGATAATTTCTTTCTTGGGAATTGTTGGAAGGGACTCCAGAAATAGTCATCCTGGCTGCCTGATGATACCTCTCATTCCTCTCCAGTTTTCACTTTCGACATCTACCATGCCTCCGCTCTACATTCTGAAACCTCATTGCAGTCCTGGAATTCAGACATTTACCTTCCACTTTTGTGGCTTGTCCTTCTGACTAGATTGCTTCTCCCAGGACCCCATTTAAGGAAGTTCCCAGGCCAGCTGTGTCTTATTCTCCTCCAGTATGCCCTCTGGACTTTTTCTACTATGTCACGCTTGGTACCTTGGATGACACCCTTCCCAATTCTCTCCCCAACCCTGTTTCAGCTTCTTTTTATATATTATCTTCCCTTATTAGAATGTAAGCTCCTTGAGGGCAGGGACAGTTGTTTAACATAGTCTGCCACATAGTGAGCATTTAATAAATGTTTGTTGCCTAGATGTCCATAACTCAATTATAAACTGGTTGTTGTTTATTGGAGACTTACCTGTCTACCTCACCTTGGTCATTTAACCTTCTGAAATCCTCAGACATCTGTAAACCAATGAACAGAACCAAAGCCTAAGAATTAGACTTGGCAATTTAAAAAGGAAGGAAGGCTGTGGTTGGCTGACAGTTAACAAAGTATGTTTCAGTGAAATCTGAGAAACATGGGAGAAGTGAAAAGAGATAATAAAGAAGATGGATATGACTAGTGGAGGTAGTCAGAAGTATCAGGATCAATACAAAGGAGAAAAGGAATTGGTACTGGGTATAGATGTGGCAGGCAGTACACATGACAGAGCAAATATAAGGAAGATTTTCCCCAAAAAACAATTAAAAGTTTAAATTAAATTAGAAGTTTAAAGTTTGGACACTTCTGGGGTTTTCCTTTGGCCTTCTGGACAAATAGAATCAGCATCACAAATCCTACATTTAGATAAGGGACGTCAAAAATCATCTAGCCCAATCCATGCCTGAAGCATGTATTTTATTTTATTTCTATTTTGTAAAGTTCCCTCTGCAAATCTTAGAAGAATGGTCATTCACATGCTACTTAAAAGAACTTCAGTGACACGGAACTCACTTCCTCTACCACTAATTACCCTCTACCACTACCCAGAGAACTACTTCTACATTCCATTTATGGATAGTTCTAATTGTTAGGACTTTTATCCTTATGTTGAACTGAAATTTTTCTCCTTGATTTTTCCACACATTGATCTAAATTCTGAAACCTTCTAGGATGAAATAAAAAAAAAAGAAGACAGAGAGAGAGAGAGAGAGAGAGAGAGAAATCTACTCCCTAGTCTATATAACAATCTTTTAAATATTTAAACATAGCCATTATGCACTCTTTCAAGTCACTTTTTTGTGAGGCTAAACACCTCATTTTGATTTGGGGGGGGGTTTGCAATATAATGATTCTTAAGGTCCACATGGTTCTCCTCTTCAGGTTTAGGGATTTATCTTAGTTTTTGGGTTATGACTTCAGTCTCAATTGTTCTGAGTCCCCAGTTAGGAAAATCCCTAAGTCAGAGGTTGAGGTCTCAGACTAGTTTTATATTTGTATCTATCTCTAGTAATCCCATGGCCTCTTTGTGTTTGTGACACAATCCTGTTTACTAGAAACTTGGGTAACATAATAGTAAAATTACATTATAGCATCTGAAGATAGGCACTGGGAGGGGAAGTTTTGAAAATAGACTTTTCTTGGGACTTCCCTCAGCCTGAGTCTTCTACTCTGAGATGATTATAGAACTAATGACCTTCCACCACATATCCCTTTTCAGTCCCAGCTCACTTCTCCCTTTCCTCTTCAGGAGCGTGCATGGAACATCATGCTTGCTGTAGCCCTTCAAATCTAAAGCCTCAGAATCTCTATCTGATTCTGAAAAAGCCCCTTTCCTTTATACAAATACCTTAGAGGGGGAACAAGTCTCACACCATAACTTTGATTCAAGCAAGTCAGTCAGTCAACAAACATTTCTTAAATCCTACTATGAGTTGCCAAGCACTCTGTATAGGCTCTGTTTATATCTGGCTCTGATTGATTTAATAAAGAGTTCTTATGTAACAAAAGTAATTATTTTTAAGTGGGTGGGATAATCAATAGAGTTCCATTCCTAGAGTCTTTTTAATGTTTAAGTCAGCACAAGTTTCAGAGAGAACAGTCACTAACCTTCATAGGATCTAAGATTTAGAACTGGAAGGGATTTATCAAATCCAATCCTCTCAGTATCTTCATGTATAAAATGGTCCCATTTTATAAGATCACACAGGTTGTAAAAGGCAGAGCTTCAGTTTGAACCTGGGTTGGTTCTCTGACTCCAAATTCAGCCTACTTTTCACTGTATTTTTACAGTTGGAATCAGACTGTGTTAAGTCTCAGATCTGCCACATGGAGCAACTATGGACATGTCACTTAATTACTCTAGACTCAGTTTCTTTATCTTACAGACAGCCTCAACTGTGTGAGGTGGCCGGGTTTTTTGTTTTTTTTTTTGTAAACTCTAAAGGGTTACCCATATGACCAATGAACTGCCCATATGATTGATGTATTTGCAGATTTTTTTTCTTTTTATTTTTTTAAAGCAATTGGGGTTAAGTAACTTGCTCAAGGTTACACGGCCAGTTATTTCTGGGTGTGGTGCTGAGTATCTGAGCCCGGATTTGATCCAGGTCATCCCAACACTGGAGCCGGTTGTCTTACTCGCTGAGCCACCTGGCCGCCCCTAAGCAATTGGGGTTAACTTGCTCAAGGTTACATGGCCAGGTGTTTCTGGTTGGGTGCTAAGTGTCTGAGCCCGGGATTCGATCTCCAGGTCTTCTCAACACTGGAGCCAGTGCTCTTACTCGCTGTGCTACCTGGCCGCCCCTATTTGCAGATTTTATAGAATGCTAATGACTGACTTGTGTGGGTACAGCAACTCTCTCCAGCCCTTTCCTACTGAGGACTACCTAGGTCCTTCCTACATCTACCCCTCAAAAGAACCAATTCAGAGAATAAAGAGATTGGGGAAGGGGGAATGAAAGATAGTAGGCAGAGAGAAATCCAGCAAGATCCTGGACAACTGAATATTTAGTTCTCATTTTCCTCTGGCCAACTATTTCTTTGCCTATTAAATCTCAAAGTTCAAAAAGTTAAATTTTCTAAACACATTTCAGTACATTTAAGACACCACACCTCTTGCAAACTTTCTGAACTATTATTTCACATATCCACCAGACTTGGAGCCCATCAAATTGAATTTTGAGCTGTTCTCTTGCTTAGTCCAACAGCAAATAGCATGGCAAGCCAGTCGAATTCATTTCATGCATATGATTCCTTTCTTAAGAAATACAATATTAAAGGGTCCCTCCTGGATTATGCCTGAAACTCCACCGTGAAAATAAACTCCATAGACTCCCTTTTCTTTCATTGACTATGTTCCCCCTTAAAAAAAAAAAAAAAACAACTCCATTTGTGTTCTACAAGACAGACTCCCTCTCCAAGATTAACATTTCTTATGATCGTTCCTGACAGTGGATCTACTTCCAGAGGCCCTGCTCAGGATAACCAAAAAAGGGCATGGAGCGAGATGGTTTTGGCAGCCTGAGCACAGTTTCAGAGCTTTTTAGGTCTCGAGTTTTTTTTTTTTCTTTCTTTTTCCTTTTTTTTCCTGATGAGTGATTTGCTGAGCATGCCTAGAGAATGACAGGCATCTCTACAGAGAGGCTGAAACCACCTTGGCTTTAGTGTCGTCACTGGCTGCTCATTAGAAAATCTACAGGACAATGCATACCACCAACTTCAGCCTGTAAACATAAGGGATATGTATTCACTTAGCATTGACTTCTGGGAGGGGCTAGGGAAGGGCGGTCTGAAGTTTTATTGAATAGAGCTGTGTGCATTATTAGCCCGCCTGCAGTTTCTCTCTGGCTGTGTGCTCCTGCCTAAAGAACTCAGGGTGTTCATTTCCTTCATAGTCCTTTAGAAGATTTTTTCAGCTACAGAGGTAAGGGACAGGGGTACTTCTTTTCTCCTCTCCCCCTCCCCTAAGGAATTTGGCGACCTCCTTAAGGTTTCAACCAGCCTCCGGGAAACACAGCACTGGCTGCAGAGTCCGACAAGCTGTTCAGATTCTCAGTCTGTCTGGGCTATGGTGCCTTGCAGATAGATGTTCAGGGAGCGAGGCAGCCCAAGGGAGGAGATTTCGAAGTTTGCCCAGTGGCACGAAAAGCATTCAGACTGTTCACTTAGAGTGAGCGCTACACGGCACGTAGTGCAACTTATTGTTGCAGAGTAGGGATTGGATTGAAATTGATGGGAAATCACTGGTCCAACACGTAGCCAGTGCCTACGTACCATAGAGTCTAATCGCCTTCTACCGACTGCCTTAAAACAATGGTTCTATGCTCTGTGTGTTTTCAGAGTCTTGAGAAATGATTATAGAGTTTAAAAATCTTTAAGGTATCATGGGAAGACAAAGCCTGTCTGGCTTTCTGCAAATTTCGTTGTATTTTATTCTGCTAGTTAAGAAGTTGCAAGAATCCAAAGTTAGGGATGGGGAGGGAATTGGAACTGATGGAGCACTTCTGTTTTGGTTAATTTAAGTGACCTTTGAAACTGTGCTCATAATAGAGTCTATGAGATTCTATTTCCCAGAATTTTTTTTTTTTACTTGACGGGAGATTGTTCATGTTGGTGTATGTATATGTATGTATGAGTATGTGTGCATGTGTTTGTTTCTAGAAGCCATGTATAAACGTACTGCTTGAGCAAAGTATTCCTTAAAGAGAACTTATTTCCTGTTAAAGTGGTTGATGTGAGAACTGCAGGAGCTGGAGGTTGGAAATATACTCCAGAAAGGAAGGAAACTGACTTTCATTTCAAGATATTCTGACATGTTTGGTCATAAATGGGTGTGCATGGTTGTTGGCTGATAGTGGTATTTCAGGGAAATTCCTCCTAGGAAGGACTGATTAGGATGTGAAGAGAGCAAGGAGCATTTTCCAGGGCTGTGGAAGTATATGGGCAAAACTTGGACATGACCCAAATTCTTCCTTGGTATTCCTAAGACTGCTTGGCTAATGGGGTTGTGTTGTTGGTGAGCTGAAACAATCAGACCTTCTGGTTCATTTGGGCAAGCCATGATGATGAACAAGAGAAAGAAATGATGAATAAATGAAGATTGGTACTATGTGGAATGAGTGTCAAGTCTGATAATCTTTGAAAAATATGGCTTATTAAAGTGTTCATGAATAATGAGTAAGCTTGATTTTATTTCTTGGATGCAATGGTAATGAAGTTTGATGGCTCGAGATTGTTGATATCTAACACTTTTTCATTATTTTCAGTTTAGCATGATTTTTTCTGAGGGTGTCTCTCCCTCCTTCTAAAATGGATGTATAAGAATGGAATTCTTTGCAAATTTGTTCCCTTGGTCCTAACTCTGAGAAAAAAGTAGATGCAAGCAGCAGCCATAGTTTAATTATTTCCTGCTCCTTGATGAGAACAGGGTAAAAATTATTTTCGCAGTGTTTTCATGTCAGTCAAAACATTGAGACCAATTGCTTTTTCAACTGTTCTTTAAACCACGCAAAGAATGCAGTCTGGAAGGAATTCCAGAACTTTGGGATTGGGTGAGAAATTTTGTTTTGAGACCAAGATTGCCAAATTTCTTGATACCCAGCTTCTGCTGCCCAACCCTACCCCTTACTCCACAAAAAGGAAAATGAAACACATATCCACACATACAACCTCTTTAAATGGTGATTTAAAATTTCTACCATATGTCATGGTACATGGAATGTGAAAGCCAGCAATGTGATAGAAATAGGGGATTATAATTTAAGGGACTGATTACCTTCCACATAGATATTGATTACAATTAATAAATGACAAATCCAGAGAAAAATTAGTGTGAATATAGTTCCAACCTCATGGCTGTGTTCTTCTTGGTTGACTTTGCAAATCAAAGTATTTATACCTTGGGGAGTGGGAATGTCAGTGCTTTGATTTAGGTGACCACAACCACTGTTACATATTATCCTGCTGAAGGACAATGACTATGAAACATCAAGTTCTCTCCTTTGAAATATCCTGGTAGTCAGTTACTTTCAGGGGTCTCTGGAAAATAGTCTACTTCCAAAAACAGAGGTAATGGAGAATAATAATGCAATAAAACTCTAGTTTCAGCATTTTATTAAATTCATTCCAGTGAAGAAGAATATGGTATAAAATTTCTGGAAGAGTCTTCTTTATTTGCATGCCTCAAATGGAAATGGGGCATTCATGGCAGATAAATCTAGGGTTGACTTTTGAAGTCCAGGGTCTAAAGCCAGTAGGAGACATGGTCAAATGACTTCCTTGGATAAATGTATACATCTTATACACACACACACACACACACACACACACACACACACACATATACGGAGGTAAAGGAAGCTGGTTTAAACTGAAGCTTGAGGGATTTAAATTAGATACAAGAAAGCATTTCCTGATGGCAAAGACTATAAAACATTCTTGCAAATTGTTAAAATCTATCATGGGAGCTCCTTCTCTGGAGGTCTTTAAAGATAGGTTCAACTTGCATCTGTTGCAGATGTTTGGATAGAGAGAGGAGGAGGAATGGGTTCTGCCCCAAAGGAAGGAGGATGGATTCAGTGACTTTCAAGTTCCCAAATCTCTTGTATCCAAGAGTATCTCCAAAAATGTGCTTCCATGGTGTTTTTTTCTTTTTATTTTTTTTTAAAGTGTAATTGTCTCCATTCGACATTTTCGTGGTTGCATGGTTTATGGCTACAGTCATTTCTTTAGCAAAACAAAAAGGTAAGTGAACAGTACCATATGATATGAGAGATGGGCATGAAAAGGGATTAACTAGGTCTCCATCTACCCAGAATACATCACATGCCTCAGAAATGTGGTGGGGTGAGGGTGGGGCAAGGCAAAGTGGGGAGGGGGGGTGGAAATGCTGACAAAGTGGATCCCAGCATGCAAATGGTATGGTATAACTAAAGAGGAGGTTAAAAGGATGCTGCCAAAGAATTTTCATCATTTGGAAAGGGTTGGGTTTTTTGTTTCTGGATAGAATCTCTCCAAAATGCAAAACAGAACCATTATTTTCTTACTGAAATTCCTTCCTCTGTTCATATGAACCCGTTTGTTATTGGAGAATTGCCCATAGGTTCTGAGCAGCTGGCTAATTTATAGAAAAGTGTTTAGCTCAGAGTTAATTTATGAGCAATGGGTCCTAAATGTAGCTGGAAAGAACTTAACTATAGAGTACAGTGTGTCTCCCTGCCTAACATCATTGAGTGGGCACTAAAATTAAATACTCTTGTGCAAATCTGTCCATTATATAGCTCAATGAAATAGCTACCAGGCAAGTAGGATTTGGACTGGGAGCCATGGGCAAACCCAAATTAGGGAACAAATCTTTTGACTGGAACACAGATTGCTAAAATTAAAAAAAGAAATTTCCATAGTTCTTTTGGGGGGGGGCGTGTTAATCCTACAGGTGAGGAACTCCTTGGGTATATGTGAAAAAGTCTAGGAAAAATGTTCACTCTTCTCACCATTTCATTGCCAATTAGTACAAGAAAGCATCACTAGTATAAATTATTTCTGACATCTTGAAATAAATACCTCCCTCCCAAAGTGTGAAGCAAAAACCCAATAGAGAACCCTTCATAATTTTTGTTTCCTTTTTAATTAGTCAATAAATATTTGTTAAACATCTACTGTGGGCAAGACATATTTGCTATATGTATATGCTATACATATACAGCTGGGCAAGATAATGCCCTCAAGGAACTTGTAATATAGTTTGGGGAATTAGGAACATGCACACAAAAAGATGAGTTTGCAAATCAAAATTTTATAGGAATGGCACAGAAAAGTTCTGTGGGAGCTGAGAGAGAGGGAGAGAAAGAGAGAGGGAGAAAGAGAGACAGACAGAGAAGCAGAGAGAGCTCACTGTGGGTCAGATCGTCAAGGTGGGCTTCTTGGAGAGGAAAGTGGGGCAAGAAGAAAAGGTGCAAACTAGATATACAGGAACATGCGGTTGATAGGTGTCCCAGGGAGATGGAAGGAGGAAATGGTGGGAGTAAAGTTAAGGAGCCAGGAATGCATGAAGACAGTTCAATGGACAATAGATTGACATGCTTCCAGTAGAAGGTTTGTGTAGGGGGAAAGAGGTAATTAAGTTTAGAAAATATGACCCAGGTGTAGGCCATATTGTAGAGGGCATTCCTCAGAAGTTAGGACTTTATCCTGAAGGCAGGGGAAACCATTGAAAGGTTTTTTGAGGAGGTGAAATTTCATGATGAAAGCTTTATTTTGGAACTATTAATCTCATATTAGAGTGCAAGAGAGGAGGGGGAGACAGGAAGATGTTTGTAAATGCATGCCAAGCATAGCCCAGTTCTGAGGTACAGAGAGCCTAATAGCTCTTTGTGGGATTGAATTATTGAACTGAAGTGATAAATTTTTAAAAAGGGAGAGAGGGAGAGAGAGAGAGAGAGAGAGAGAGAGAGAGAGAGAGAG